>NW_006794161.1:1997986-2055054 GCF_000442215.2 Lipotes vexillifer | reverse complement strand
TCAGCAGGAGTACACATTCAGCACATAAATGATATAAAACTGGAATATTTTTATATTTTGTTAAATGTGAGTCAAATTTCTTTAAGATTGTATGTCCAGCTAGCTCATATCAAATGGATCAATCAAATATTTACCAAATTCCACCTCGGTTGCCTATTAATCTTTTAGACCTTATTCTAAATAAGATTCTAATTTAGTGGTGAGATAAAAATAATTATTACACACATTTTAATAATACAATATTGCACTCTAGGATAATCTTTGTAAACACAAGAGAAACCTTCATATAGCAAGTGAGACCTGACTTTAATCTTGAAGAACAAAGGGGATCTATATATATAGGTATGCCTCGGAGATACTGTAGATTCTGTTCCAGACCACCACAATAAAGCAAATATTGTAATATAGTGAGTCACACGAATTTTTTTTTTCCCAATGCATTTAAAAGTTATGATTACACTATAGTGTAGTCTATTAAGTGTGCAATAGCATTATGTCTATAAAACAATGTACATACCTTAATTAAAAAATATTTCATTGCTAAAAAGAGCTGATCATTATCTGAGCCTTCATCCAGTCATAATCTTTTTTAAAATTAATTAATTAATTTTTGGCAGCGTTGGGTCTTCATTGATGCGTGCAGGGTTTCTCTAGTTGCGGTGAGCGGGGGCTACTCTTTGTTGTGGTGCACGGGCTTTTCATTGCGGTGGCTTCTCTTGTTGCGGAGCACAGGCTCTAGGTGCGTGGACTTCAGTAGTTGTGACATGCAGTCTCAGTAGTTGTGGCTTACGGGCTTAGTTGCTCCGCGGCATGTGGGATCTTCCCGGACCAGGGCTTGAACTCGTGTGTCCTGTATTGGCAGGCAGATTCTTAACCACTGCCACACCAGGGAAGCCCAGTCTTTCTGCAACAATAACATCAAAGATCACTAATCACATATCACCACAACAAATATAATAATAGTGGAAAAGTTTGAAATATTCTAAGGACTACCAAGATGTGACACAGACACACAAAGTGAGCAAGTGCTTTTGGAAAAATGGTGCCGATAGACTTGCTTGATACAGGGTTGCCACAAACCTTTAATTTGTTAACAGCATATTATCTGCAAAAACTGCCCAATAAAGCAAAGCCCAATAAAATGAATTGTGCCTAGTTGCTGAAAGTAGCTGAAAGGGAGTAAATCAGACTTGGGGAAGCTATGCTGTGTTCTTCATATAGAGACAAAATTGCCCTGGTTAATGCATTTGTAATTTAGGCATTGTTTCAGCCTTCTTATTTCCTTGTCTAATAAACTGGTCTACCTAGTTGTAATGGAACTTCCTCTTTTCGTAGAAGATTTTTCCCTCCGGTCTGTCTCCTTGCATATATACCTTTGGAATGTTTGGTAGTCATATGATTACCGATGTTGAATGTGGGATACTCTGCAGCCAACACCTTTGGTGCTGTCAACAGAACAAGGGTCTACCTAGAAACTTCTTGATGATCATTAGCAGATATTAAAAGCCACTTTATTCCAAAACTCATAATGTTTTTCCAGAACCTACCTCTGAAATAGGAGCAATGGGAGAACTGATATGCAGCCTTCCCCCTTCTCCATGGAGGGAACAGAGTAATCTTGACATGAAAATTGGATGTCAACCCTGTGCTAAAATCCTCTAGTGGCCTCTCATTTTACTTTCAATAAAATGCAAATTCCATACTTTGGTCTACAAGGTCTGGATGCTTGGTCCCTGCCTCCTTCGAACTTGTGCCATTTTCTCCCTTCCTCACTATGCTACAACCACACAGTACCCTCTTATTACCCCGATATACCAATATCCTTTCAACCTCAGGAGTTTTGTTCTTGTTGGTCCCACTATCTGGAATCCTTTCCTGGGCTCCTGAAATGCTGTGTCTTTTTATCAGGCCTCAGCTCACATTGCACAGTATCAGAAAATCTGCCCTGATGACTCAGTCTATAGTTGTCTCTCGTTTGTCCAATTTACTATCAGATCATCCTGTTTTTGTTTGTTTGTTTGTTTGTTTTGTGGTACCCGGGCCTCTCACTGTTGTGGCCTCTCCCGTTGCAAAGCACAGGCTCCGGATGCGCAGGCTCAGCAGCCATGGCTCATGGGCCCAGCCGCTCCACGGCATGTGGGATCTTCCCGGACTGGGGCGCAAACCCGCGTCCCCTGCATCGGCAGGCAGACTCTCAACCACTGCGCCACCAGGGAAGCCCAAGATAGCAATATTTATGAAGCGTAACCTGTCAGTTATAAATTGGGCAAATTCCAAATGGGAGGAAAGAGAGGTTAGAAGGATACTTAAGATGCACAATTAATGTTTCCATACCTGCCAAGAAGCTAATTGCTTTTACTTTGATAAGTCTAAATTTTAATATAGGTTTGAGATCCTTTGCCAGAAGAACATAGATTTTTCTCTTAACTGCATAAATTATTGGGATTTTGTTATTTAAACAAAAAGCAAAATGATAGCTCTTCACAACTGTGTAGAGAGAGAATAGCAGATGTGTTGGTCTGAATTATTTTTTTCTTCTTTTCTTTCCTTCTTTCTCTTTTGCATATACCATCTCCCATCCTCATTGTCTTGCTCTTTAAAAAGATATTTATTTTAGAGAGTTTTTAATGTGTGTTCAGCAAGATGCTAGATGCCGTGGGGATACATGAGAAGAAGAAATCTAGACTCAGTTTAGGAATTTGGAGGAGGAAGTGATGAGTGTGGGCAGGAAATAGAAGGAGCCACAAATGTGTGACTGACTACAGGTCAGCTTTGACTCACTCACAGGCGCCTTTCACTTTTTAAAGGCAGTGATTTCTCTCATCTCCTCCCAGTCTGAATTTATTAGCCCCAGGAAACTACACCTCAGAATAGTTTAGAAGAGAGAGGAGACAGAATTTACCTACTCAGTTTCCTCCCATCTCTCGATTCCCATTAGTCAAGAGGATACAACGCCCTGCTTTACTGGATGTTATTGTTCAGCTCCTTGGTGCTCAATAAGGAACAAATCCTACACCCCATTTTTTTCATTGAGGTTTGCAAGTGGACGGGGATTGGTTTGTGGGACTTGAGAGGCGTGAAGGTCTAGGACTTCACCTTGACCTCCAGCCAGTTGAGGAAACTTGGCAAGGGCACTGGCAAAGGCAGCAGCAGTGTAGCCCACAAGGAAGAAAGCATCTCTGTAAATAAAGATGTGGCCAAGGGAATTTGAGGAAGCACAGAAGATTTTTGTCTAATGATACAGTAGTGAGTGATTAGGACACTGGATATATGAGTCTAGTTTAGGAGAGTGATCTGATCTGGAGATAGGGATCTTGGAGTTATCAGCCTATAGATGCTGTTTAAAGCCGTGAGCCATCTGTGGTAATTAAGAAGGTGAATGTAGCGGAAGAAGAGAGTAGCAGCAGGGGCTGAGCCTGGGGCTACTCCAACCTTACAGGGTCAGGAAAGAGAAAACAACAGTGAAGAGTTAGGAGTGAATAGTGACAAAGGAGGAAAAACAATAGAGTGTGATGTCCTTGAAGGCCAATAAACAAGTTACATTAAGGAAGAGCAACCTTTAAGTGTTTACTTTGACATGCATGAGTAGGTCGCTAAAGGAGGTACCTAGAAATAGAAATACTAAGTTATAGAGCATGCACCTTTCATATTTTAAAAGACAGTCTCAAATTGCCCTGAAAACTGGCTGCTCAGAACTCTGAGAGTTTATGTTTCCCAAAACTTAAGCGATCTTTAAACCATTAAAATATTTTTCCTAATTTGATGAGTGAAATATGATACATTTCTGTTCTTTCAAATTGCATTTGTTTAGTGTTTGGATACTTTTTAATATATTTTTAAGCAGATTTTTTCATTTTTTGAAAAACTGTCTTTTTCCAATGTCCCACTTAGTTGTTTGCACCTTTCTTGTTGACTTGTATTCTTTATGCTACATACTAGTCCTTTATTTTGTAATATGTATTTTATATATTTATAATATTTTATTTATATTTATACATAACTATTTCTTCCAGTTTTTCTCCACCTGTTAATTTTGTTGATGCTGTCTTTCGTCAAATGATTATTAGTACTTTGAGATAGCCACAACATTTGGCAATCTTTTTTTTGACTAATTTTACCTTGGAAAAATGTTTAATTAAAAGGCTTCCATACCTCAGTATCATAGAGACAGTTTTCTTTATTAAAAAGTCATGTTTCTGTTTTTATTTAGGTCTATTCTCCAACTGGAATTTGTGTTTGAGGTAAGTAATAACATATATACATTCCATTTAAATATATTTCTGTGGAGAAC
This sequence comes from Lipotes vexillifer, assembly GCF_000442215.2. Classification (NCBI taxonomy): domain Eukaryota; kingdom Metazoa; phylum Chordata; class Mammalia; order Artiodactyla; family Lipotidae; genus Lipotes; species Lipotes vexillifer. Next base: position 2,050,763 of record NW_006794161.1, on the reverse strand, counting down.
CAGAGCCAATATTAATTAGCTGGTCACTCCAACCGCTAATTTGTCATACAACCTCCAAATATATCAAATTCCTGTTACGGTCCGGGAGCCACATGCCTGGAGTCAAGTTCCCCGGTAAATGCGACCCGTGTCCCAACCAAGGACACCCGAGAATCACCAACACCAAGCAGAAAGATTAGCAAAGGATTTATACAAGTACAAGTATAGAAGCTTACACAAACTGTCCGGACAGGGTCCCACTCGGAGAGAAGTGAGTGAGACCCCGACTAACAGCCAGGCGAGGCTTTTATACCCTTCACAGGGCGGGAAGTCCCCAAGGGGGGAGGGAGCTGTTTAATTTTGAATCAGCCAATCAGGAACCCGGTTCTTCCCACCCCAAGCAAGCAAGCAAGTTTCTTAAAGAAGCCAAAATGTGCTGTTAGCCCTGAAGCTGTTCTTCCGTTTCTTTCGTCACATTCCCACTTACGCTTGATCTTCTTCAGAATTTTCTATTCTGTTTGTCTTTACTACCTTGAAACTCCCTGATGCCTTCTGTGTTGAGGGTCCACAAGACCACCCTCATGTTTGATGATTTGCTAGAAAGACCCAGAGAACTCAGAAAAGCTGTTATATTCATAGTTACAGTTTATCGCACCGAAAGGATACAGATTAAACTCAGTCAAGACAAAAGGTACAAAGGGCAGGGTCAAGGAGAGATTAGGAACAAGCTTCCAGCTGTTCTCCTTCCTAGAGTCCTTGAACAGCATTTAATTTCCCAGCAACATATGTGACAAGGTGTATGCAGTATTGCCAAACAGCGAATCTCACATGAGCCTTGGTGTCAAGGTTTCTATTCAGGGTCAGTCAGGTAGGCATGGCTGACTGCCCAAGTGGCTGATCTTGGTTACTCAGTTTCCAGCAACTCCAGAGGTCAAACTGATACAGTGAGGTCCAAGTTCCCACCATAAGTCACTTTATAGCATGAACTATATCTGGCATGCCGCAAGGCCTCATGTATCAAATACACTCTTAACAGACAGGATATTCTAAAGATTTATCACTCAGGAACTAGTTGAGGGCCAATCCTTTCTCTGGAATGTGAATGTTTTGAACATTCCAAGCCTGCTGATTAACCCTTTACTGCAATTTTCAAACAGATACTTTTTTTTTTTCATTTTGAATTTTGTCTATATTTTTAAGTTTTCCTTGGTTGGAAGGTTGGTCTGAAACCATTAGTGAGCAATTGCAGAAGCAGAACTCTCAGCAATTACCCTCAGTAATTTGGAAGTATTGCTCTATTGATGTCATGTATCTAATGAACCTGATAAAATAGCTCACGAAAATTGATTTTTACACTTTATTACATTGTTTTTTCCCCTCTGATGGCTTTTGAAGTTTCGCTTTATCCTTAACATGTGGAAGCTGCTTTGCAATGTGTTCAGGTGTGAAGCTTTATTTGTTTCTTGCTTTTTAAATTTGTTATGATATTGCTTTGCATTAAGTGGACTTTTGTAATATGTGGAATCATATATTTCCATAATTCTCAGGTATTATTTCCCATTATTTCTTCAAATATTGGCTTTCTTTTATTTTCTCTATTACTTTTTTCTGGAATTACATTGAAATAAAAATTTGAACTTCTGGATTTATTCTCTATGCTTCTGAACATCACTTTGATACTTTCTAGAGTCGACTCTTGTTATTTTTTTTCCTTTAATTTTCTTTATTTTCACACATTAAAAAAAGAAACATACTATACAAATGGTTTTTCATAGCAGATTACACGTGGGTCCGTTCAGACCTGCTCTCTAGGTGTTGCTGGCCTCCGAGGGGCCGCCCAGCCGGCAGCTGTTATTCACGTGGTCAATGGGTTGATTCAGACGCAGAAGCATGCAGCCCTCAGCATGGAAGGTTCCATCCCCTCTGGTCTTAAGTTAGGTTAAATGGCATTGGTGTCCATATTTACAGACTTGAAGTGTGGCGATCCTGAGTAGTTCTGATCACCCCGAGCCCTCAGTGGGAACCTGGGGGCCAAGCGGGAGGTGCGGGGGGCGTGGCTGCCGCGGTGAACTCGTCTCCATCCTTTCCTCGGGACGAGGGGCTGCGCCTGCGGTCAGACCCTTCCAGAAGGGTTACGCCAAATACCTGTAGGTGTCCTGTTCACCATCCACTCGCTCCAAATATTCTTTCTCGATCAGAATGTCAATGCATTTCTTAATTACTGGGACCCGTGGCTTGAATATTGAGGAGAGCTGAGTCAGTACTTCTCCAAGTAACTGCTGGTGTTTTAGAACCTTCCTCATTTTCATAATTCTCACGAGAGCCACCTGGATCAGTAGTTTACGATCTGCCTCGATGTTTCTGTGTGTGGTTTCTTGTTCCTGCTTCTGTTCCATTTTCATTGGCACATTGATGTTAACCCTTAATTTCTTGTTTCAATAACCAAGATATAATTTTATTGAGGTATCTTGCTTCAATTCCATCTTATCAACATGTGTATTTTCGTCTTCCAAGACCAGTAACTTCAACTTCAATAAAATCTGTAGGACTTGTGCAAAAATGTCAGTTTTGATCTGGGTGCTGTCCATCAGCTGCTGCATGGTGTAAGCGTCTTCCGTGTTGTACCGGAGCAGGATGGCCATCTGGAATGTAGATGCCTGCAAGGTGTATCTGTTTTTGAAGCAGTTTGTTACTAATTCTCCTTCAGACAGTTGATATAACCACGTCAATTTTCTGCCACTGTGACGGCTGGCATAAAACGCTGTGAAGCGCTGATAACTCCGTTCCAACTCCGACGGCAAGGCAAACGTTACCGGACTGCTGAAAAGGCCATGATCCGGAGCTCAGAACTTGAATACTGAAATCCAAGCCCAGCGGCTCTGAATTTGTCGGGTGCTTTTTGAACTGCTCATTCAAATATTTGCTTGCACCAATGTCTTCAGACATCCGCTGAAGTTTATAGGTATACTCAAAACCGCAAGCTTGCTTTAACTTAGAGATCATGCTTGCTTTGGCATTATCACTCGCACTGTTCTGATGAACAAGCCTTTTTGCCAGCATCTTTGCGTAGAACTTCTGAAACACGTCCTTGTCCTCTATATACTTGAAGACAGCTATCACTTGGTTGAGCATGTCTTCTAGTTCTTCTGGGTTCTTGGACCTCTTCTGCAACAAGGAGTCACAGTATCCAGCCAGCAACTCAGAAGATTTACTGGACGACTGAGCCATTTTGGTAACTGCATTGTTTATGAAGCGACTGCAAGCCTTGTCCAGCACAGCCACGAAGCCAGCATTGTTGTTAAATGCCAACATCACCAGGGCGTTGTATTTTTTATGAACATCCAACACTGTCTGTATATACATTTTGGGGTCATTTAAAGCAGCTTCTCCACACTTTTCAATTGCTGCAATACACTGATTATGAATGTGTGTCTCCAGGAGTGTTTTCAATTCTCCCAGGCCATCCTGGATTCTAGATACAAGATTATACATGCGACCCAAATCTTCACTTTTGTCAGCATCCAATAAATTCTGAAATTCCCTGTGGAAGATCTCCAAGTGTTTCTCAATGAGCACCTGCCTGCACTTCCTGGCTAGCTCTTCTTGGGTGTTCTCATGAAGGTACTGGCCTCTCCGCTGCTCCTCCAGCAGACGAGTCTGCGCCTTTTTCATATATTCAGTAACTGGGTCCTGCTGCAGGAATTTGGTACTCTCTCTGGTATAAAATCTCTCTGTGTCAGCCAAAAACTGAGACTCAAAGGATTCTTTGTACACCTTTAGCCTAGGGCCCATCGCAAAGGCATCATCTTCATTCAGCCCCAGTTCCACGTAAGATTGTACAACTCCACTCATCAGTCTTGTATTGATGGTTTCACCATTTCTTTCCTTTTCAATCAGTTTTAAAACAGCATTTGTTACCTGTTTATTCAACGGCCTGAAAAGACAATCTCTCCAAGTCGCCAATGCAAGAGAACAGATTTCGTAGATTCCTTTTTGTCCTCCGTAATATTCGCAGAGAACCCAATATCTATTGAGGTAGGCACAAATGCCATTCAGCACTTTACTTGAAAACCGGTAATCTTCCCATTGTTGAGTGTAGAACTTCAGTACACTCTCATCTAGCAAATCTTCTCCGTCCTTAAGAAGATTTGTCAAGTAATTCTTCAAAAATTCTTTAAGCTGTTTGTACAATTCCAAGCCAACTAACTGAACTCCCCCCAGCATCTCCCCTTTTTTTGATTTAGAAGGAAGGACACCAGCCTCTTGAGCTTGGTTTGACTGGTGAACACTCGTGCAGTAGTTATAAACATGAGTGCAGAGTTCCATGTATCTGGATTTCAGCATACTTTGTCTGGTATACACTTGCTGGATTCCAGCTCTGGGGTCGTCCCAGATCTGGTCAGGGCCAATCTGCTTCAGTCCATGGGGATTCTGGCTCCTGTTGGATGACATTGTGAGTGATATTCTGAAGTCGTCCAACGCAGCAATCCTTATTCAAGGTACAGCTAATTCTCCATTAGATGAAAATTTAAAATATCATTCCAGATTTATTCACAGCAGCTCAGAAAGGATGTCCTTTAAATTTAGAGAGTGAAATCTCATTGCAGGCAAACCTGGAAAGGGACCTGCAAGTAAAGCAAACACCAAAGTGATTCCAGCACTGAACTGAGTGAGCAGAAACATCTTGCTCAGAAGCGGGCTCACTGCTTCTATTGTCTTTTGTCTTTATAAGGTAATCCAGTGCATTATTTGCATTATATATTTCCGTAACACGTTATGGAAAAACCCGAGCAACCCAAAAAATACACGTGCACCGCATTTCACGGGTGCCTAAATGGCTCCGGTGACGTCTCTACCTGGTCGTTGCTCCTGGCCCCAGTTAAATCCCTGTTCCACCAAGGTCTTGCAGTGTCCCTCAGTCTCAGCGGGGCTGCCCCACCTGGAGTTGCATGCAACACGGCTCCCTCCTCCTCCCTGCCCACCCGCCCAACTCTTGTTATTCTTGGTAGTTATAGTCTATAAAGTCTCTGGGGACCTTGAATGAGCAAATACTGAGCAATTGTTCCTGGGGGGAAAGATGCACGTTTCATGTATACGAACTATTTTGTTCTTTAGCTAGTTTCAGTTTGTTATTTAACCTGACTATAATGAGTTTCTTTTTTACTAATTTCAAACAAGTTGCCATTTCTATGATCTCTAACTTCTTTTTCCACAAGTGTACATTTTTATTTTATAGCTATTTACTTCTGTGTCATGGGTGTATTTTATTTATCACTTTGTGAATAGTAACTGTATGTATTCCAACTCCTTTTGATATTTTTATATTATGTCTAAATTATTGGGTATAAATTCTTTGATTCATGAATTTGTTGCCTCCTTTCCCAGCATTTCTCAGATGCCTGATGATTCTTAGTTTTGATTCTACGTCCTCAGTTATGACCACCTGTTGACACCATGGCCTTTCCTCTCAGTCACCTTCTTGGTGATGTCATTGGTTTAAGTCTAGGAGTAGTGGCAGCCTTTGTTCATTGCTTCACTGATATCAGAACATTTTATCCCATCTCCCCCTCTTAATACAGTTATATATTAATACTTATTTACTTTTATAAACTTTCTACAGTATCTGTATTAAACATAAACCAGAATGTCAGTTTTGAATAGGAGTCAGAAATTTTGGCGTGCATGTTCAGTCCATCTTGAAACTAGAAGTTCCATTGTGTTGTTAGAACTTGATAGAAGATACAGTCATGGGAATAAATCTCCCTGACAGAAGCTAGACCATAAAAAAAGTGCAGGCATAATCAAACAGTATCTCAGAATGGAAGGGGTCAAGGGAATAAATGCTCTGGACTCCTTCCTTCCTCTCATATCCTGCCAGTGCCTTTTTGGACAAGATCCAATCATAAACCAGAGAGTAGGTGAGCACAGCAATGCAATCCATTGAAAAATTTAAAGCAGCAGCTAGAGGAAAAGTTAAATGGAGAAAAACCAGTATATCAAACTAGTTTTAAGGACTAGTTGCCCACATCCTGCCTTAATGCATACAATACAGTGTTCAATTGATTATGAATTTATAATTGAGGGCCAACTTCTTATGTTAGCCAAAAGTAATGTGCCTGTTATAGTATAATCTATACCTCCAATTATGCTTTTTTCCTTAGCTAAAATTTTCATGAATTTATCAACATCCATAATTTAGAATATATATTTATATATAAAGATATAAATTTTACACACATATATTTTATTAGAAGTAAACATTAATAAATTACATACATAAACACACAACTATTTTATCTTAGTGTCTTATCTAAGAAGTTATATATATATTGAAGTCCACTAGTGATCTGAAAATCAAGAGATTGGGACTGGGGATGCTCTGAACAGAATAATTTAAATTTCTTTTCTTATTAGGCCTTCTTAGTGCATCACTTATTTTTTTTTAAAGACAGGAAAGCAGAGGAGTTAAGGCAAATATTTGCCATGCTCAATAAACAGTGTTATGATGTGTGAATTGATTCTAATCAGGACAGCCAATGTCAGCTAAATTAATACACCATTAGGCAGAAAATAGACGTATCATCAGGAATACAACTTCCTAATTTGCTGATCATGATTGAACACTAGCCAGTAGGCAGTAACTAATGGCACCACAAACAGATGTTAACTGAACTATACTAAGTATACACTGCAATTCTTTTTCTTTTCAACTCTATACTTGATGGTAATATAGCATCTTTGGGTTTTCTTATTACTTTTCTTATTACTTATTATTATGATAAAAATTACATAAAACATATTTCCCCCCGAATCAAATTTGCTCCAAAATCTTTTCATTTTTTAACTATAATGCAATATAAGTGATTCATTTCCTCAAATTAGCTTAATTTCAATTTAGTGAATATTTATAGATGCACCATGTGCCAGGCACTGTGGTAGGGACTGGGAAAATGAGGATGAAAAATCACGTTTACTACGCGCTCAAAGAGTCATTATATGCTAGAGGAAGAAGTCATATAAATGAATAATAATGTGCAAGACAATAGGTAAAGCAAAGTCTATAGATGAAATAGGTGACATAGTAATAAGTCAGAGAGAATGTGATTGTATCTGAGAGGTTTATAGGTCCCTTAGAGAAGTTGGGATCAGAATTGTGAATTGTGGTTTGTTTTTTTTTTGCGGTACGCGGGCCTCTCACTGTTGTGGCCTCTCCCGTTGCGGAGCACAGGCTCTGGACGCGCAGGCTCAGCGGCCATGGCTCACGGGCCCAGCCATTCCGCGGCATGTGGGATCTTCCCGGACCGGGGCACGAACCCGTGTCCCCTGCATCGGCAGGCGGACTCCCAACAACTGTGCCACCAGGGAAGCCCCTGAATTGTGTTTTATAGTAGATTCAATAGCCTCCTTCAAGATGTGTACTTATATCAGTTGGTGGTGGATTGGGGCGTACCAGCGCAAGAAAGGTGTCCCCTTTTATTGAGCATTTCTCTTAATGCAGCATTATATATAAGTTATGGACTATCATTTATACTCTGATTGCTGAATTAAAATTTTTTTAATGGAACAGTTCATAACTCCAAATCCGAGTATTAGAATCAATCATGTTTTATTTATTGCATTTATTGCCCTATCAACATCATTGAGGACTTCTCAGTACAAGGTGCCAACTATACCTACTGGTAGAGGATACATAGACGAACAGTGAATCCTTCTTTAAAGTACTGACAAGCTAGTAAAAAGGCAATATGTACGTATGCAGGAGGTACACAAAATGGTAACAATATAACAGTGACACTAATACAACAAATGGTAACTTAAATACTTATAATAAAGTACAACAGAATATGAATGGTATAATTTATGTTTTTGTAGTGTTTCATCACTTATACATGTTTCCCACATTAATTTCATTTAATGTTCACAAATACTCTCTGAGCTTGATATTGGTATTCCTACTTTATTGATGAAGCAAAATAGGTAGAGAGAAGTAATAATTACATAGGAAGTAAATGAAAGAAAAAATTCAGGGCCAGAGCTGAAAAAGAAAGTAGAGTATAAAAGATAGATTGAACTTAAAACTCTTGAGAAGAGGCCGGGGAAGGCATGTGGAGTTAGTGGAAAGGAAAAGACTATGCAGAGACCAGCTTGGCTAGACCATGCATATGAAGAAACATAGTATATACAAACATGTGAAATCTTTAACATAAAAAATTAGGAAAAAATATTCGACAATAGAGAAATGAGTAAATAAACCATTGTGTGTGTGTGTGTGTGTGTGTGTGTGTATATAGGAATTCTAAGAAGTATTAAAAATGATGTAAATGAATATCTAAAGTCATAGTAATGATGAAAATAATTGACTTTTAGGCAACCAATTTTTAAAAATAATGAATAAATGCATAAGGTACAAAATCCAGAAAATATGAAAGGGTTTGTAGTGAAAAGTAATCATTCCTTTTCAGTACTCACTTCATCCCCTGTCAAGAGGCAACATGATTATGGATAATTTATGTATCTCTCTACATAATATAATAATCTATGCATATAGAAGCATAGACACATGTAGGCACTATATACACATATTCATTTTAAAATTCTTGGTTTTTAACCCTGTTTTTGAAAATTTAACAATGTGTCCTGGAAATGGTTTCATAGTTTATATAGAACTACCACTGTGTATATGCACTATAATTTATTGATGATGGAAATCTTTTCACATTTAAAAGACATTTATATTTCCTTTTTTGGTGAATGATTGGTTAATATCCTTGCTTATTTTAATTGGGCTATTGATTTTTTTCTGTTAATTTTAGAAGCTCTTTTAAATCTAATTATTTCTATAATTGTGTTACAATTTTTGTTTTACAATCTTGTCTTTTATCCTGACTGTATTTATGATATTTGTGCTCTGTAGTTATATTTTATTTTTGTGTGGTTGAGTTGATCAATCTTTTTTCTAGTTCACTTACATTATTTCATATTTTCTTCCAATACTTTTATCATTTTCATATCCTACATTTACATCTTTGATCCCTTTAGCATTTAAAAAATAATAGAGGCAAGAGGGAGGGATCCTCTTTAGTTATCTTATCATTTGTTGAAAAATTTTGTCATTTCCCCAATTACATGAAATACCTTTATCTTGTAGTAAGTTGACATAATTTTAAATCTATTTCTGATATCTTTTATTCATTGATCTGTGTAAATATTCTTTGCCTGTCATTATCTAACTTATTTTTTAAATGGGTAACTATTTAACTCTCACTCTCACTTATCATCAATCACTCTAACTATTTGAAAGACTGTATTGGCTGACCATCCATTACATTTATTTCTCAAAAACTTTCTAGGATACATGCAATGATTTAATATCCAAATATTAATGGAACAATGTGCTGTCTCCACTGCTGCAGCTAGTCCAAAAGGTACAAGTAATATTTATTTTCTCCTTTGTCTATCACCAATTTTATAATTTTCTTACCATTGACTAGAACTTCAGGCTAGATGGCTTGAATTTGGAGTTTGAGTTTAAGAGTTTGGAGTTCTCAGTTGCTTTAATGTTGCCAGTTTGGGTTTATTGCAATTGCCTGTTAGACTCATCAGCAGGCATGAAAACGCCAAGAGATGCTCCAGTGAACTCCTAGGTTCTAGATACACTTCTGTCTTCCCACATTGTATTGCAGCAACCACTCCTTATGGTATTTCGGATCATGTCCGATGATATGGTAATTCTTATCCTGGCCTACTGTTCCACTGGTATGAGGGAACCTTGACCAGCTTCTGCTTTAATGGAACCCTTACAGTGTACACAGGAAGAAGCTTCCCCTTGTTGCTTCCCTTCCCCAGTACCATTTGGCTTCATGTCCTCTAAGCCAGCAGAACCTAAATTTGTAGGGTCAGGAAGTAGAAATTCTGCAAAATGTTCACTGTGAGGAGTGATGCAGTGGGCCAATTCTACTTCTACCCCTCATTTCATGGTCCCGGGTAAGTCTAGAGATTGGGGCCATAGCGTTGCATATCAGGCATTAGTTCAATGCATATTTCTCATCTTAGCAGATACCCAAAGATGATGCTTTAGACATTTTAACAGGTGCTTCAAAAATCTATTATGCTAGCTGCTTCCAAGATGGCACCCTGTATGGTAGGACCAGAGAGTGAATTCCAGAGTCAGGCACTCAGTGTCATACCTTCTCTCTTAGAATGGCCCCTTGGTCTGAGGTTATATTATGGAAGATTCTATGTAACTTAATCAGGTATAAGCTTTTGAGCTGTGCTCCTAGCAGAGGCACAAGGCAGAAAAGGCAAACTTGTATCCAGAGATAATTTCAAGTCTGAGAAGAAAATTGCTGCCCTTCCAGGGTAAAGTGGCCCAATGTAATCAACCTGCCATAAACTGAAAGGCTGGGTCCTAGTGGTGCAAGGCTTGGCATTGGTTTCTGCTGCTGGCAGTTCAGGAATTCTACAGTTAGAGTGGGTAGATCAGCAGTTTCAATGGAAATTTTGTACTTTGTTTTGCATTGACCTAGGGTTATCCCATGGAGGTTAACTCCCTGATGTATCCATGCTCACACAGGCATCAGAAAGACTGAATGGGTTCATGCAGGTGTCCCACATAGTGGTGGCAGAGAAACCCTGGGTCAGAAGAGAAGATAAGAGTGGAGAGAAGGCAAGGTGTTTTTGGGTTACGTCTGCATGTAGCTGGTTGCTGTAGCAATAGCCAGAGCAACAAGTTGGACTGAGAGGATATGAACCAGGGCATGTGAATCATCTGATCTGTGACCCTCATCAGGACACTAGTGTTTGGGATGTTATTTTGCTTTCAGTAAAATCAAATAGAGCATGACCACAGAAGAATACATCAAATACCAAGGCTAGGAATTAGTCTCTTTATATCTAGGCAGGACTAAGGAGAGAAAGCCTCTACTTCTGAATGGCAAATCTACTATGTTCCTGAGTGGACATCTAGTGTATGACTATTTTAAGGTCCTTGATACAGATTTCTAAATGATTTTTAAAACATTATGAGAGTACATTGTATAAGAGTATCCATTTCACTGTATCTCTGATAAAATTGGGAATGAAAATTTTTAGCCTCACAATTCAACAGTTGAAAAATAGCATCGTATTTTAAATTTGCAATTCTTAGTTTACTACTATGGTTATATTTTTGAAATATATATAAACTTATTCTTCTCTGGGTGGCCAGTTCAAATCATTTGCCCATTTTTAAACTAGACCTCTTTACCTAAGAATTCTTTATATCTGAGACCTCTTTATAAGTTAGGAAGACTGACCTATTGTCCATCAAATACAATGCAAATATTTTCTTACTTTTTTATTTGGCTCCTAATATTAATCATGATTTTATATATTCAACCCCTCCCTGTTTTTCTTGTTTTTTTCCGTAAAAACTGACATCTGAGTAGTCTCTATCAAGTAGAGCTTTTTGGTTTTTGCCAGGCTTGTTAGTGAAAGCTAAACAAAGTCTGCCAGTCACAGTTAGTTGTCACTTGTCTTTACTTATCTGTTATAATCTTCACTTGTGTATCATCAGTTTTTATTTTTACAGTTATTGATAGTTACGGAAAGAGCTTAAAATTTGCCCTGTGAAGCAAATGGATGATAAAATTGTTTTTTAAAAAATTATAACTTATCTCTGTTTAGTGACTCAAAACAATTTTATTTATCCCTTACCTCAAGCAGTGTGGAGTATATTAAGATGTTAGATCTTCAAACTGTGGTTTGCATACATCAGTATCAGCATTGCGTACATGCTTGCAGAATCTCAGGCCTTAGACCAGATGTACTAAATTAGGATCTACATTTTAACAAGATCCCCTAGTAGTTCATCTGTCCATTATTGTTTGAGAAACATCATTTTAGATCCTCTAGTCTATTTTCAGGGAGACATAAAACTAACCAATTAATTTATCAGTTTCCTGGATGATGAGATTCATAAAAATTAAAATTGTAGAATGTCGTAATAGAAATATATGTTATTGCTAATTTTTTCTACTCCCATCTCAAGATTTTAATGTTACATACTGAACACATGAATTGGCATCTGAGCTTTAGACAACTTTCATTCTTGATAATCACCACTAAGCTCTGAGATTTTCAGCACCATATATATAGAATAGTCAATCTGCAAAGGAAAAATTATGAAATCTAATCCCTGTATTTCTAGATATAGTGACAGTCATGACTCTTTGTCTTTAACGACCAAAATCAAAGGAAGAAGGAAGAAAATATGTAACTTAGGTATATCCATTCTTAAGTGTTATATATAGTTGTATCATAATTATATTCATTAATTCATGTATTTACTCTGTACTTATGTACAAGGCAATATTGGGGATAATTAAAGAATAGGCAAGAAAAAGAGGGTAATATTGTTATCAACAACAAGCACTTTTTGAATGCTTGCAGTGTGTTGGACATTTTCCTGGCACTTCTGCTCTGCAATCCTCATAACCACCCTCAAGGTTGGGACTATTATTAACCCAGTTGTATAGAATTAGCCTCAGAGCCTAGGAAAATAAATCAAACTTTTACAAGGTCACATAGTGAGTGGTGGGGCTGGAATTCCAACCATGTTTGCCTGAACCCTGAGCTCCATCATACATTTTTGAGTATCTGCTTTGATTCTATCAGTAGATGGCAGTTTGAAAATTGATGAAATCATTCATTTGCATTTTATATTTCTTTTCTTTAAAGTTTCAGCTAATGGAACTTCAGCTTTCTTTTTTTCTATTGGTATGTGTGCTGCTCACCCAGCTTATTCCTAGTGCCTTCAAAACCCTGAGAGAAGACATGGTGAAGGCATAAAGCTGTGTGCTTTCTCACCTTGCAGCAGGTGGGAGACACTCATAAATATAGCGAGCAGTGCTGGACAGAAGGTGCAGCGTTCTTACTTCCCTTCCCAAGTAAAACTGGATAAAAACTTGTTCCTCTACCTTGTAAAGGGCATAGTCCATTACATGGCACTGAAGCCAGAGCTGTTATTTCAGAGAAGAATAAAATCATTTACTAAGAGAGAAGGGAACATTTGTGTGTGTGTGTGTGCTCAAATAAGAAGACGTATACGGTATTTTTCTTGATATTATTTTCAAAATGTGTAGTAGGATAAATCTAACTATGGAGAACATTTAAGTAAATTTGGTTAAACATGCAAATGTCATGTGATCCCATCCTGGAGGCAGAATTGCCTCTTTGGTTTACTTTGTTTCTGTAAAATCCCAACTCTTTGTTCTAAACAACTATATGAGAGTATGGAGTATTTGCAATACAAATGACTTACTAATTATATGTAGATGATTTCTAAAGGCATGAGACATTTTCTTTCAAATTCTAGCAGTGGTAAAGATGTGAAAGCATCCCAGCAATTGACTTCATGCCAGAAAAACTCCAACTGACTCATTCTCCTTAATTGCTTAATCTAAATGATTTTGCTACAGTAGTTTCCTAAACATGGTGTTGAGTCTTTTTCTTAAGGATGAAAACAAATTTTAATGGCCTATTCTAGTTTCACAAATTAGGAAAAAGAGAATATAAGCTGCCTTGTGTAATAATAACATTCAATGATATTACTTTAAAACAAACATTCTCAGGGCTTCCCTGGTGGTGCAGTGGTTAAGAATCCACCTGCCAATGCAGGGGATGTGGGTTCGAGCCGTGGTCCGGGTCCCACATGCCGTGGAGCAACTAAGCCTGTGCACCACAACTACTGAGACTGTACTCTAAAGCCTGCGAGCCACAACTACTGAAGCCCACGCGCCTAGAGCCCGCAACAAGAGAAGCCACCGCAATGAGAAGCCCGCGCACCGCAGAGAAGAGTTAACCCCCGCTCGCCGCAGCTAGAGAAAGCCTGGGCGCAGCAACAAAGACCCAATGCAATCAAAAATAAATAATAAATAAATTTAAAAAAATAACTAAATAAACATTCTCAATGGGAGCAATATCTCCTTCAATGGTTCTTGGGGGAGGAAAAATATCTTACTCTTTTTGTGTGTAAATCCGAGACATGCATACTGTACATCATTAAATATATGGTATATCTGTGGTATTAAAATTTCACGGGAAGAGGTTAGAGGAAAAATGGCTAAAAAGGTAATAATAAAAAAGATTGACAAACACAGCTTTAAAGTATACTTCCTATATCTCAGCCAGCAACGTTCGGCCAAGTTATTGTCACTAGGCGAAGAGCTTATTTTGTTTTCCTTTCCCAGCAGGATCCCTCCTGAAAGCCAGTGATAAAATTATCTCCCGCTGCTGTCTCTAGTGAGGGTCTGGATACAAAATTACTGGCAATAAGGAACCTGACAGACTTGCCTTTCCTGTGTCCTGGGTGATTTTTCAGCACTCTGCTAAGGTAGCTGTGTGTGTTCTGTGACGAGACAGCAAGGAGTGAGCTCTATGAGTCAGAGAATATTGTGAAGTACACATTATTTACTCAGTACATTATTCTCATTACTCACCTTGCCATTTGCTCTATTCTTTTCAAACACTCCAATCAAGCAGGAGAGAATGAAAAGAGAAACTTATTTCTTGTGGACTTATTTCTTGGTAGCACTTGGCATGTTGTAGAACTTGAGGATTTTTGGATAGGGCCTACCCTGGACAAATCATGAGGTTTCTGTGGACTTATTAGGCTCTGCTGTGATCCCTCTGTTCATTCTTCACCATAGAAACCCCTCCACCATACAACATATCTTTTTCATCTCCCTATAATTACCAGAAGATCTGATATTATTTTATTATAACTTGTATGAATTGTATTCAATACTTAATTTTCCCAAGGGGTGTGCCTCTAATTAATTATGAAATGAAGAGTGTTTTTATTTTTCCTGTTAGAAACATTTCAGACATTATGAAGTATATGAAGGAAATGTTTTAAGGGAGATCTCCTAGCACCCCCAAACTAATTTCATGTAGACTACTCACTATTCTCTATTCTGCTTAAGTGTAATGCCAAGCTTGCTTTTAAAAATTACTTCTTTATCAAGTTGATAGTCTAAAAGCTGAAAATTATTAAAGGATAAAACACAGTATGTTTTCTTTTATTGCATCTTTCTCAAGTTTCTCTCTTTCTCTTCTTTATTCCTCTGGAATCCTTTTCCTCCAAGTTTTTAACATAATTTCCTTAATTTACTCTTTTGAAGAGGGATCTTACAATTCATATTTTATCCCAATCAACGGAGAGTTAGGACCTAAATTCTGGGCAACCCCATTCTTATATTTTCAATTTTTAAAAATGAAAAGTTGGAGTAACCCTTGTTCTTCATTAACATGAAGATTAAGAAATGTATAGAGGGAGGAAGCCCTTTCTATGGGTGAGAACTGAGACTGAGAAGCCTATTTTCCTCTCTAAACCTTCATTCTTCATTTGTCTTGTTGCTTTTTCCCTTTATCTGTTATTTTAAGTGTCCAATTATGGATCCAATATTACTAATACACCCCAGTTTTTTCTTTTTATATAATATTGAAAATAACAAGAAAATTCTATTTCAAATTCAATATAATAATGATTTTAGTAAGTGACATATTTCGACATAAAAATATATAAAGAAGAAGCTGACTATATCCCCTCCCACCCCCTTCATTTCTGCCTTTAAAGCCAACAGTTCTCCAATTTGGCTGTATGTGGGAATCTATTGGGGAACTTTAAATATAAAATCTGTTGTAAATAGAACTAAGGATGTGCTTGAGTATTCAGTGAGATTTTATAGGTTTTTTTTAAATTTAAGATTTATGTTTTTCTAAAGCTTTATTTCTAGGCATTCTATGTCATATTTCTTTGATTCTAGGATGCCATGAATGTTACTTTCACATTTTATTATCTCCAAAATCAGGCGCATCATTGGCAACCTAGATGAAATGAATTATCAGACTTTTTGTCGTTACTGTGAATGGAATATTTTCCCCCTAAATTTACTAACATTTAATTTAGAATATTTGCACCTATAGTCAAAAGTCAAGTTAGTCCATAGGTTTTTCTGTTTGTATTGCTCTTATCTTAAGATATTATCATAAAGTTAAATTAGGAATCATTCCATTCATTAAAAGATCTGGTTGATTTAAATGGTATTGCAATTATATTTTTGTTAGAAGTTATATTGCACTTAGCTTTGAATACAGCTGGTCCAGCTTTTATTATTATTATTAATTATTTTATTGAGGTATAATTGACCTATAACAGTGTATTAGTTTCAGGTGTACAACACAATGATTGGATACTTGTGTGTATTCTGAAATGATCATCACAATAAGTCTAGTTAACATCTGTCACCATATATAACTACAAAATTTTTTTTTCTTGTGATGAAGATTTTTAAGATCTACTCACTTAACATCTTTCAAATATACAATATAGTTTATTAACTATAGTTGCCATGTTGTACATTACATCCCCAGGACTTACTTATTTTATAACTGGAAGTTTGTAACTTTTGACCCCTTTTGATCCAGCTTTTTTTTTAAATGGTAGATCTTTAATTATCTTTTTGATCTCCTCTATGAATTTTAGCTCTTCCACTGCTTAGATAAATTTTGAATAATTTATATTTAGCTGATATGTTGTTTGGTGAATATGTTTATGAAACTTACTTCAAACTATCTATTTCTTTATTATATGCTGCAATTTATTCTTATTTCTTCTTTTAAGTTAATATTCTACCTTTTCTGACATTAATATTACCACTCCTGCTTTCTTTTTGATTGAAATTACACAGTATCTCTTGGCCCATCCCAGTATTTTCAACCATTATATATCAATTGCTTTAAGCACGTTTATTGTTCGATAATCCAAAATGACAATCTATGTGCTTCAGGGAGATAATTCATCCCTTTTACATTTTAGTGTGAATTCTTTAGGATTTTATTCCTATTATATTATCTCATGTTATTTGTTTTACTTTGAGATTTCTTCCTTTTCTCCCTCTTTTCACTCTTTTTTGCAAGTTTGATCTGCTATTCATTCTCCCATTTTAATGTGAGAGTGCTTCTAGTTTTCATTACTGTTTATCTTCCCTTTCCTAGGGCTCATAATCACATGTGCATTTTCTACTATTTTCTGAAAACATGATATCAATTTTTAACCATATCAAAATGCTTTATTCCTCCCTGTCTCCCCATTACATGATGATGAGACCTTCAGAAGACTGACTTTCCAAAGCCTATTTTCCGAAGCTATCTCCTTACCATCAAAATGCAAACTGTACTCTACCTAGTGACTTCTCAGGAATTTATAAAAAGAGAAATACATCAAGTCTCATTATTATGCTAAAGAGAGAGATAACACCCATGTCACAAACTAATTACAGTGTAATATACATCACTACCCACTGTGGTTTTGCAATCATAAATCCAAATCTAAGATATTTGAATCTATATAATCATGTCATATTAAAATAGTATCTTTGGTATTTACTTGATTTCATTGAACTTATTCACAAAATACAATGTAGCCATAGAGCTAATTTAGAGTTTTATTATAACTGGATATTGGGGAATTGAAAAGTTTTATGTGAGAAGGAAGATTTATGACTATAAAGAAATATACTGGGCTTCCCTTGTGGCGCAGTGGTTGAGGGTCTGCCTGCCGATGTAGGGGACGCGGGTTCGTGCCCTGGTCTGGGAAGATCCCACATGCCACGGAGCGGCTGGGCCCGTGAGCCATGGCCGCTGAGCCTGAGTGTCCGGAGCCTGTGCTCTGCAATGGGAGAGGCCACATCGGTGAGAGGCCCGCGTACCACAAAAAAAAAAAAAAAAAAAAAAAAAAGAAATATACTGATTTTTCAGGGAAATCATAACAAACTCTTCATATATGTTTAGTTAAAGGGGAGGTGGCTATCAGTTCACTATATCCCCATATCCTAAACAAATGATTCAGTACCCATTAAATTAATTAAGGTACTTTTATCATCTTATTTTTCAGGAAAATAGTTTATTTTAGTTAAACTATCCTATATTTATCTAAGTCATTAGCATCTATATGTGAATGATAATGGGTCTGAAAACCACAAAGGTAACAGAACATCAGAGGATTATATTTCATGATTGGAAAATCCCCTAATAAATTTTCCATGTAGTACTTTTTATTCTGGAAAAATGTATTTCTAAAAATTCTAAATAATTATACTTAAAAGTGTTTATTCTTTTTAGGAAATAAAATATTCAACAATACATAGAGTGTAGGGTTATTTTCTAATAGGTTTGACAATTTTTCTGTGGTATTATAGGATTATATATTTGTTAGCAAATATTAATTGATCACTTATTATGTGCTAACAATGTGTACAGAAATGAATAAAATGGAGTTTCCTACTCCAGGGAGTTTACAATATTTAGAGAGAGAGAAGAAAAAAAAAAGTCCAAAGAACAGAGCACAGTGGTCACATGGAAAGAGGTCAGATCTGGAACATTTGGGACTTGAGTCAAGTTTTAAAGGAGTTTTGGAATATCAAGAAGAGGGAGGAAAGCAATGGAGCATTCGTTCCAGGTCGAAGCATCAACAGATGAGAAGCCTCAGAGGTTTGGAAGAGCTTGAAACATTGAAAAAACTGCAAGGAATCTTTTATGATCAATGTGAAAAGAATGTTGTGTGATGAGCAGTGTTGGAGAATATGGACAGAAAAGTCGACCAGACCCATCAATGAAGGGCATCATGTATTAGACCACCAGTTCACATTTTGGTCTCAGGATCCCTTTATTGGTCACATGGGTTATAAATCTTTGATATTTACCATACTGGAATTGAAGCTAGGAATAAAAAAACAATTTATTAATCTATTGGAAAATAATGAGAAACCCATTTAATATTACATAAAAAATATTTTGTGAAAAATAATTATATTTCCCCAAACAAAAAAAACAGCAGGGTAAGTTTTACATTTTTGCAAATCTCCTTAATGTCTAGCTTAACAGAATACAGCTGGATTCTCATATATGTTTCTACAATCACTACTTTATTTTAGCTGAAATAATGGAGAAAATTTAGCCTCACAAGATAAATATTTGGAAAAGGGAGGAGTCTTTTATGAGTCTTTTCACAATTATACCAGATAATTGTGGATATTCTTTTTTGGGACTATATAAAAAACTCAAGAAGTGAATGGGTGACCCTTAGAATGGGAGAAAATATTTGCAAATGAAGCAACGGACATGGGATTAATCTCCAAAATATACAAACAGCTCATGCAGCTCAATATCAAACAAATGAACAACCCAATCAAAAAATGGACAGAAGACTTAAATATCTCCAAAGAAGATATACAGATGGTCAAGAGGCACATGAAAAGATGCTCAACATTGCTAATTATTAGAGAAATGCAAATCAAAACTACAGGGAGGTATCACCTCACACCAGTCAGAATGGCCATCATCAAAAAGTCTATAAATAATAAATGCTGGAGAGGGTGTGGAGAAAAGGGAACCCTTCTACACTGCTGGTGGGAATGTAAATTGATACAGCCATTATGGAGAACAGTATGGGGGTTCCTTAAGAAACTAACTACCATATGACACAGCAATCCCACTCCTGGGCATATACCAGGAGAAAACCATAATTCCAAAAGATACACGCACCCCAATGTTCATTGCAGCACTATTTACAATAGTCAGGACAAGGAAGCAACCTAAATGTCCATCAACAGAGGAATGGATAAAGATGTGGTACATATATACAATGGAATATTACTCAGCCATAAAAAGAAATGAAATTGTGTCATTTGCAGAGATGTGGATGAACCTAGAGACTGTCATATAGAGTGAAGTCAGAAAGAGAAAAAAAATTATTGTATATTAACGCATATATGTGGAATCTAGAAAAATGGTACAGATATACCTTTTTGCAAAGCAGAAATAGAGACAAAGATGTAGATAACAAATGTATGGACAACAAGGGGGGAAGGGGAGGTGGGATGAACTGGGAGATTGGGATTGACATATATACTCTACTATGTATAAAATAGATAACTAATGAGAACCTATTGTATAGCACAGGGAACTCTACTCAATGCTCTATGGTGACCTAAATGGGAAGGATATCCATAAAAAAGGGGATGTATGTATACATATAGCTGATTCACTTAGCTGTACAGCAGAAACTAACATAACATTGTAAAGCAACTACACACACACACACACACACACACACACACACAAAATAAGAAGTGAATTGGAGGACTTAACATTTTTAAGATGGCAATGCTTCCCAAATTGATCTACAGATTCCACTCAATTTCTATAGGAATCACAGCTAGCTTCTTTGTTAAAATTGACAAGCTGATTCTAAAATTCACTTGGATTTGCACGGGAACCAAACTAGCCAAACAATCTTGAAAACAAAGTTGGAAGACTGACACTTCCTGAGTTAACTACAAAGTTAACTATAGGGCTTCCCTGGTGGCGCAGTGCTTGAGAGTCCGCCTGCCGATGCAGGAGACGCGGGTTCGTGCCCCGTTTCGGGAAGATCCCACATGCCGCGGAGCGGCTGGGCCCGTGAGCCATGGCCACTGAGCCTGCGCGTCCGGAGCCTGTGCTCCGCAAATGGGAGAGGCCACGACAGTGAGAGGCCCGCATAACGCAAGAAAAACAAAAAAAAAAAAAAAAAAAAAAAAAAAAAAAAAGTTAACTATAAAGCACCAGTAATGAAGACAGAGTGATACTGGCATGAGATAGACATGGAAATCAATGGATCAGAATGAACAATCCAGAGATAAACCCATGTGTCTATGGTCAACTGACATTTAACAAGAAGGCCAGGATCATTCAGTGAGAGAAAGAACAGCCTTTTCAACAAATGGTGCTGAGACAAGTGGATAGCCACATGCAAAAAAAAAAAAAAGAGATTAGACTCTTGTCATATCATATACAGAAAATTAACTCAAAATGTATCAAAGATCTAAATGGAAGCACTAACTATAAAACTCTCTTAGGAAAAAAATAGGGGTAAATCTTCATGGCTTTGGGTTTGCCATGAATATATGATATCAAAATACAAGTAACACAAGAAAAACTGCAAAAATAGGATTTCATCAAAATTTTAAAAATTTGTGCTTCAAAGGACACTATCAAGAAAGTGAAAAGACAACCCACAGAATGGAAGAAATTTTTGCAAATCGTATATCTGATAAGGCCTTGTATCCAGAATATATAAAGAACTCTTACAACTAAATAATAAAAGGAAAACTGACTCAAGTTAAAAATGGGCAAAAGATTTGAGCAGACATGTCTCCAAATAAGAAATAGAAATGGCCTATAAACACATGAAGAGATTCTTGACATTATTAGTTGTCAGGGAAATGCAAATCAAAATCACAATGAGATACTACTTCACATCCACTAGCTGTAATCAAAAAACACATAATGACCAGTATTGACAAAATGTAGAGAAATTGGAAACCTCATATCTTGCTTGTGGAAATCTAAAATGATACAACCACTTTGAAAAACAGTCTGGCAATTCCTCAAATAATTAAGCATAGAGTTACCACATGATCCAGCAATTCCACTCCTAGTGATATAACCAAGAGAAAAGAAAACATGTCTGCACAAAAACTTGTATATGAATGTTTATAGCAGCATTATTCATAATAGCTATAAGGTAGAAACAACCCAAACGTCCATCAATGTATGAATGTATAAGCAAAATGTGGCATATCCATACAATGCAATATTATTTGAGCATAAAAGGGAATGAGGTACTAAAACATGCTACAACATGGATTAACCTTGAAAACATTGTTCTAAGTGAACAAAAAGCCGTATACAAAAGGTCACATTTTGTATGGTTTCATTTATATGAAATTTATATGATATGTCCACAATAGGTAAATCTATTGAGACAGAAAGCACATTAGTGGTTGTTTAGGGTTGGGGTGAATGGAACAATAGGGGGATAATAGCTGAAAGATGTGAGATTTCTTCTTGTGGTGACTGAAAGCATTCTAAAATTTACTAAAGAGATGGTTTCACATATTTGTTAATATACTAAAAGCCATTGAATTGTACACATTAAATATTTGAATTATATATATAGTATGTGAAGTATATCTGAGAATAAATCTGTTTAAAAACCTCAACAAGCAGTAGTTCCTTAAAGGTTAGTTGTAATGTGGAATTTGAAACCATTTCAATAAACATTTCTTACTTTGCAGCATAAAATCCATTGGTCTATCTAGAACTCTGAATAGATCTTTTACCTATGCATGATTTTGATCTTGCAGATAACCTAAAATTCTCAGAGATAGCCAAGTGTCCCTAGACTACAGTTGGAGAACTGCTGTGTTAGGTTAGAGTCTGAACTTCAGAGAGGTGCAATTTAGTTTTAAAAAAAGCCACCCCTCGAATTTGTGAACTTTGGGAGTAAACCACATTTGGCTAGGTTCAAACCAATGTACAAACATTTTATAGACAGAGTACATAAACATTTACAATTCGGTTTGCCTAGTAATAACAATGACAAATGCATGTGAGACTCAGGTCAATTAAGAAGACTAGTGAGTCTGGAAAGGAAGATTTTGGGGAAAAGTAATTGGCTGCTTTTATAGAAATTATGAGGATACCCATGAGATAAAGCAGTTAATAACATGAAGAAGCTGTCTGAGTATAGGTACCTTTGGAAATCTGAAGAATAGTGTCAGAGAAAGGAAAAGAGAGTACAGTGCAATTCTGCAAGCAGAACCCAGGGAGCTCCAAGTGCATGTCCAGTAAGCACAAGGAAAACAGATTCTTCCAGAAATGAAGGAAGAGGTTTGGGGCCCAAGTGAGTAGGCTTGCCATAAATGAATGTTCTTTCTTACCCAAAAACATAGAAATAAATAGTTCTTACTTATAGCCAAAGCCTAAGTGAATTTGGACAACTTTTAATACAGTAAGTTATCTATTTTTATGTATGTATATGATGAAATTGGCATAATAAAATTGGTTTATGAATACATTTTCTTGGGCAGACAGGGCAAGGGATGTGTGGTATAAGGAAGCTATAGATGTTTGGAGTAGCCATTGTAGGCCAAGACTTGATCACTCAACGGCAAACTCCCCCAACACCTTTGCCAGAAACCCAGTGTCCCAGGTGCCATGTCACTGCTCCCACACTCCGATTTCAAAGCTGACCTCACTTAGTTTGATGATATTCACTCTTTCAAGTCACTCTGTATTACCCAATGACTAGGCCTTCAAAGTATATTCAAGCTTATTTCTAGTATGTGCTTATTTGATGCTGGTGCAAATAACTTAAAGGTTAATTTAGATTTTCATCTTGTTCCTTGAATTTTTTTCTTAATGAGTCATTCTTTCAGCAAATATTTATGGACTATTTACGGAGTGTTACCATAAACAGCAAACTTGCTCTTCTTCCCTTAGTAAAACACGCTTGTAAAACTTTTGTATTAGGGTAAGACTATGATGTGTGGATATACATACTACAAATAGGTATGCGTAACAATTTTTAACTTCAAAGATAATTGCTCGATAAAAGGATAGTTTTGTTGAAGAATCGCAGCACACTGACCTCTTTCTAGAGCACACTGATTCCTATAAAATAACTTTCAGTATGAGATCAGTTATTCTTGGGCCACAATACAGAAAGGCTTAATTATTAAAGTAATCAAAGATATTTTTTGCATAGAACTCTCATTTATAAAGGTGAGGACCAAAGCTTGTGCCTAAAGTCTAATGTACTTTCAAAACTGATTCATATTCACTTTAGTTTTTCCAAGGTATGAAATAAGATTTTGCAATATTGAACAATATTCTTTAGCTTCTGTAGGTTTTAATTTCTTGTTTGAACTCCATATGCTGGCTTTCTGGATTCAATAGCTAGATTAACTATTTCTAAGTTTGCCTCCAGCTTTTTCTTTTGGTACTTCTGATGTCAAAGTGGAGACAAAATTATTTAATTCAAACAACAACAAAACAAAACAAAAAGCATGTTAAATGTGTTTTTGTGAAATTAAATATTACTCTTTTCTGAAAAGTAAACTTATTGGGAAGTGACTGAATGTGTTATTGTAGTTATGATTTATTATTATTGTTGAGCTTTCTCTAAGAATGCAATTTCAGGTTTTTTATGGATATTATTCTTTAGAAGCGTGCATTTGGTATATTTTTTGGAAGTGTGCATCTGGTTTGTTTACTTGTCTACTTGGTCTGATGATAATATTAGAGAGACATTGTAAAAGATTTTGATCACAAGATTTTAATGAAAAGAAAACAGAGATACTTCAGGAGGTAGATCAATTTTTCTTTGGTTTACATAGTCAAAACTAAAAAGAGGACTACAAAACAGAATCTAGGCTAGTGAAATACCAGACAGAAATATACACTCCAAACACCAGCAGTAACTTATGTGGAAGGAGTAAACAGCACTGTAAAATGGTCTATGTCTCTTTCATTTGTTTTTTGATATATGTCCATTATTTTGCATAAATATGCAAAGTGGAATGTAAACTAGAATCAGAATATCATGAAATTTTAAAATGAACATTTTAATTTTAATAATGGGAACTCTAGACTAATTAGTCAATGCCCACATTTTCCTCAGATAAATTTATGAAATTTTAAATCCCATTATACAGACATGTAATTTTACTGATCTTCTTAGTGTGCTGTACAGCATGGTAGCAAATTGAATTTCTTTTCTAATAAAAATGTTTATCAACCCTTTAATTTTTATCTTAGGAAGGAAATGATTTATAAAACTATCTGAATTAATATATTGCCCTTTGGTAACTATGTTATTGATATTGTTTTGTCCCCTAGGGAGGGAACAAACTACTATCTCAGTCGTTTTTCCTGTTTTCCCATTAAATGATTAGATTAGCCATCACCAAAGCATGCTTATCAATTGCTTGTTGAAGAGTTATCGTCTAGACTAGTTAGTAAGATTAAGAACTGAAACTTAGAACTGCAGCTGATGCAACTCTTGCCTCTGAAGATGCTGGCCAGAAAATATGCTCAAGGTTGTTCCATAAATAGTAAACCTTTTTCCTGCGTAGTCATTAATAGGAGCTTAAAATGGATCTTTAGAAGGCTGTGTGGATTGAACAACAGGAAATTTTAACCAAGTCATTAATAACTAATGATGTAAACTGTAGGCCACTACCCATGATCAGTCATAGGAATAAGAGGAGAGAAAGGCCGGATCAAGCAAGGGGATGAGACAGCTTTTACTGCAGCAACTTCTCACTTCTTTCTTCATGTGTGTTTTATTCCAATGATAGACATAATTTACTGGCTCAATGACTTTTCTTTTGGTTTCTTTGTATACACATATACACAAATACATACACGTCTGTATATATAAATTTATATTTATATATTATTTCTAATAAACACTTCTGAATTTATTGTTTTTTCCTCTATTCTGTATTATTTTAAATAAATATAAAATATTCTAAGTATTTCTCTTTCCACTTGAGGCAGGCAAATATTTGTTTAAATATACCCTACCAAGAATCACATATCTGATAAACAACTTTTATCTGGACTATATAAAGAACTCTCAAAACTCAGTAATCAGAAAACAAATAACTCAATAGAAACAGTCAAAAGATTTGAAAAGACACGTCACCAAAGAAACACATGAAAATATGCTCAATATCATTAGCCATTGGGAAAATGGAGACTAAAACCACAAAGAGATATCAGTAGACATCTATTAGCATGTTTAAAATTTAGAAGATTGATCAAATGTTACAGAGAGTGTGGAACTCACGTATACTGCTGGTGGGAATGTGAAACAGTACAACCACTTTGCAAAACAGTTTGCCAGTTTCTTAAAAATATTAAACATATACCTATTATATCATCTAGTCATTCCATTGCTAGGTATTTAACCCAAGAGAAATGAAAGCTTATATCTATACAAATACTTGTACAAGAATGGTCATAGCCGCTTTATTTTTAATAGTCTTAAACTGGAAACAACTGAAGAATCCTTCAAAGGTGAATGCATAAACACATCAGAGTATATCCATGCAATTGACTACTGCTCAGCAATAAAAAGGAATGAACTACTGATACCTGCAACAACTTGAATAGCAATTCAGAATAATTTTTTCAAGTGAAAAACGTATAGTAGTATGTACTGTATGATTCTGTTTATATAAAATTCTGGAAAATGCAAATTAATCTATAGAAAGCAGATTGTTGCCTGGCGACAAGGGTGAGGGATGTAGGAAAAGGCAGGGGTAAAGTATTACAGTGCGACACTAAGACTTTTTGGGGGTTTTATATGGTCATTAACTTAGTTGTGTTGATGGCTTCATGGATGATTATACAGGTTAAAACTCATCAAATTGTATACCTACAAGTGTCTAAGTTATTGTATTTATGTCAACTATATCAACTATACCTTATAAAGCTTTTTAAAAATATGGGCTTCTTAATCCTACAGAAAACATGTTTTTGTGAATAAACACATCTAGATGGTCAAAGATCTGAAAGCGATTAAAGGCTCTCATGTTAGGACTTTGTTGTCAGATTGATTTGTATCAAGGCTATCTTTGAGATGTCTCCTCCTTCTACCCTTTCTCCTTTCTTCTCCTTTTCTTCCTCCTCCTTCTGCCCTTCTCCTCCTCCTGTTTCTCCTATATTTCTCTTCCTCCTCTTCTTTTCTCCTCCCCCACCTCCTCTTTCTCCTCCTTCTTCAACTAAAATACTTCCAATTGAATCTCTCATATATCCCTTAGTGATATTTCCTTCCTTCCTTCCTTCCTACCTCCCTTCGTCTATCTCTCTCTTTCCTTCCTTCTTTCTTTCTTTTGCTCTTTCTTTTTCTCAGCATAAACTTTGCCCAAAGACATTCTTGTATTTCTTGGATTTCTGTAGCCATATGTACTGTGTTGCATCTGGTGTTACTGCACATTAGATGTGAATCAAAATACTAAGAATACTCGCTATTGGATTTCAGGTTAAACATCACATCTTCCAGGAGCTCTTTTCTCACCTGACACAATATGGTTTCCCAGTTCCCTGTTCCACTAAACCCTCTACTCCATCTAATATAATACTTTTAATTCTTTATTGTAATTACTTGTTAAATATCAGTCTCCTCTTTCGATTTGTAAGATCGTTGAGGGCAGAAACTATTTTACTTTATTTCCTCCTGCTGTAAAATAGACACTAGTATCTTATTTGAATGAACTGAAAGAACACCTATTAGCTTAGAACAGTCTTACCTAGACATCATCTAATGTAGATTATAAGCAGAAACCCAGGGGAAAATCTTCCTACTTCAGTATTCACCTACTATAATTGTAATCAGGTAATAAAAATATATATTCTTTCATTCATTTATTAAATATTTATGACAAGGTACTACATTTTGTCCTGAGGAATCACGAGAATGAATAAACATTTTACCTTTTCTTAGGTTATTTATAGCGTAGTTGAAGGACTAAAATTTACACATGAAACGGTAACTAATAATGCAAAGACTACAGAAGGGTATGTGAGATACTCTTTGAAAAATGAGTATCAAGAAGGATGAGTTTTGGTTACTAGTTTCAGAGACTCAAAGAGGTTTAAACACAGAAGAGTATATGACCTAAGGTGAAAGAAGTTTAGAAGTTGTGACACATGTGGTTGGGATTATGGATCAAGTTAATGTTGCATGAAGTCATTAAAGACCATGATTTCTGTTCTTTTTTTTCTCCTCTGCACACTTGATTTCTATCCTAAAATTTACTTTCTGATGTGATATGACTGCTGGAGCTCCAGTCATTGCATTAAATTCTAAAAAGGACTAGGATATAAGCTGAATGGGAGCACTATGTTTTTACTATTGTGCTCCATCTTCTATCTCTAGCATATAGGACAATGCCTAGAACAGAATGAAGGAAGGAAGGATAGAAAAAGAAAATGTAAGAGCGCAAAAGGGATACATTTATCACTTGAATCTAATTTCTTTATATAACTGTTCTTTAAAGACCTGTCATAGACATCCCACGCCACTCTCCCGCTAACAACTCACTGGACAGAATTTAGTCTCATGGCCACATCTAGTTACAGAAGTGACTGGGAGATGTAGTAATTATACCAGGTGACAAAGTGCTTAGACAAAATATTAGGAAGCTATCCAAAGTCTCTGCCATATGTAGGAAGAAATGAGAAATAACATTTGAAAGACAGGTTGATTTCAGATTTTGAAGGACCTTGAATGCCAATCTAAGGAGTTATGACATAGCTACTACAAATCCAGTGTAATATTTTTTTGGGGGTGGTAGTGAAATGAAGAAAATAGTGTTGTAAGAATATTAATTTTGTCTTGTTCTGCATATAAGGAGCTTGGAAGTCACCACTCCAACCTAACAAGTAAAAAGCTGAAGAGAGTGAAAAATCAGTTTTCCTAAGAACCATAAGAGAGGGGAGAACATGTGGAAAACTGCTGCCCCCAAGATTAGAGAGGCAGACGGGTGAATACGGGAGTCACAGCTTACCAGACCAGAGACTCAGGAGCAGAAACTGCTATATAAACCAGTGTCAGAGTAGGAAAACCTGGACTGTGATTGATAAATTGCTGGTGGCTCAGTATGGACAAATCTGAGAGCTAATAACTGCAGGGGGATCCAGACAGGAGGCTGCCACAGTACTGTTAGATTTATCTCCAGGAGCTCAACCAGATTCCCACAGTAAATATCTGAGAAAAAAAATCCCACCCTGCTTCCTGCAGTGGGGGAGGGGAAAATAACCATTTGAAATACACCAAAGCACTCTGTTCTTCTAAAGAAGGCCTGCCCTCAGGAGAAACCAGATAACCAGAGCTTAACCTGCTGGCATATTAGCAGAGTCTGACTGACCTAGAGAAGGAAATTACCCAACTCTAACTCACTCTAGCCTTCTTGTCCCACACCTGAAGGACAGGTAGGAGGGAAAAAAACTGAAAAACACTTGTTAAGTTCACATTCACTAAATGTGATGAGGCATGGTTTCACTAAAAGACTGAAGCCTAATCTTAAGACCGCAAAATGCTTCCCCTTTCCTTACACCCGACCATCACATTACTAACGGCCTGTTTACCTACTAAAGGTCTTTTATCCAGAACACCATGCCTGGCTATCAAAAAAAAAAAAAAAAAAATTACAAGGCATACCAAAAGACAAAAACACAGTTGGAAGAGACAAAGCAAGCATCAAATCCAGACATAGCAGGGATGTTGGAATTATCAGATTGGGAATTTAAAACAACTATGATTAATATGCTAAAGGCTCTAATGAATAACATAGATAGTATGTAAGAACAGAGGGCAGAAAAAGAGTGGAAGACAAAAAGGATGAAAAAACAAGGCATCAAATAGAAAACAGTAACAAATAAGGTAGATATTAATCCAACTATATCAATAATCACTTCGAATGTCAGTGGTCTAAATGCACCAATTAAAAGACAGATTATCAGAGTGGATAAAAAAAAAAAGAAAAGACCCTAACATATGCTGTCTACAAGAAACTCACATTAAATATAAAGACAGGAGATGAGGGGAAGATGGCGGAAGAGTAAGACGCAGAGATCACATTCTTTCCCACAGATACACCAGAAATACATCTACACGTGGAACAACTCCTACAGAACACCTACTGAACGCTGGCAGAAGACCTCAGACCTCCCAAAAGGCAAGAAAGTCCCCACGTACCTGGGTAGGGCAAAAGAAAAAAGAATAAACAGAGACAAAAGGATAGGGATGGGACCTGCACCAGTCAGAGGGAGCTGTGAAGGAGGAAAGGTTTCCACACACTAGGAAGCCCCTTCATGGGCGGAGATTGCGGGTGGCGGAGCGGGGGAACTTTGGAGCCGCGGAGGAGAGCGCAGCCACAGGGGTGCGGAGGGCAAAGCGGAGAGATTCCCGCACAGAGGATCGGTGCCGACCGGCACTCACCAGTCCGGGAGGCTTGTCTGCTCCCCTGCTGGGATGGGTGGGAGCTGGGAGCTGAGGCTCCGGCTTCGGTCAGAGCGCAGGGAGAGGACTGGGGTTGGCGTCGTGAACACAGCCTGCAGGGGGTTAATGCTCCACGGCTAGACGGGAGGGAGTCTAGGGAAAAGTCTGCACCTGCCGAAGAGGTAAGAGACTTTTTCTTCCCTCTTTGTTTCCTGGTGTGCGAGGAGAGGGGATTAAGAGCGCTGCTTAAAGGAGCTCCAGAGACGGGCGCGAGCCGCGGCTAAAAGCATGGATCCCAGAGATGGGCATGAGACGCTAAGGCTGCTGCTGTTGCCACCAAGAAGCCTGTTTGCGAGCACAGGTCACTATCCACACCCACTTTCCGGGGAGCCTGTGCAGACTGCCACTGCCAGGGTCCAGGGACGCAGGAACAACTTCCCCGGGAGAACGCACGGCGCGCCTCAGGCTGGTGCAACGTCATGCCGGCCTCTGCCGCCACAGGCTCACCCCGCACCATGCACCTCCCTCCCCGTGGCCTGAGTGAGCCAGAGCCCCCGAATCAGTGGCTCCTTTAACCCCGTCCTGTCTGAGCGAAGAACAGACGCCCTCCGCCGACCTACACGTAGAGGCGGGGCCAAATCCAAAGCTGAGCCCCGGGACCCGTGCGAACAAAGAAGAGAAAGGGAAATTTCTCCCAGCAGCCTCAGGAGCAGCAGATTAAATCTTCACAATCAACTTGATGTACCCTGCATCTCTGGAATACCTGAATAGACAACGATTCATCCCAAAATTGAGGCAGTGGACTTTGGGAGCAACTGTAGACTTGGGGTTTCTGGGTTTTTGTTCATCTTAGTTTTGTATTTAGAGTTTATTATCATTGGTAGATTTGTTTAGTGATTTGGTTACTCTCTTCCTTTGTTTTCTTTTATATATGTAGATATCTATATATTTTTCATTTTTCTCTTTTTGTGAGTGGGTCTGTGTATACTTCTCTGTGTGATATTATCTGTATAGCTTTGCTTTTACCATTTGTCCTAGGGTTCTGTTTTTTTTTTAGTATAGTTTTTAGCACTTGTAATCATTGGTGGATTTCTTTTTCAGTTTGGTTGCTCTCTTCTTTTTTTTTATTACTTAAAAATTTTTTTAATTTTTAATAATTTTTTAAATTTTAATAACTTTATTTTATTTTGTTTTTTCTTTCTTTTTTTCTCCGTTTTCTTCTGAGCCATGTAGCTGACAAGGTCTTGGTGCTCTGGCCGGGTGTCAGGCCTGTGCCTCTGAGGTGGGAGAGCCGAGTCCAGGACACTGGTCCACCAGAGACCTCCCTACTCCATGTAATATCAAACAGCAAAAGCTCTCCCAGAGATTGCCATCTCAATGTTAAGACCCCGCTCCACTCAACGACCAGCAAGCTACAGTGCTGGATACCCTATGCCAAACAACTAGCAAGACAAGAACACAACCACACCCATTAGCAGAGAGGCTGCCTAAATTAAGAATAAGGTCATAGACACCCCAAAACACACCATCGGATGTGGTCCTGCCCACCAGAAAGACAAGATCCAGCCTCACCCACCAGGACACAGGCACCAGTGCCCTCCACCATGAAGCCTACACAACCCACTGAACAAACCTCACCCACTGGGGGCAGACACCAAAAACAAGAGGAACTATGAACCTGCAGACTGCGAAAAGGAGACCCCAAATACAGTAAGTTTAGCAAAATGAGAAGACAGAGAAACACACAGCAGATGAAGGAGCAAAGTAAAAACCCACCAGACCGAACAAATGAAGAGGAAATAGACAGTCTATCTGAAAAAGAATTCAGAGTAATGATAGTAAAGATGATATAAAATCTTGGAAACAGAATGGAGAGAATACAAGAACATTTAACAAGGAACTAGAAGAACTAAAAAGAAAACAAACAGAGATGAACAAAACAATGAATGAAATTAAAAATTTTCTGGAAGGAATCAATAGCAGAATAACTGAGGCAGAAGAAAGGATAAGTGACATGGAAAATAAAACAGTGGAAATAGGGTTTCCCTGGTGGTGCAGTGGTTGGGAGTCCGCCTGCTGATGCAGGGGACATGGGTTCGTGCCCCGGTCCGGGAAGATCCCACATGCCATGGAGCAGCTGGGCCCATGAGCCATGGCCACTGAGCCTGCGTGTCCAGAGCCTGTGCTCTGTAACGGGAGAGGCCACAACAGTGAGAGACCCGCGTACCGCAAACAAACAAAGAAACAAATAAAAAACAGTGGGAAAAACTACTGCAGAGCAGAAAAATGAAAAAAGAATGAAAAGAAGTGAGGACAGTCTCAGAGACCACTGGGACAACATTAAACACACCAACATTCGAATTATAGGGGTCCCAGAAGAAGAAGAGAAAAAGAAAGGGTCTGGGAAAATATTTGAAGAGATTATAGTTGAAAACTTCCCTAACATGGGAAAGGAAATACTCAATCAAGTCCAGGAGGCCCACACAGGATAAATCCAAGGAGAAACATACCAAGACACATATTAATCAAACTACCAAAAATTAAATACAAAGAAAATTATTAAAAGCAGCAAGGGAAAAATAACATAAGATACAAGGGAATCCCTATAAGGTAATAGCTGATCTTTCAGCAGAAGCTCTGCAAGCCAGAAGGGAGGATCAAAACATATTTAAAGTGATGAAAGGGAAAAAATTAAAACCAAGATTACTCTACCCAGCAAGGATCTCATTCAGATTTGACAGAGAAATTAAAACCTTTACAGGCAAGCAAAATCTAAGAGAATTCAGCACCACCAAACCAGCTTTACAAGAAATGCTAAAGGAACTTCTTTAGGCAGGAAACACAAGAGAAGGAAAAGACCTACAATAACAAGACCAAAACAATTAAGAAAATGGGAATAGGAACATACAGATTGATAATTACCTTAAATGTAAATGGTTTAAATATGCCAACAAAAGACATACACTGGCTGAATGGATACAAAAACAAGACCCATATATATGCTGTCTACAAGAGACCCACTTCAGACCTAGGGACAAATACAGACTGAAAGTGAGGGGACGGAAAAAGATATTCCAAGCAAATGGAAACCAAAAGAAAGATGGAGTAGCAATTCTCATATCAGACAAAATAGACTTTAAAATAAAGACTATTACAAGAGACAAAGAAGGACACTACATAATGATCAAGGGATCAATCCAAGAAGAAGATATAACAATTGTAAATATTTATGCACCCAACATAGGAGCACCTCAATACATAAGGCAAATACTAACAGCCATAAAAGGAGAAATCAACAGTAACACAATCATAGTAGGCGATTTTAACACCCCACTTTCACCAATGGACAGATCATCCAAAATGGAAATAAATAAGGAAACACAAGCTTTAAATGATACATTAAACAAGATGGGCTTAATTGATGTTTCTAGGACATTCCATCCAAAAAGAACAGAATACACTTTCTTTTCAAGTGCTCATGGAACATTCTTCAGGACAGATCATATCTTGGGTCACAAATCAAGCCTTGGTAAATTTAAGTATACTTTTCAAGTATCTTTTCTGACCACAACACTATGAGACTAGATATTAATTACAGGAAAAAATCTGTAAAAAATACAAACACATGGAGGCTAAACAATACACTACTAAATAACCAAGAGATCACTGAAAAAAGCAAAGAGGGAATCAGAATACACCTAGAAACAAATAACAGTGAAAACACGATGACCCAAAACCTATGGGATGCAGCAAAAGCAGTTCTAAGAGGGAAGCTTATAGCAATACAATACTACCTCAAGAAAATAGAAACATCTCAAGTAAACAACCTAAACTTCCACCTAAAGCAATTAGAGAAAGAAGAATAAAAAAACCCCGAAGTTAGCAGAAAGAAAGAAATCATAAAGATCAGATCAAAAATAAATGAAGGAAACAAGAGCAAAAATCAATAAAACTAAAAGCTGGTTCTTTGAGAAGATAAACAAAATTGATAAACCATTAGCCAGACTCATCAAGAAAAAATGGGAGAAGACTCAAATCAATAGAATTAGAAATGAAAAAGGAGAAGTAACAACGGACACTGCAGAAATACAAAGGATCATGAGAGATTACTACAAGCAGCTATATGCCAATAAAATGGACAACCTGGTAGAAATGGACACATTCTTAGAAAAGCACAACCTTCCAAGACTGAACCAGGAAGAAACAGAAAACATAAACAGACCAATCACAAACAGTGAAATTGAGACTGGGATTAAAAATCTTCCAACAAACAAAAACCCAGGACCAGAAGGCTTCACAGGCTAATTCTACCAAACATTTAGAGAAGAGATAAACCTATTCTTCTGAAAGTATTCCAAAATATAGCAGAGGGAGGAACACTCCCAAACTCATTCTACCAGGCCACCATCACTCTGATACCAAAACCAGATAAAGATGTCACAAAGAAAGAAAACTACAGGCCAATATCACTGACGAACGTAGATGCAAAAATCCTCAACGAAATACTAGCAAACAGAATCCAGCACATTAAAAGGATCATACACCATGATCAAGTGGGGTTTATTCCAGGAAGGCAAGGATTCTTCAATATACGCAAATCAATCAATGTGATACACCATATTAACAAATTGAAGGATAAAAACCATATGATCATCTCAATAGATGCAGAAAAAGCATTCGACAACATTCAACACCCATTTATGGTAAAAACCCTCCAGAAAATAGGCATAGAGGGAACTTATCTCAGCATAATAAAGGCCACATATGACAAACCAACAGCCAACATCATTCTCAATGGTGAAAACTTGAAAGCACTACCTCTAAGATCAGGAACAAGACAAGGTTGTCCACTCTCACCACTATTATTTAACATTGTTTTGGAAGTTTTAGCCACAGCAATCAGAGAAGAAAAAGAAATAAAAGGAATCCAAATTGAAAAAGAAGTAAAACTGTCACTGTTTGCAGATGACATGGCACTATACATAGAGAACCCTAAAGATGCTACCAGAAAACTACTAGAGCTAATCAATGAATTTGGTAAAGTAGCAGGATACAAAATTAATGCACAGGAATCTCCTGCATTCCTATACACTAATGATGTATTAGTATTAGAGAAATTAAGGAAACACTCCCCTTTACCATTGCAACAAAAGAATAAAATACTTAGGAATAAACCTACCTAAGGAGACAAAAGACCTGTATGCAGAAAACTATAAGACACTGATGAAAGAAACTAGAGATGATACAAACAGATGGAGAGATATACCATGTTCTTGGATTGGAAGAATCAACACTGTGAAAATTACTATACTACCCAAAGCAATGTACAGATTCAATGCAATCCCTATCAAACTACCAATGGTGTCTTTTACAGAGCCAGAGCAAAAAATTTCACAGTTTGTATGGAAACACAAAAGACCCTGAAGAGCCAAAGCAATCTTGAGAAAGAAAAATGGAGCTGGAGGAATCAGGTTCCTGGACTTCAGACTATACTACAAAGCTGCAGTCATCAAGACAGTATGGTACTGGCACAAAAACAGAAATATAGATCAATGGAACAGCATAGAAAGCCCAGAGATAAACCCATGCACATATGATCACCTTGTCTTTGATAAAAGAGGCAAGAATATACAATGGAGAAAAGACAGCCTCTTCAATAAGTGGTGCTGGGAGAACTGGACAGCTATATGGAAAAGAATGAAATTAGAACACTTTCTACCACCATACACAAAAATAAACTCAAAATGGGTTGAAAACCTAAATGTAAGGCCAGACACTGTAAAACTCTTAGAGGAAAACACAGGCAGAACACACTATGACATAAATCACAGTAAGATCCTTTTTGACTCACCTCGTAGAGAGATGGAAATAAAAACAAAAATAAACAAATGAGACCTAATGAAACTTAAAAGCTTTTGCACAGCAAAGGAAACCATAAACAAGATGAGAAGACAACTCTCAAAATGGGAGAAAATATTTGCAAATGAAGCAACTGACAAAGGATTAATCTCCAAAATATACAAGCAGCTCAGGCAGCTCAATATCAAAAAACCAAACAACCCCATCCAAAAATGGGCAGAGGACCTAAACAGAGATTTCTCCAAAGAAGGTATACAGATTGCCAACAAGCACATGAAAGGATGCTCAACATCACTAATCATTAGAGAAATTCAAATCAAAAGTACAATGAGGTATCACCTCACACCAGTCAGAATGGTCACCATTAAAAAATCTACAAACAATAAATGCTGGAGAGGGTGTGGAGAAAAGGGAACACTCCCGCACTGTTTGTGGGAATGTAAATTGATAAGCCAGTATGGAGAATAATATGGAGGTTCCTTACAAAACTAAAAGTAGAACTACCATACGACCCAGCAATCCCACTACTGGGCATATACCCTGAGAAAACCATAATTCAAAAAGAGTCATGTACAACAATGTTCATTGAAGCTCTATTTACAATAGCCAGGACATGGAAGCCATGTAAGTGTCCATTGACAGATGAATGGATAAAGAAGATGTGGCACATATATACAATGGCATATTACTTAGCCATAAAAAGAAAGGAAATTGAGTTATTTGTAGTGAGGTGGATGGACCTAAAGTCTGTCATACAGAGTGAAGTAAGTCAGAAAGAGAAAAACAAATACCATATGCTAACACATATATATGGATTCTAAAAAAAAAAAATGTTCTGACGACCCTAGGGGCAGGATAGGAATAAAGACGCAGATGTAGAGAATGGACTTGAGGACACGGGGAGGGGGAAGCATAAGCTGGGACGAAGTGAGAGAGTGACATGTACTTATATACACTACCCAGTGTAAAATAGATAGCTAGTGGGAAGAAGCCACATAGCACAGGGAGATCAGCTCTGTGGTTTGTGACCACCTAGAGTGATGGGATAGGGAGGGTGTGAGGGAGACGCAAGAGGGAGGGGATATGGTGATATATGTATATGTATATCTGATTCACTTTGTTGTGAAGCAGAAACTAACACACCATTGTGAAGCAATTATAGTCCAATAAAGACGTTAAAAAAAAACCAGAAAGATAAATAGAAAATCCCTAAATACAAAAGGTTAACAACACAGTTTTAAATAACATATGGGTGAAAGAACATACCTTGGGAGAAATTTAAAACTATTTTGAACTAAATGAAAATAAAACTTATCAAAATTTGTGGAATGCAGCAAAAGCAGTTCTTGGATGGAAATTTATAGCATTGAATGCATATATTAGAAAAAATTTTAAAATCAATAATCTGTTTCCATTTTATGGAAGTAGAGAAAAAGAGGAAATTAAATCTAAAGCAGAAGAAAAGAAATCATTAGAGCAGAAAGTGATGAAAGTGAAAACATAAAATCAATAGAGAAATCAACAAAACCAAAATCTACTCTGTGATAAAATCAATATAATTGATAAGACTTTAGACAGGGTACCTAAGAAAAAGAGAAAGAGGACACATATTACTAATATCAGAAATGAAAGAGGAGACATGATTACAGTTCCCATAGAAATTAAAGGGATAATAAGGGCATACTGTGAACAACTCTATGCCCACAAATTTAATAACTTAGATAAAATGGACAATTTCTTGATGGGTAGAATCTCCCCAAACTCAGGCAAGAAGAACTAAACGATCTCAATAGGCCTATATCTATTAAAGAAATTGAGTCAATAATTAATTACCTTCCAAAAGAGAAATCACCAGGCCCCGATGGGATCATTGGTGAATTCTACCAAACATCTAAGGAAGAAATTATACCAGTTCTCTATAATCTCTTTCAGAGGATAGAAGCAGAGGGACTACTTCCTAACTCATTTTATGAAGCAAGCATCTCTCTGATAGAAAAGCCAAACAAAAACAGTACAAGGAAATTATAAACCAATATTTCTCATGAACATATGTGCAAAAGCACTCAAGAAAATATTAGCAAATCAATCCAAAAAACTAAAAAATAATTATATACCATAACCAAGTAGGATTTATCCCAGGTATGCAAGGTTGATTCATCATTCTAAAATCATTTAATGTAATCCATTACATCAACAGATGAAAAAAGAAAAAATCACATGATCATGCTAAATAGATGCAAAAAAATATTTAACAAAGTTCAACACCCATTCATCGTAAATCCTCAGCAAACTAGGGACAGAGGGGAACTTTCTCAACTTGATAAAGACTACAAAAATCTTACAGTGAACATCATACTTAATGGTGAGACACTTGAAGCTTTCCCACTAAGATCAGGTACAAAGCAAGGATGTCTCCTCTCACCTCAACTTTTCAACATTGTACTAAAAGTCCTTGCTAATTAACTGGGGAAAAAAGGAAACAAAACGTATATAGAGCGGGAGGAAAAACATAAAACTGTCCCTGTTTACATGATCATCTGATTCAAAAAATCTGAAAGAATCTACAAAAATACTCCTGAAATTAATGAGCAATTATAGCAAGGTTGTAGGATACAAGGTTAATACACAAATGTCAATTGCTTTCCTATATACCAATAATGAACAAATAGAATTTTAAATTAAAATTACAATGCCATTTACATTAGCACCCCAAAATTGAAATACTTAGGTATACATGTAATAAAATATGTATAAGATCTATATAAGAAAAACTGCAAAATTTTGAGAAGGAAATCAGGAAAGAACTAAATAATTGGAGATATATTCTATGTTGATGGATATGAAGACCCAATATTGTCAAGATGTCAGTTTTTCCCAAATTGATCTACAGATTAAGTTGTAATTCCAATAAACATTCCAGCAATTTATTTTACGGATATTGAAAAACTGATTCTAGGGTTTATATAGAGAGGCAAAAGACCCAGAATAGCCGACACAATATTAAAGGAGAAAAACCAAGTTGGATGACTGATGACACCCAACTTTAAGACTTATTATAAAGCTACAGTATTCAAGACAGTGTGGTAGTGACAAAACAATAGATTAATAGCACAGAATAGATAGCTCAGAAATAGACCCTCATAAATATAGTCAACTAATCTTGACAAAGAAGCAAAGGCAATAAAATGGAGCAAAGAGTCTCTTGAACAAATGGTGCTAGAATAACTAGACATCCACATGCAAAAAAAAAAAAAATCTAGTCAAAGACCTTACTCCCTTCACAAAAATTAACTCAAAATAGGCCATATATCTAAACAGAAAACGGAAAACTATACAACTTCTACAGCATAACATAGGAGAAAACCTAGATGGCCTTGGGTATGGAAATGACTTTTTAGATAAAACACCAAAGGCATAATCCATGAAAGAAATAATTAATGAACTGTACTTCATTAAAATTAAAAACTGCTCTATGAAAGACAATATCAAGAGAATTAGAAGACAAGCCACAGACTAGGAGAAAAAATTTGCAAAAGACATATCTGATAAATGACTGTTATCCCTAATATATAGAGAACTTTTAAAAGTCAACAAAGAGAAACTGAACAACCCAATTTAAAAAATGGGCTGGGCTTCCCTGGTGGCGCAGTGCTTGAGAGTCCGCCTGCCGATGCAGGAGACGCGGGTTCGTGCCCCGTTTCGGGAGGATCCCACATGCCGCGGAGCGGCTGGGCCCGTGAGCCATGGCCGCTGAGCCTGCGCGTCCGGAGCCTGTGCTCCGCAAATGGGAGAGGCCACAACAGTGAGAGGCCCGCATAACGCAAGAAAAAAAAAAAAAAAAAATGGGCTAAAGACCTTAATAAACACCTCACCAGATAGCAAATAAGCACATGAAAAGATGCTCCATATCTTATGTCATCAGGAAAATACAAGTTAAAACAATGAGATGCTTCTATGTACCTATTAGAATGACCAAAATCTTGGATACTGACAATACCAAATGCTAGCAAGGATGTGGAACAACAGGAACTCTCATACATTGCTGGTGGGAACGCAAAATGGTTCAGCCACTTTGGAAGACATTTTGGCAGTTTCTTACAAAACTAAACTTACTCAGCACAAGATCCAGCAGTCATGCTCCTTGGTATTTACTCAAAAGAGTTGAATACTTACATCCACATAAAAACCTAAACACAGATGTTCAGAGCAGTTTTATTCATAATTGCCAAAACTTGGAAGGAACCAAAGTGTCTTTAAGTAGGTGAATGGATAAATAAGCTGTGTTATACCCAGATAATGGAATATTATTCAGTGCTAAAGAAATGAACTATTAAGCCATGAAAAGACATTTAAGTATGAAAAGTGAAGGAAGCCCATCTGAAAAGGCTACATACTGTATGATTTCAACTATATGACATTCTGTAAGAGGCAAAACTTTGGAGACAATAAAAAGATTAGTGGTTGACAGGAATGGAAAAGGAGGGCAAAGATGACTAGGCAAAACAAAGAAGATTTTAGGGCAATGAAAATACTCTGTATAATATCCATAATGATGGATGTATGTCATTAGACATTTGCTCAAACTCATAGAATGTACAGCACCAAGAATGAGCCCTAATGGACTTTGGGTGATAATGATGTGTCAATGCAGGTTCAGCCTTGATAACAAATACACCATTTTTGTGAGTGATGTTGATAACGGAGGAGGTTATGCATGTGTGGGGCAGGGAGTATACAGGAAATCTCTATACCACCTTCTCAGTTTTGCTGTAAACCTAAAACTGCTTTAAAAAAATAGTCTTTTTAAAACAAAGATATTAACCTTGCATTGGCATGCAGTATACAGTTTGTAAGAAAAGGCTAAGATAATCAGGGAGATAATTTCAGAAAGTTGTGGGGGTCTAAACATGAGATAATAGGATCACCCTCAGGAAGAGGAGATGATATGGAACAAAGGTTAAAATTGCATTATATAAAATGAAGAACCAACTAACTTTAAGACTCGGTTAGGAGTCATAGGAAGTCATAGGAAGGGGCCTGTAGAACTGTATAATTTAAACTGATTTTTCATCTTGGACAAACTAGTCAGTTATATTTATTAAAAGGGGCTTCAAAACCAATCAACCAAATTTTGCTTTAATTAACAAGTAATTTGACCAAACTAACTATGAATTTTGTTAAACTGTACAAAGGCACTTGAAAAGATTTCTCCGTTTCTGCTTTTACTTTTACCAGAGTGTGGAAACAACTTGAATTTCCCAAGTTTATCCAAAATAATAATAATAATTTTTCCCAAAATTATCCCAATAATTTTGTATTTTCAAAATCAGAATAATATGCAAATGATGGAGAGGGTGTGGAGAAAAGGGAACCCTCTTGCACTGTTGGTGGGAATGTATATTGATACAACCACTATGGAGAACAGTATGGAGGTTCCTTAAAAAACTAAAAATAGAGCTGCCATATGACCGAGCAATCCCACTACTGGGCATATACCCTGAGAAAACCATAATTCAAAAAGAGTCATGTACCACATGTTCATTGCAGCTCTATTTACAATAGACAGGACATGGAAGCAACCTAAGTGTCCATCAACAGATGAATGGATAAAGAAGATGTGGCACATATATACAGTGGAATATTACTCAGCCATAAAAAGGAATGAAACTGAGTTATTTGTAGTGAGGTGGATGGACCTAGAGAATGGACTTGAGGATGGGGGGGGGAAGGGTAAGCTGGGACAAAGTGAGAGAGTGGCATGGACATATATACACTAGCAAACGTAAAATAGATAGCTAGTGGGAAGCAGCCGCATAGCACAGGGAGATCAGCTCGGTGCTTTGTGACCAC
This sequence comes from Lipotes vexillifer, assembly GCF_000442215.2. NCBI lineage: Eukaryota > Metazoa > Chordata > Mammalia > Artiodactyla > Lipotidae > Lipotes > Lipotes vexillifer. Next base: position 2,009,200 of record NW_006794161.1, on the reverse strand, counting down.
CTAGAGGGGTGGGATAGGGAGAGTGGGAGGGAGGAAGATGCAAGAGGGAAGAGATATGGGGACATATGTATATGTATAACTGATTCATTTTGTTATAAAGCAGAAACTAACACACCATTGTAAAGCAATTATACTCAAAGATATTTTAAAAATATGCAAATGAAAAAAATTTAGAATGCAAAAATGAGGAAGTCTATAGTCATTTGGTAAATAACTTAATGTAATAGTTACATGGCCAAAGTAATAGAATTAATTATTTATATATCGACTATACCGATAAAATTTGAACAAAATCTGAATTTGAATCCTGAAGGTTTCGTGTAACTTAAGCATTCTTTGGTAGAATACCCACACACAGCAATAATTGTACATCAATGGAGAATTTTCATGTTTCTTTTATTGTTGCTATTCTCTTGTTACGTAGGGACAAATATTTTTGTGTGTGTTGCATCCTTTTGTTATTTTTTTAAGTAATAACTCAATTACTTTGATTAATTGAGCCTAATGTTTGTCAGAGCATTTTTTTTTAACAGAGCATTTTTTAAAACATCTTTATTGGAGTATAATTGCTTTACACTGTTGTGTTAATTTCTGCTGTATAACAAAGTGAATCAGTTATACGTATACTGTCAGAGCATTTTTGCTGTTTATTTTCTTTGGTTAGGACACAGGATAGAAAAGAGTGAACAGTATCCCTTTTACTTTGAGTAGAGCTTCGCTGCATTAAATAGTGTCTTCAAAGGCAAAACTAGACTGTAAGCTGAATTCAATTTCAAACTTTTTCATGTCACTGTGTTCTTTTCTATGTTAGGCAATTGACCCAGCAGTGCCCAGATAAAAGGGCTTAGCATCTGAGTAATTTAGATCACATCTGTGCAACTCAGATGTACACTCTGCATGCATCATAAGCTTTTCCCAAAGTAGAAAATGAAATACACAGAGATAATTATTGCTGCTGAAAAATTCAATGCTCTGCAAGACAGATTTTATTTTGACTAGTGCATATTACAGTACATTTGTGGAACAAAAGACAAGCTTAGTTTTTGGAGCTTGTTTCCACATTCTGTGTGCCTTGAATATTTTCCGATCTAGGCACAGTCATATGCATTTGGGTGTTTCTCTCCCCTCCCTTCACTTCTCTCTCTTAAAGATTAGCAATAAAGGAAAGCATTAGGGCCATTCTAATTTACTTATCCAGCATTTGACCATTGATTTTAGTTATTTAACATTTGCTGAAGAAATACAGTGGCATATAAGGAAGAAAGAAAGTCAAAACAGGGCAGAATCCTTTTTTAAGAACCCATGACAGTGGCAAAACTTAGCCTGATCATACCCAGCATTGATAACAGTGTGGGTAAACAGGCATGCTCATACAGTCCTAGTAGAAATGCAAATTGTTTCAACCCTTTTAGACAGAAATTTATCAATCTCATCAAATTTTTAAATGCATATAAAATTTGACCCAGAAAATCCACTGCTAGCAATTTGCACAAGTATTCAAAGATACCAGGCTGTTTACTGCAGTACTGATGGTGTTAGCAAAACAATGAAACCAAACTAAATGTGCACTTGTAGGAGAATGGTTAAGTCAAGCTATTTTTTGTAGAAATCAGTTCATGATGTAGTTGTCTATGTGCTAATAAGGATAGGTGACCATGATGGATATACCTACATATATATATACTGATGAGGCTCCAAACAAGCTACCCCAAAATATAACACCTTGGCATATTAAATACCTTTAGCTGAAGGAGTTTGAGAAAATGGCAGAAGCAGAAACCATCCATTACACTTCTTCCTTGAAATGGGCCAAGAAACACTCATGTGAGAGGCACTTTCCCTAAACCCAGAGAAAAGGAGCATCCTTATCTCTGACAACCATGGGATGCTGAGAAGAATCCTAACAGGCCTTGCTGTCTCCCCCAGTTTATTGCAATTACCTCACACTCCTTAACCTATCAGATTCCTCCACTGCTGTACAGTTCACCAAACCTGGCATAAAACACTCAGGTCTAACTGTTTCTTTGGGTCTTCCTTTCCTCATGAAGGCTCTCATGTCACATAAAACTTACATTAAATAAATTTGTATGCTTTTCTCCTGTTAATCTGTTTTTGTCAGTTTAATTTTCAGACCCAGCCAGATACCCTAAGATTGTTGAGGAGAACTTTACCCTCTCCTACAATACCCATACTTATGTACTTGTCAACTCATTGAAATTTTCCTAAGGGTACATGTGGAACAGTTAACATTGGATATTCTTAGAGACAAAGGAATTATGCAGATGAAGCCTTTTACTTTTCTCATTATTAATCAATTATTTTTGTTCACCGTGAGCATGTATTACTTTAAAAATCACAATAAAGTATTCATTAAAAGAATATTAAAAAGACATAAGACTTCATTTTTTGGAAATGTTTGAAAGCAAGTATTTCAGGTTTCAAGATTCTACATTTTCTTAGTTTAAAATTTCATAATTGAAATTGCTATCATGGAATATATGCAGAAGCAAAATATTGACATAGACCATTTACATAAATTTCTACAAAACAATAACAATATCATCTATTTCAATGATTAGGGTATGCTATATGCCAAAATGTTGGTTTTAAGACAGTAGAAATGATTGATCTATTGCATTTAGGTGTCCATCGTGATAAGTATCCCTGAGACATGGCAACAGCTCAGTAATAAACTCCTTGGCAGCAGCTACAAGCTTGACAGTGATGTATGTCTCGGGCACCTTAGGAGGAGCCCAGCTCCATTTACTTCAGGTGATACCTGGTTTCCCTTTTTCTCCAAGGCGAGAATTTAATTGGTAGTATCTGGTAGAGATGGTGGAGTGGAATGATAGGGGAAGGACACAGGAAAGGGGGAGGGATACACAATCATGAAAACTGTTTCAGAAAGTTCCTTCAACAAATCAGGAAAGGAAGGAAGGTAGGAAGGTAGGCTTTCACTTGAAAAGGGAGCTAAATGAAAAGGGGCTTTAATACTAGCAACTCAGCCGTAGGGAAAAATCAAGAGAAATAGTTGTAGAAACTTGAGCAATCAGTTTAAAAAACTGCTTTGAAGGTTATTTATTTGGAAATTTATCTGTTTTATTAATTATGATACTTGGGATTGTCAAATGACAAAACCAACACATTTAGTAACGAGTTTGCTGTTCTTTATTCAAGGGAAAACAGCCCATGGATGGGGGGAGTACAGAACTTCACAAGCAGTGGAAGGCTCTTCCCTGGGGATTTTGGGTGAAAATGAGTTCTACAGAAGAACTCGTTAGGAGAGGCAGCCTGGAAAACAGGGCATGATTGGTCAAGAGGTCAGGCATTTCCTTGTAAGACTATCAGGTCCTATTTTCTAGGGTAAGGTGAGCTAGTTTAGCTGAGTGGGAGGATGGTGATTGATGTATGTTAGGACTCCTTGACAGGTGTTTCCTGTCAGTGCAGGCTGATTTAGGTTTAGATTTGTGATAAGGGGCCAAACACGGGGTCACTGGAGCAGGCTCCATTTTATAAGCTCAATACGTGAATTAACTTTACCAAGATTAATATTAGAATAACATGAATTTTTACCTTACTGGTAGAGACAAAATAATTTACAGACATAATTTCTTACCCATAATAGATGTTCATTAAACATGTGTTGGCTATTAAATTAATAAGCCTATATAAAGATATTTAGTTCTAAAATTAAGTTAACATCTGACCCATGACTTTCTACTAGTAAAAGCTAGGGAGACAACTATCAAAGCTTTCAGTTGAGACAATGCTCAAGCCACTATTAAAAGGACATTCAATTTAAAAGGTAGGGACGGGGGATACTTTGTAACAGAATATGTTGAACTGATTTATGTGGTAAGTAGATTCAAGTGCTTAGGTTACAGGTATTCCAAGAGAGATTAGCATCTAACTGAGGCTTTTATTCCTGAGCTAACACAGAAAGCCAAATTTTGAGGAGAAATTTGGACCTTTCACTGGCTGTATGGAACTGAAGCATGAGCAACTATGTTTAATTTTTCTTTAAAATGATGGATTTGTAGTTTAAATGATGAAATTAGTTTTCAGTCACAAGTCAGTCTTGAGTGCATCTGGGTTTCAGGAGCTTTTCCTGGGGCTTAACTGTTGCTTTTCCCAGGGCTCATCCATTAGGAACCAAGTGGATTGCCTTCGGAGCAAATGATAATTCTTTTCCTTTTTTATGCATATCAAGTACTATGCTTAAGTTAAGCAAAAAAAAAGTGGTTTATTGAAAGACTGGCATAGGGTCCCATGAGTCTGTGCCCTTCAGTTTATACCAACAAACAAACAATAAAAACCAAAAAACAAAACCAGTTTTTTCTTACCTTGCTCTTATCTATGTGAAGTAGACTAGCAAAGGGCTTTTCACCTGTGGCAAGTGAGAGTCTCCCTTTCTTTCTTCTTCCTTTCCTTCCTTCCTTTCCTGATTTGTTGAAGGAACTTTCTGAAACAGTTTTCATAATTGTGTATTCCCCCCTCCTTCCTGTGTCCTTCCCCTATCATTCCACTCCACCATCTCTACCAGATACAACCAATTAAATTCTTGCCTTGGAGAAAAAGGGAAACCAGGTATCACCTGAAGTAAATGGAGCCGGGATCCTCTTAAGGTGCCCAAGACATACATCACTGTCAAGCTTGTAGCTGCTGCCAAGGAGTTTATTACTGAGCTGTTGCCGTGTCTCAGAGATGCTTATCACGATGTACACCTAAATGCAATAGATCAATCATTTCTACTGTCTTAAAACCAACATTTTGACATATAGCACACCCTAATCATTGAAATAGATGATATTGTTATAAGCCATAACAAAACATGCAGAAATTTATGTAAACGGTCTTTGCTAATATAAAATTTATACTATAGATATATTTTGATTATTCTTCATTATATGGGTGCTATGAAGAACAAAATACGATAATTTCAGCAGAAATAAATATATCGTTTTCCCCAGCTTAATTAAGGTATGATTGACAAATAAAAATTGTATTTATTTAAGGTGTACAACGTGTTGTTTTGATACACATATACAATGTGAAATGATTACCACAATCAAGATAATTGTCACACTCCTCACACCACATAGTTACCATTTTTTTTGTGTGTGGTGAGAACACTTGGGATCTTCTCTATTAGCAAATGCCAAGTATACAATACATTATCATTAACCCTAGTCCCCGTGCTGTACATTAGGTCTCCAGAACTTATTCTATAATTGAAAATTTGTACCCTTTGATCGACATCTCCCCATTTCCCCTACCCTTTACCACTCCCCCAATCCCCCGGTAACCACCATTCTACTCTCTATTACTATGAATTCAAATTTTTTATATTCCACATATAAGTGAGATCATGCAATATTATCTTTCAGTATCTGGCTAAAAATAAATATATCTTATTTGCTTCTTGTTAGAATGTTGGTCACACTATTTCCCTTTGAAATAAATTTGACTTTAGAAAATTAATGTTGGCTCAGAATCTTTTGATCTTTATAAAGACAAATACTTGGTATTTGGGACATGATTTTACTAGTACATTATGCAACGCTTAAGATAAACTGGAGAGAAATCAAGCTATTATTCATGGAGAGGTGGGGCATTCCATACTTGCAACCATGACTACAAATAATATGAACATCCCATAGCTTTGCCAATTTTCTTAATTTGACGATGAAACATTTAACTATAGTGATAGTCAAGCATCGCAGAGGAAATACAACAAACAAATTACTTTGGTCAGTACACATAAACAACATAAAATTAAAATGTCATGCTTTCTTAACTATATTCCTTAAAAGTTAAAAAAGAGGTAACAGGCCCATAATGGAGTCACTTGGGCTAAGCTCACATCACCAAACCCAGACTTAATACCTAACCTCATTGCAGTGTCAGCCTCTCCCAGGAGTGTAATCATAACCAGTCAGTGTGGAATTTCCTGGTCAACACTAGTGAGGTAAGCTGCCCGGTAGACCGCAGCTATCTCCCAAAGGAAGGTGACCTTGCCTGAAACAACCCGCTCTTTGCTGGTAACTTCCTTGTCCCACCCACCTCTGTTTATGAAAGTCTGTCATTTTGTATAGCTCTTTGGAGTTCTTTCTGTTTGCTAGGTGGGATGCCGCTCAATTCATGAATCACTGAATAAAGCCAATTAGATCTTTAAAATTCACTCAGTTGAATTTTGCTTTTTAACAATAGGAACTGAGCAGTGAAGTAAGTCGGGCCTCAAGAGTTTATAACTTAGGAAAGAAAATATGATACTTATGTTAAGTGACTGTGTTAAGTGAACTTCTGATCATAACAACACCAAACTTTTTCAAGATACTTTCATACTTGGCATTATCAGACAAACTACTACATAATGTAAATGTGATCGTACTGAAAGGACATGGTGGATTGTACAAAATTTCAAACAAATGTCGAGACACATTTGAAAGGATAAGAACCAATGAGAGAATTCCCCAAATGAAAGCTATGGTAGGCTAATTAAATACATGCCTCTACTCTGCAGCTATGTTTGCTTCTCCTAGTAATAAAGACACACTGAGTGCATACATTAGGTCAGGGAAGTGTACATGTTCTTGATAATGATATTGCTGTTTAGAGACAACTAAGAAGTGATGGTGCTATGTTTTGAGAACAGACCTACACAACTCCAGGAGCATTTAAATACCAAACTATGCTTCATCATTCAAAATAGAACCAAACAGGATAAGGATAATTTTAAGAGTCAGTTTGGTCACAGAGACCAACACACCATCAGAGGAAGCACAGTAGAGAGCAGCTTACTATAGTGGTTTAGCTTTTGCCTGCTAATAAATAAAACTTACTTTCTTTGAGAATGTCTACCCTCTAGCAAATATTTCCTACGTGTCAAGTACTGAAGTTTTTTGATAGAGAATGTAGTGAGCATGAAATAAGATGGCATAATAACAGAGTAAATTTTGAAGGTTTGGGTGTGATTTTTTCAAAGACTGTTTTTTTTTTTTTTTTCGGTTCGCGGGCCTCTCACTGTTGTGGCCTCTCCCGTTGCGGAGCACAGGCTCCGGACGTGCAGGCTCAGCGGCCATGGCTCACGGGCCCAGCCGCTCCGCGGCATGTGGGATCTTCCCAGACCGGGGCACGAACCCGTGTACCCTGAATCGGCAGGCAGACTCTCAACCAGTGCGCCACCAGGGAAGCCCCAAAGACTGTTTTTAATATTCCCTGGATAACTTGGAACCACTTTCTCTACCCCTTCAAAATCATAGAGATTGTGAACATCCATGAAATCAGATTTCCGATAATTCCTGTTATTCCTGGGGAGCATAATCTCTGCTATACGTCCTTGCCCTTGCCACATCTACCAGAAATCTCAGAGAGAAAGTCAGCACTTAAGATATAGAATGAGAGGAATCACGACAGACTCAGTTCCAGAGTAAAGTAAATGGTAGTAATTGGTAGTAGCATCTATCGTTTATTGAGCACTTACTTGATGCCAAACCCTATAGTAGTGGTATGTACATTATCTTATTAATCTTCAAAACAGTTGGACAGAATAGGTATTATTGGCCCTTCTTTGCAGATGTTGTGTGCTAAAATAGCTAGCCCAAACTACTCATAATGCAAAGACACTCAGACACAAGGTGTGAGAGCAACTTTCCTATCTCTAGAAAACACTAGAAGATGTAGTAAATTTTCAGAAGTTGCTGATGGGAAGTCTGGGAAATACTGCACCTAGTTGTGAGAGACGGAAAAAGGGAGTGGTGAACCATTAAGCCACTCTCAGCTGTTTATATATGGTGAGTCACTAGTCATTAAAATGGCTGTTGGACAAAACATCTCCCAGCTGAGGCAATTATAACTGATCTGCTCATCTTGCTTTTCCCCTTTTACTTCATCCCAAACACTTGCTAAGCAATAAATTCATTTCCAGCTCTGAATTTACTGTTGAAACTTGATATATTCTTGATCTTGACCCTTAAATCTTCACAAGTCATGGCTTACATTCTCCAGGGGAATTCGAGTAAACAGTTGCCTGAGTGAAACTGACCCCAGGTTTCTTGCAGTTCCACATCTTGTAGCCTGTGAAATGACCCTCTGCAGAAGTAAAGTGGGTAGTGTACATGTAATGCAAATCTATTCTAAAAAGCATTTAAAAATATGCTTTCAGAATAACTCTCACATTGAATTCTTTAATGAGAAATAAAAATCATTCATCTTATTTGAAAAGTTTCCTGCTTAATAATAGAACCAAGCTTTAGAAACTCAGCTTTAGCCCCACCCGCAATTCAAGAAGTAGAACAAATGAGCTGTAGAACAGATACCAGTCCAGTTTGAACAAAACAAGTGTTTATTTTCAGGCTCTGTATTCACTAGACACCACAATGTTCCTTATTATCAATCATGTTTTATAGAAATATGAAAACAGAATTCCTAAAAGATGTAAATACAACATTTATATCAAACTATTGCTCTTAAATACCTATCCGAATTCTCTTTTTAATTTCCCTTTCCCTCCTCAAGGAACATTCACTAGCAAATTATGTATCCATTTTTTGCTGGAGAGTTTTATGCATGTTGAGATGAGTCACTTAGTCATGGCTTTTGCAAAATTCTGGTGAGGAAAATCTACTTATGTCTTGTGATAATATCATCTTCAGAAGTGTGTCATCTTCTGAAGGGACTTTTTTGAGTCCTCAGAAAGCACACCCTGGTTGGTGATAGGATCCAGGCCTCAAGGCAGACTAATATGGAAATATATGGTGGGTACTGCACAGGAGACGTCATAAGATTCTTTCTAAAAGTCACGATAAACTGCTTTTCTTTAATGTCAGTAGAGGACGATGGAAAGAGCACTAGGCTAAGAGTCCAAGAGATGAGTTTAAGACCTAGCTATGCCCGCAATTCTTCCATGGACAAATTATTTCACTTCCTTGGGCTTCGGCTTGCTTAAGTTATCTGGAGGGGTTGGAATTGTCAGAAAATTTAAAGAAATGTGATAGATGATGGTCCTTCTGTCAATTTCTCTTTTGTATTAAACTTTTAACCTCTTATTTATCAATTTATCTTTTTCCTGAAAATTTTGATCAATTCCCATCACACTTCTACCAACAGCATCTTCTACTCAAGGCTACTCTCTTTTTTAACCACTTAGTTAAACTTTTGTTTCTCAGCAATTTTGTTCAACATGTCCTGGCTTTGAGTCGTTTTTGTTCAACATGTTCAACGTGTTGGCACAATAGTTGGTACGATTTGGTATGGTAGAGGTGGGTTGATCAGGTGGGCATTTTTAAACCTCTCATGGCATGATCTTCTCTTTCAATACTCAGCCATTGTTGTTTATATCTAAGGCTGCAGTGAATTTGAATTGTGAGGGTTAGGACATCTAACCGTTCGTTCTTCACACTGGTTTAGCTGTAATAAATGTTGGGTAATTTGGAGTCTATGGGCACATATTTCAGGTTTGCACATTGTTTGCTCTCAGCCTTCAAGGGAGGGATGACAATAGTACACAGCTCCTGAGCAACAGTGGCCCAAAGACCACCCTGGACATGTATGAAGTAGGAGGCAAGTGATGTACCATGTGGTTTAACTCAGTATGGCAGGCAAGACTCCATCACAGATTGTCTTAAGGGGCTGATCTGGGCATGCACATGTTTCATTCTATTTACGAGATTGTGTGAGTACACAAACCTATACCGGAATATTTGGCAGTATCTGGATCACACAGTATAAAATGTCCAATGATAATGACATGATGATTTGTTGCTACGGTTTTGCATTTTTTGAGGCTTCTCTCAACTTTACTCACTACTCTCCTTACTCAGAAAGGACTGGATATACAATCTTGGTATGGTAATTTTTTTCAGAGTAGAAAATCTCTCACAGACTATGTCTGGCCATCAACAATAACTTTTTCCCATGATGTTATTCGTACTGTTGGTATATGACCTCATTTAGATTTTTACTTTTCATATCAGTTTTAAATTCTTTATCCAGTAAAATGTACATGGCTCTTATGTTCTCCCATCTCCCAGTGGAGAAGAGGGGAGAATTTCACACCATGATATAGTCAAAATGGGCTTCATCTAGATGTAGAACCGTATGGTAAGGAGGGAAGAGGGCTTTTTGTGTTCATGCACTGTACTGGCTCCCAGAAGGTGAGTCAAACAGTGCAGGCTGTTGGAGGGGAAAGGCCAGGGAATCACTTCCTAATCCTCTTCAGAGGAGCGCCACATTTGGTGCTCTCCCTCCAGTGCAGCCTCTGGTCTCTCCTTCCTGCTGGAAAGAGTCCTTGTATCTCACTTTACAGGAAAAAGAGGACCATCTGCATACTCCAGCAAATTCTGAAACTGAGGTCAAGAAATAGAAAGTGAAAAGGGATCTTAAAAAGACCCTTAGATCTTTGAAGAAGGCCCCTTTGACTCCTAGAAACAAGCAGAAGCTGATGTCTCCGCAGAGCCTGCACAAATGCTCCCTGTAGAGAAGAGGAAGCAGCAGACTTATGGGCTCCTAAAGGTGAAACTCCAGCTCCAAAGCAAAGCTGACCTAGAGGGTCCCTTTTGGATGGTGGCTGAGATGTAGTTTCCTTTGGGAAAATTTGCCTGGTCCCTAGGCTGGGCAGCTCTGACCTCTTAAAGTCACAGGGAACCCTTTGTCAAGGCATGTGTGTGTCATTAGGGATCCCAAGGAGATGCCCTAAGTCCCATCCATCCTGACACTCTCAAAAGTCTAGGTCTAGCAGCTCTCCACCCAATATGGACGCACAGAGGAGCCTGTGAGTTTCCTTTTCTTTTTGCAAGCCAGCAAACCAGGCAAGGTTAGGCCAACTGTGGAACAAAGAGAAGCCTCATGAGAATTAAACTCATGACCTCATTCCCATTAGTACTAATTCAGCCCTGTGCACAGGCAACACAGTGTTCCCAAACAGAGCCAATACATGACTACTTTGTAGCACATTCTCTCTTTTTGGAAGAGTAGCCTGTGGAAATACTATATAGAGAGATGGTTTCTTGATTGGTCATAGAAGTAATGATTCTTTTGCTATGCTGTTCTGGATTCAAAAAAAAGAGAGATGTTATGAAAAAACATGATGTGTTTACGTCACCACGTGACAGGCAAATGCATAGCCAGTGGAGTAGGGTAAGTATAGACTATGTGTAATTTATGGTTAGTTACTCCAAACTATGGAAGTATTTTGTCTCCACTCTGGAAGAGAAA
>NW_006794161.1:1982605-1997976 GCF_000442215.2 Lipotes vexillifer | reverse complement strand
AGGGAAATATTTTGGGTAGAACACAGCTTGGGCACCAATGTAAGTAGGAAATACTCATAATTCCCATTGCCTGCTTGTTAGTCTTATTTTCTTCCTTTTAATTTTCTTTTCCTTCCCTGCCTACCTGTAAACAGTCAGAACATGAGGCCCCAGATTTCCTGTCACTCCTAGATGAAAGGGTTTGAATAGTCTCTAAGGTGTTAGGAACTCAATATATTTAAAAGAATAGCTCGCTCTTCTTCTCAGGAATAGTTATGACAGAAAATTAATAAAATAACTAGAAAGGGCCATGCTTTACAAAAAGGCAGGGGACAGCATTCCTGGTATTTGTCAAATTATATCATGTAAAAATATGATATTTTTAGAGTAAAAATCATGATATAAAGTCATACACACATATATATATTAATTTTACTTCTGTAACAAAGTATACAGAAGCAAACAGGAAGACAAATAGAAAAATATCTTGCGTGGTGGAGCTATATATTTTTTTCTCTTAAACTTTTCTTTAAGATATAGGTATAATTATTTGTTCTTTGTACACACACACACACACACACACACACACATTCATATGCACACGGTATCTGATAGAGCCTAAAAATCAAAGGTCAAGGTGTCAGGACGTCCCTGGTGGTCCAGTGGGCTAAGACTCCACACTCCCAATGCAGGGGGCCTGTGTTCAATCCCTGGTCAGGGACCTAGATACCACGTTCTGCAACTAAGAGTCCGCATGTCACAACTAAAAATCCTGCATGCCGCAACTAAGACCCAATGCAGTCAAATAAATAAATATTAGAAAAAAAAAAAGTCAAGGTGTCCTGGCAGAAAAGGTTAAGGGGAGGGGAAAACTAGACTCGTGAGTGATGTTGTGTTGCTTTCTCATTCTCAGTCAGCCTGCAATACAGCAACAGCTTCCTGTTCCTTTTCATTGCCCAGAGTATTGTAATCTTTGTGGTAAGGGGTCCTGAACCAGGAGGCCTGATGCATCCCACCTAGCAGAAATGTTGCTGGCACAGCAACACTCTCGACATTTGTGCTCTTCTGTAATTTAAGCAATCTCTTTTACTTACAAACTCACAACTCCACAGAGAACCTGGGCGGGAATTGGGTGGTGGTGGAAGGTGGTGTGTTATTCAACTAATCTGACTCAATCCTGAAAGGCCAAAACAGTAATTCAACAGCAGACTCTTAAAAAAAAAAAAGTGTGATTTATAGGCATTTTCATCTCACACCATTTCCTGTCAAATGGAGTAATAGTTATTGGGTACAATAAGAATATAAAATATTTTGTTTCAAAGAATAATGAAAATGGCTGGCAAAACTTTATTTCACATTCAACTAAGTCTCCTGATTGGAGTAATTCTGATGGTATCCTTCTTTATGCATAAGACGGAGAATAATAGCAAATGTTTTCAATGTGCTAACTATAGGCCAACTTCGTAACTTAGTATTTCATATGTAGTAACTCATCTAAACCTCATAACATGCCACAAGGTAGCAAGTACTATGATACTTACATTAAATAGGAGGAAACAGAAACAGGAAGGTTAACTTACTTGGCTAAGATCACACAATTGGGTGGTGGCTGGAACTCAGACATAGGCTATGCTTGTAAAAACTGTCATTTTTTTCTGAAAATGAATGGATTCCTTTTTCTGAAAGAGAACAGAATCTGTCATTTGTTTCATGTCTACGAAAAAGAAAATTTTCAATGATTTAAACATAATAGTTGACATTTATCAAGGGCTCCCTCTGTGTCAGAGGATTTCTAAGCACTTTTCCTGAAATATCTCATTATTGCTTGCAATAATCCTTTGAGGTATTATTAGCTCCATTTTAAAGACAAGGAAACTGAGGATCAGAGAACAAGTAACTTGTCTAAGTTACAAAAAGTAAAAGGGACATAAGATTCAGGTAGTTAGACTCCAGGGCTCACACCCTTTAACACTACTTTTCATGTTCAATGGATTAGTCAATCATTCACATTTATTGAACACTCATGAAGTTTAGAGTGTTGAAGGGTATCTCCCCCTTGGGATATATTATTACCTTCCCCTTGGGATATATTGCTTGTCTGTTAGCATGAAAAATGAAGTCTAGGGGGCTTCCCTGGTGGCGCAGTGGTTGAGAGTCCGCCTGCCGATGCATGGGACGCAGGTTCGTGCCCCGGTCCGGGAAGATCCCACATGCCATGGAGCGGCTGGGCCTGTGAGCCATGGCCTCTGGGCCTGTGCGTCCAGAGCCTGTGCTCCCAACAGAAGAGGCCACAGCAGTGAGAGGCCCGCGTACCGCAAAAAAAAAAAAAAAAAAAAAAAAAATTGAAGTCCAGGAAGCACCATTGATTAGGACCATTTGAAGTCTGTGGAATTTGACTATCAGATGATTGGTCCTTTGCTAATGTATTCTGACTGGCTGCAGACTTAAATCCTGCACTCTTTGCCAAAGCATTCTTGGACTTATTATTCATGTTTGGGTAATTTTCCAAGACATGCCAAACTTATATGAATAAGTATTCCTGTCTTGTAAATTGGTAGAGTTGTTATGATTTCTCTCAGTGACTACACTCTGGGCAGGAAGATGGCATCAGGATAACTAAATAAGGTAAAATTTATCTGTAAACTTTGTTCAACATGGTATCCTTGATGTATTCTTTGTAGAAAGGGGAGAAGCTAACAACAAGAATGAATAAATTAAAAACTGATATTCTAGAAAGAAAACAGATTGATAGCTGATTGTCAGGGACTTTGCCACCAATAACCTGGATGACCTTACATTTTCTGTGATCCAGAATCATAATATGTAAAATGGTGGGGTAAGGGTTAGTGATCTCTAGAAGTGCCTTCTATTTCTAATATTTAAGTGCTTTATAAATAAGAGGTATATTGTGCAGGGAATGGGGTATCAGGAGATTGAGAAGGGTAATGGTGATAGTTTGTGGATACAGACATATAATGAAAAAGTGATTTACAAAGTAAACAAAGTCATTAGAATATATTATAGTTTAGGGATGTCACGCTGCTAAGTCCCTGCCACTAGCAGTTTATTTTATTTTATTTATTTATTTATTTATTTTTTGCAGTACGCAGGCCTCTCACTGTTGTGGCCTCTCCCGTTGCGGAGCACAGGCTCCGGACGTGCAGGCTCAGCGGCCATGGCTCACGGGCCCAGCCGGTCCGCGGCATGTGGGATCTTCCCGGACCAGGGCATGAACCCGTGTCCCCTGCATCGGCAGGAGGACTGTCAACCACTGTGCCACCAGGGAAGCCCTAGCAGTTTATTTTTTTTTATTTTTTATATTTTTTTAGCAGTTTATTTTTGATCAAGCACTAGCCAATCACAGTTAACAAATTCACCCTTAGCAGTTTTTATCAACCAGTACTGGACAGGGTATATGAAGTCTGTTCATGGGGCAGTAAGATCAAATCAAGATGGTCATAATCAGTAATCAGTGTTACAGCCAAGAGTTGAGAGACAATGGTTCAAGATGAAAAGGCAAGGTTAGCAGCTAAGTCAGAAGAAACGGACCAAGAAGGCATGTTTGAACGGCTTAGGAAATCTCAGAACCTGTTTAAGAATTTGTCACTGCGCCAAGCTTCATTCATTCTAGGGCACACAGGCAGATGACACCAAGCCAGTGGGCAAGACTGATCAAAAGCACTTACTGATTTTTAAGTCATAGAAAAAGCATCTGATTAAAAACAAAGCAAAACAAAAAAAACCTAAGTTCAAATCCTCGCTCTAACATTACTGTCACAATAGAAAGGTTAATTAATATCTCTGAAAATCAGGTTTTTCCAACAGCAAAATCGGGTTAACCTTCCTCAAAGAGAGTTTATTTAAGGATTAAACTAGGGACTTCCGTGGTGGTCCAGTGATTAAGACTCTGTGCTCCCAATGCAAGCGGCCCTGGTTCGATCCCTGGTCAGGGAACTAGACCCTGATCCCGCATGCCTCAGTGAAGATCCCACCTGCCACGACTAAGACCAGGTGCAGCCAAGTAAATAAACAAATAAATAAATATTTTTAAAAGGATTAAAACTTGATCTGTACATGAAATTGCCCCCAAACTAAAATATACCATACACAATGAAAATAGGCTATGGATGCTGCATCATTTCAATTGACTACTCAGATAATAGCTCTTTCAGGAGACAGTCTCTTCCCTGTTAGATTTACATAATGCCTAGGTACTTGAAATTTAGTTGGAATCTTGAAAGTTCTATGAAAAATCCCTGTTGTATCAAAGATCATTCTCAAACACCAAAACAACTGAAAGAGCTTAGAAGAAGAGTATTCTAAGGGCTCAGTGTGGGATTAATAGGAAGGTTCTCAGCTGTGAAAAAAGATAAATGTTGAAGTTCTATATGACTAGATCTGTGCAGACTGTGTCCTCTGCAGACTGGACCATACTAACCAGTGTGGAGACTCAGGCAGGCAGGGGGTGGTGGATCTCATAGAGCAGTAAACAACCACAGGGACAGAGAGGTGTAAAGGCCAAGTGCACTGGATGTGGAAACAAATGAGCGACCTTCTTGCTCACCTAATGTGACCCTGTGGACAAGTTTAGTGCCTTTACTACATTTGTGAAGTGAGGGGCTGGGACCGGATGACCTCTAACATTCCTATCAGTTATAATAATCTATGATTCTGCAAATTAACTGTGTCCCTTATTTGTCCATCAGATTTCACTCTTCAAAGCATGTTCATAACTATTAATCACTTATCCTATGAGGCAGGCATGACGTATATTTTTATCATTATTTTATGGATAGGGAGGTAGAGATTTGGAGGTTGTGGTTCCCATAAAGTTTCATTTTGGGGTCTGAGTCAAGGATCTAGATTCAGAAACACTTAGTTGATTTTTAAAATTATATCACAGTTGGGTATGTTTCCCTTTAAAAATTGTTGGCAATTATAAATTATTTTGAACTATCATGTGATATGTTGGCTGCTATGGAAACTGCATTAATACATGAAGCATGCAAAGACTGTCACCACATCAGATGTTGCTGCCCTTTGGCTATGCTAACTTACTCATCTGTTTTTTTTTTTTTTTAAATATTTCTCTCTTTTCTTTTTCTAAACACATGGACATTATGCTTATAATCCAAGAAACCTCATTTTGAAGTGACTCATTCTTATGAAATGCATTCAATGACTTGGAACAAAAGATTCTGGTAGAAATACAACCTGGAAAAAATATTCCATTTAAAAATATATACATAGTATTCATTTAGTATTTCTGTGGCTCAACTGAAATGTGAAAAGGAGCTATGGAAGAAAAATTAAATTAATCAGCTGGCATCATGTTTATATTAAAATTGAAAGGGAAAACCATGCATGAGTTTAAGCATAATTTTTTCATTTAAAATAATATATAAAGATATTTAGTATGTCTGAGTTCTGACCAAAGCTATGATTTTTTTTTTTTTTTTTTCCGTTACACGGGCCTCTCACTGTTGTGGCCTCTCCCGTTGCAGAGCACAGGCTCCGGATGTGCAGGCCCAGTGGCCATGGCTCACGGGCCTAGCTGCTCCACAGCATGTGGGATCTTCCCAGACCAGGGCTCGAACCCATGTCCCCTGCATCGGCAGGCGGACTCTCAACCACTGAGCCACCAGGGAAGCCCCAAAGCTATGAATTTTTAAACTTTGCATACATTTATGAAATATGAGCACTTATAGGCATCAATGAATCTCAAAAGATCATTGCTTTTAGATCTATACAGGCTATGAAATGTAAATATATATTACATATATGCATATAATATACATAATACCTGTAAACAGTTACCACCTGCTATAGACTGAATATTTGTGTTCCCCAGAATTCATATATTAATCTAATCCCCAATGTGGTGGTATTTGAAGGTGGGGCCTTTGGGAGGTGAAAAGGTTATGAAGGTGGAGCCTTCGAAAATGGGATTAGTGCCCTTTTAAGAAGAGACCCCAGAAAGATCCCTTGTTCCTTCCACCATGTGAGGACACAGAGAAAAGACTGTAGCCTGTGAACGAGGAAGCAGGACCTCACCAGACACAAAATCTCCTGGCACCTTGATCTTGAACTTCCCAACCTCCAGAACTGTGAGAAATAAATTTCTATTGTTTATAAGCCACTCAATCTACGGTACTGTTATAGCAGCCTGAACAGACTAAGACACCACCTGCACTCCAAAGCTTGTTATCTGTGTTTTGAACGCAGGACCTCTCTGTCTTAAGTTGGACTCAATTTTCTTGAAACTGCCTGTGTTTTTTTACCCCAAGGAATAGTGGAGAGGTAGATCCACAAATTATATGGACCAGAAGTATTTACTTTCTCTTACATTCACTGCTCTTTGGCAAATGCATTTAACCTCATTTTTTACCATCTTCCTCGCCACCTTGTGATGCCAACTTTGGTTGAAGTGATAAGTCAGTACTGTACTTTTCTTGGTGTCAATTTATAGGCTATTATAGGACACATACTTTTATTTGCATTTCTCTGATTCATAATGAGTTGGATTTTTATGTACCTATTAATTATATGACTTCTGTAAAATAATTATTCATAAATTTGGCTGTTTTGCTTACTGATTTATATTATTTAGATATAAAACGAAGTAAACATTTTAACAGAATGGAAAATGTTAATGTTTGATATATTAAAGGTTTAAATTTTTATGTAATAGGCAAATGTATTTTATCTTCATACATATTATGATTTCCTTCTTAGAAAGTTCTCATCTTCCATATCTTAACTATCCATATGTATTGATATTTTATCATTTTAGTTGTTACCTTTAAACTTTTCATTGCTTCAATATATTTTAGATGTAATGCCAACTGAGAATTGGCCTTTTTTTTTTCAAAATAGTTAATTTTTCCAACACAATGTTACAAATACCCCTTTTGATTACAAATTTGTGATATTTTAAATCCTATATTGAGATTCTAACATTTGTTCTAGAGCTACTCCATTATCTGTCCCTCAATTCTTAAGCTACTACCACACTATATTAAATATTATATCTTTAAAATGAAATTTGTAATCTGATAGCATGATTCACAATTCTCATTTAATTTTTCCAGATAAGACTAATAAAGTCCTCACCCCCAATCAAAATTTCCAATGCTCTTTCTTTTCTGTTTCATTTCTTTTCATTTTATTTGTTCTGTCTTATTTTTAACATTTATCTCAAACTTGTAAGGAGTCCTTATTTTGCCAGAAATATTTCATATTGAGCTCAGTTTGTAGAATTTTATTTGTACAGAGCACCTTGGATGAATAAGAGTTAATATTTGGAAGGAGTTCAAAAAGACATTGCAAAAGTTGTTCTAAATGCATGCAACCTGAAAAATGGACATTGAATATAGGATTTTTTAAAGCAGGGATGGTAGCACTAGAGGTGGAGCACTAGAAAATTAATATCTTATATAGGGAAAACATGAGATGTTTAACTGGTAAGTTCAGTTATATTACTCAATTTGAGTATTCTCAGACACAAGAGTAACAAATTTCTTTACCCTGGGAAGTTTGCTTGCAATCACACTCACATCACATAGAAGATTTGCACCCAACAATGTTACAAGAAAGACATATCTCCAGCAATTACTGCATTGCATGCTCTTATTCATAAATTTAGACAGAGTCATAAGAATTACAAGACCAATGGAATTATGATTTGGGGGCTTTAATGGAGGAAAGAAATCAATATTTTAAAGAAGATCATACATACAAGGCAGTGAAATATCACAGATAAGCTAAGATTTGAAACGTGATTCCCCTATGCACTGGTGGTTTGATGATGGACAATTCCTGAACCAATCTGATTTTAGTCTCCTCATTCATAAAATAGGTCAAAATAATATTCTGTTAGGAATTTAAAAAAGATGAAAGGAAATGATGAAATGATTTACAAACTAGGAGCACTTGAAACATAGTACTAATAAATGTTAATAATTATTATATATTGCAATTAATGAGCAATTTTTAAGCGAGTAGAAACTCCCCATAATACTAGGAAGTAAATAAATCACTGCCGTGGAATATAAAAATATACAAAAAAGCTCATAGACAGGAAAAGGAAGATCTAAATAGAATGAGGACAGAGACAAATCTAGCTGATCCTTTCTAAAGACTTTATTGATATATTCATAGAAAGATAAACATTGAAATTTTAAGTCCTATAAAAGATAGTACCTCTTGTAAATGGTGCTTGACTACCTGGAACTTGGTTTGAATTAAACTGTTTGAAACTGGAAAAGTGACTGATTACATTTGTTTGAAACAAAGGCCCTAAAAATAACAGCAACAAAAAGGTGTTTATATGAAAGATCATCAACTGTCTGTAAGGTAGACAAGGAATAGTGCAGGGAAGTGATAATTTTGGACATACAACCAAGAACATTAAGACCTAAAGAAAAATTCAGAAAACAAGGCAATTCATTTGCCAACAGAAATATCTTCAGTCAATCTGAAGAAAAGTTTTTCTGTATTGGGAATGTGTAAGAGTTGTATTATTAAAGTTGTCCCCCAAATGTGTCACAAGTTCCATAACATTTGCGATGGCACATGCACTATGGACTGTAAGAAAAAGAGGTCCCAAGTTAATAACCAATCAAATGATTATGGGAGAGAAATGGAAAAATGAAAAAATTGAAATGTTTTTTTAAAACTGAAGGAGCTAGCTCTGATGGCCTGATTAAAAACCAGGAAACAAAAACAAAAACAAAACACTGCTGTGACCATTTATTTCTAGTGATAACAGAAGTATATGAAATAATTTCTGAACAGATTAATAGCAAAAAGCCCACACAGAAGGTATAAAATGCATCATACCTTTTTCAGATAAGTTATCAACACCCAGGAGGAAAATTTATAACTCTTCTAAGAGAGAATTATCAGAGTAAGACATCCTGAAAGAGATAAGAGATGGAAAATAGTATTGAGTGTATGTTCCTCAGTTCTAAATCTACTCGAAGACGGTGGCAATTTGTTGAGAAATGTTTGGACATGGAACTTCATTTTCTATAGAACTGACAATTCTGCTCTTACATATCAATTATAATACAAAAAAAGCACTTAAAAATTAAGGCAATTATAGATTGAAATTAAGAAAATGATGTTGCTTAAAATGTAGACAGTGAATTCTTGGACAGGACATCTCATCAGGTGATCTTTCAAGAATGTGTGAACCCTTCGATGTCCAAGGGAGTTACCGGGATTAATTGACTTTGTGACTTTGCCATTCAAATACATTTTATAGCAGAATAAGATATTGAGAAGCAGAACATAAGTAAAAGAAGAATAAGGAGGAGGAGGAGGAAAAGGAGAAGGAGAAGGAGACGGGGGATAAAAAGAAGGACAAGAAGAAGAGGAAAGAGAAGTTAGTGCATTCACTAATTGTGGTACTCATTCAGATGACCAAAATATATTTCTGATATATTTGGTCTTCATTCATAGTTCTTGCCTCACAGCTCCCAACCCTTGGATTTTCTGCCATCACAATTGGGTTTATGTTAATGAAGGTGACTTTTGGATCCCACCTCAGGGTGGCGGCTGGTTGCCAGGAGAACCAACCATGCGAGTAGAGGGTTGGAACTTTCAGTCCCACCCCCTGATTTCCCGGGAGGGGAGAGAGGCTTGAGGTTAAATCAGTCACCATTAGCCAATGATTTAGTCAATCATAACTAATGTATAATTAGCCTCCATAAAACCCAGAAGGACAGCCTTTTGGCCCTTTTCAGAGACCTTCCACACTGGGGAACCAGAACACTTCCACGTGCCATGGTGCCGAGCCCCAAGTTCCACAAGGACAGAAGATCCTTTGTTTGGGACCTCACCCTATATATCTCCTTATCTGGTTGGTTGTTGATTTGTATCCTTTAATATCTTTTTATAGTAGATTGGTAATCTAGTGAGTAAACAGGTTTCCCTAAGTTCCTGAATGAGCCATTCTAGCAAATTAATTGAACCCAAGGAGAGGATTGCGGAAACCTCTAACCTAAAGCCGGTAGCTGAGAAGCACAGGTGAAAACCTGGGCTTGCAACTGGCATCTGAAGTGAAGAGTTGTCTTGTGGGACTGAACCCTTTACCTGTAGAATCTGACTCCATCTCCAGGTGGACAGTGTCAGAATGAATCTGAGTTCTCCGACACCCTGCTGGCGTCTGAGAATTGCTTGTTGGTGTATGGAAGCCTCCAAAAACACATGTTGGAACTGGTTCCAGAAGGCCTTTCATGCATTCATTTATTTTATCACTCATTTAGTAAATATTTACTGAGTGCCTGCTTATATTCCAGTCAGTGTTATAGGTGCTGGTGATACAATAATGAATGAAGCTGTCAACATCCCCTCAAGTTTTACGGTAGCAACAAAGATGTGACAACATGTAAATTAGTTTATAATATTAGATAGTACTATATATATATATATTTTAACATCTTTATTGGAGTATAATTGCTTTACAATGGTGTGTTAGCTTCTGCTATATAATGAAGTGAATCAGCTATACATATACATTTATCCCCATTTCGCCTCCCTATTGCGTCTCCCTCCCACCCTCCCTATCCCACCCCTCTAGGTGGTCACAGAGCACCGAGATGATCTCCCTGTGCTATGCGGCTGCTTCCCACTAGCTATCTATTTTACGTTTGGTAGTGTATATAAGTCCATGCCACTGTCTCACTTCGTTCCAACTTCCCCTTCCCCTTCCCATTTACTAGCACTTACTACTATCATCCGCAACACTGATGAAATCTCAGGAGGTACAGTGTATTCAGAAAAATTAGGCCCAATGTAAATAATCCAAATGAATGTTGCTCAGTAAAAGCCCAAGGAAGTTAAAGAAATAAAGTCAGTTTCTGTGATAACTCAGCAATAGCTCAGCAGTGCTTCCTGAGCACTCAGTGCAGCAAATTCTATAATGCCCTGCCCAGGGCTGACTTACCCATCTCCAAGCTGATAGGAAATGAAATTCCAGCTTCTCACAGTGTATCTGACTCAATGTTATATGCCCTCTGAGCAGGTGTAATGAATGGCTGATGTGAGAATATATAGGCCCAGCCCCTTGCATCAATTTGAGACAACTCTGAAAGGCCATCACAATACCAGATATCCAAGTGGGATCAGCTGAGGCCTCAGCTGTAAACTGTGAGGTCGGTCAGCTTCTGCCTCTGTCCTGTGTTGCCTCAGCCCTTAATTCCTTACAGGTGTGTCTCCGGAAGGCCTTTCCCAGTAAATCTTCTGCCTCAAATTCTCTGTCTCAAAATATATTTCCAGGAATCCAGTCTAAGACAGATAAATTGAAGGGAGTTAAGTGATTCCACATGTAGCTTGGTGAAAATTAAGTACAGGTTGTTTTTTTTTTCCTTCGTGTGCTAATCGGCTATTTGTATATCTTCTTTGGAGAAATGTCTATTCAGATCCTTTGCCCATTTAATTAATTAATTTATTTATTTTTGCGGTACGCGGGCCTCTCACCGCCATGGCCTCTCCCGTTGCGGAGCACAGGCTCTGGACGCGCAGGCTCAGCGGCCATAGCTCACGGGCCCAGCCGCTCCGTGGCATGTGAGAACTTCCCGGAGCGGGGCACAAACCCGTGTTCCCTGCATCGGCAGGCGGACTCCCAACCACTGCACCACCAGGGAAGCCCTTTCTACCCATTTTAAAATTGGGTTCTCTTTATTTTTTATTATCGAGTTGTAAGATTTCTTTATATATTTTGGATAAAAGCCCCTCGTGAGGTATATGATTTGCAGATATTTTCTCTCATTATGTGGGTGGTCTTTTCACTCTCTTTTAAAAAACATTTATTTATTTTTAATTAAACAATTTTTAAATTTTATACAATTTTTAAAAGTTACTTTCCATTTACAGTTATTACTTAAGTACAGTTTTTACGTGAAAGGAAATGAAGTACAAAATTTGGGGGTAAATTTAGATGCTGAAGGTATATGAAACATGCAAATAACGTTCACTGAAAACTTTAAACGAGAAACTTGAACTCTTGTCTGTTTAAAAAATACTTTAACAAATTTCACTTTACGCTTGAAAGGGCTATACACTGCTCCTGATCAAGACCTATTAATGATGATCATTTCAAATTCTTGATAGTCACCATCAAGGAAAACCTTTGTTCATACAGATATATGAAATATCATTTAAACACATTTTAAAACTAAACATTTGAAACTATTGAAATTATGTGTAAAGCCAGTAAAGATATTCTTTCCTTCATTAATAATTTTTTTTTTTTTTTTTTTTTTTCTTGCGTTATGCGGGCCTCTCACTGTTGTGGCCTCTCCCATTTGCGGAGCACAGGCTCCGGACGCGCAGGCTCAGTGGCCATGGCTCACGGGCCCAGCCGCTCCGCGGCACGTGGGATCCTCCCGAAACGGGGCACGAACCCGCGTCTCCTGCATCGGCAGGCGGACTCTCAAGCACTGCGCCACCAGGGAAGCCCACCTTCATTAATAATTTAATGATAAAACGTCTTATAATAACTGTAATAGATTTCAAATCCATTCAAACTCTTTCAAATCAATAATTTCAAAATAATGGTGAATCTTTCATTTGCAGAATATACATACGTTGCTAGTGCTGTGACCCAGCTGCTAGCTTAGATGCCTCTAAAAATGCACCTGGATTGCAAGAGGAACAGAATGTATGTAAAGACAGTTTCAGATCCTAGCCCTGACTTTGGTCTGCGTACCATGCTCTTTTACGCACCTCGGACATACAACATGCAGCAGCTCAATGGACCCACATCTACAGTGGCTGCTGATATAGATGTCCAGGTGGTAGAGGATTCCCTTCCTTATTATAGAACAGTAAGTGCCGGATGTTTCATGTGTTCACTGCTCACAGGGACCTTGGGCACACTTTCTGGCTGACTCTGCATGGACCATTTTCTGAGGAACTCAGAGAGAAAGGGCTTCAGTGATCCGAAAGGATTTCGTGACACACCCACAACTCTTTTGTGGCAGCCCATGGTGTGCTGCATACAAATTGGGTAGCTCAGGGATATACTCCTAGGAGTATATTCTCAAGTGACCGAAAGAGGATCTCAGGGGAATATGCAGATCTTCAGCAGTTTAACTGGGAAAAAGGAACTAAGACTTACAGTCCTAGCAATTCATGACATTTGCAAAGCTGGAAAACAGCAATGCATTTTGCAAGCTGGAAAACAGATGGACCTGTGGTAACTGGCTGAGCAGACCTGAAAAAGAGGAATCCTAAGGCAGCAGTTATCTGAGACCCGAGAAGCCCCCTGATTTAAAGCAGAGAATCAACCAAACAGTCAGGAATAGGTCACACCATGTGCCTCTGGAAATAGGAGTGAAGGGAGAGAAGCTAAAATGAGGAAACTTGGGGGAAACTGCAAAGTAGTTGGAATTCTAGTTCCTCTTCCCTGCTATCTCACTGGACAGAAGACAAAGGATTCATGTCCTGGAAAAGGTAAGATTGAGGGTCTTTGGAATGGGGATCAAGTGGCATGAATGAAAATGTTGGTATCACACAGAAAGTAGGGGATGCAGTGACCAGATGCATGTTGTAGGCTGGGTTGAAGCCCCCAGTCTTCTTTTTCTACCGAAGTCCCAGAATTCTTACAGCCAGACATTTACCCACCAAGCAGGAGATGGAAGAGAACATTCTGGGGAATCTGACCAGCTCAAAAGGAAGGAACTAAAGACACTAACACTTGTGGTTCATCTACACAGTCATACTTTAAAGTTCAAAAACCCCACACACATGCTCACTCAAGCTTTTAAACCAGCTTCTTCCTTTGCCTGTGGGTTCTTGATTCTCCTAGTTTCCTCTGATAATCTGGCGATAACTCTCCAAATTGTTTCTCATTCTTCATCCACTGTAATTACTTGTCAGCACCGAGAACAAAAATTGCCCTTTTCCTTCCTTCTTTCCTGAAATATGGAAGCTGAAACTGGAGGGCTTGATATAAACTTCAAATAAACCACAACAGATCATATATGAGCAACCTTCATGCCTGCTGCTATGGGGGCAACTCAGAAAGTTCACCCGAACACCCAACGCCATCACCAAAGACGTTCAAACTGTAAACCAGGAGATCCATTGGATGGCCACTGCTGTCTTCGAGTCCAGCATCTAGAAATCTCAGCTGACTCTACTCTGGACTCAGAAACTGGGTTTCCAACTATTCATCTTTGTTTTTCATAGAAACTGCTCTCATTAAATGCCTGACTGCTAGCACCATCCAGCAAATATCCTCTACTACCAAGTTCCAACAGATGCTTCAGTTGATCCTTAATGAACAAAATGCTACCAAATGAGAAATGGACTTACATTGGAAGAGACATGCTTCTTTCCTTGAACGGGAGGAGAGACTGACAAGGATTCTCTCCTTCACCAAACTTTAGTCTGGTTATTCTGAGCCAGACTAGCCCCATTCTTGGGCATGTTGCCCAGTGGCCCAATTTTAACCAAAATCCCCCACCCTTGGTACCTGATCACCCTCGATTACCCTAGCCTGCTGATTTCAGCAAGAATCCTGTTAGGTGAGTTTAACCAGAATCCCCTTACCCCTCCTGTTTCCTCTTAATAAGTTTCCAACCCCACCCTTCCATCTGTTCTTCGGCTATAAATTCCCATATTTCCTTGTTGTATTGAGAATTGAGCCCAGTTCTATACTGAGGTCTCTTTTCTCCTACTGCAGTAGTTCCTGAGTAAAATCTTTTTTTTTTTTTTTTTAATTACTATCAGACTCTGTTTTTTCTTTGACAAAGGTAAACATCTGTATAGAAAAGCTAAAGAGATTCCACAGGACTTCTTAGAAGAAATCATTTTACTGTTGGAAAGTTAAGTAGGAGAGACTGTGGGAAGGCTCTAGTTTCTGTTTCAGAAAAAAGAAGTTTCTGACTATAAGAAATATAATTGCTATTACATACTCTGTTGTCTTGTATTTGGTTGATTACTGGTTTCAGCTGCAAAAGAGATGTACCATGTAACTTTTTATTTCTGAAATTATGTTGTAAAATTAATTCAATTACTCTCTCCATAAAGGAGAAACAGAATGTAAAGAGATTAAGGATTTTTTTTTTCTTTTTTAACAGCAGCCAAGAATAGTTTCTAAGCCAATAAAAGATTGTGTGACGGTAACGATATTGAGGAAGAAGTCTTGGTGATAGAGTTCTGTGATTAATTTAACTACAACACAAACTAGTATATGAATGGGTGGTAGAGGGACATGTAATTACAAAGAAAATCAAAGGCAGTTTGCCAGTATCCAAAGTATACAGAGAAAATGACAATGATCCAATTAAGGAAGTATGTAGAGAATGTTGAATTCATGTGAAAGTTTATAATGTCTCTGATATACGGACTGATGCCAGGGGAATGTGACCCAGCAGGAA
>NW_006794161.1:1972682-1982553 GCF_000442215.2 Lipotes vexillifer | reverse complement strand
AGCAGGAATCAAGACCAAGATTCAAGGAAATGATGCTTTAGGAAGATGAAAGTACAAAGGTAAAAGCCCAGACAATTAGGCATTCTCATTTACAAAGGAGACTTTGGACTCATTCCTAAATTTTCTGAAAACAGGAAATCTACCCTTCAGGAAGAGCAACGTCCATGCCATTTTTACACTGTATATCCTAGGTTAGCAGCATTCACTTAACAATGGAACCCTTTTCAGATTATTTTCTTAATCAGCACATATAAAAGAAAGCAGAGAAGACTCAGATTCTATTTCCGAAATTGTGCAACTCTGCTCCCCAAGCTCGGTACTGAGAAATGCCGTGATCCAGCTCTCTCTACCCCGTCATTAAAATCTAGCAGTAACTAAGTTAAAAGTAAAGTGTTCTTTAATACGATTACTTTAGCACCCTCAAGGAATTTCAGTTTACTTAACACAGACAGTAGGTCATGAAAAATCTTGCCTGTGATCTTGTGGGTTGCTTGGACCAAGTGCTGTTGTTGTTGTTTTTAAAATAAATTCTTCATCTAGTGAAGCATCTATAGGTTTTTATCAGCATTTCTAATCCATACACTTTATCTCTTTTAACTACCTCTGCATCTGTAACAGCTGGAAACTTCCTATATACATTGAAAACACAGCAAAAGACAGGAATTTTGTTGTTAATATTACTTATATTGCACAAATAATATATATCCTTTAGAAAAAAACAGAAAATAACCTAAAAGAGGAAAAATTACCTATAATCAAAACACTCAGAAAAATAATTAATACCATTTTGGTGTAAAGCCTTCATACTTCGTATGTATACTTTATAATATATGCATATATTTTAAATTGGATATTGGAACTAAATCTGCTTTCACATAACAGTCCTCTACCATGAATACTATACCATTCCCTGTTAATACATGTTTCTCTTCATTCTCAATGATACGTAGAGTTTCAATATGTAGATTTATCAGCTTTTACTCAAGTACCTGTTAATGGGCATTTTTGGAGTTGTTCTTAATTTTTCACTAATAACTCTACAGTGGCCATTCTCCTGAATATATATCTTTGCCAACTGCAAAATTATTTCTTTATAGTATAGTATTAGAAGTAGAATTTCTTAATTAAATAATATGAAAATGTTCAACCTTTTGTTTATGTTGCTAAATGGCCCATTAGAAAGTTTGTATGAATTTAAAATCCGAAGAATGTTGGGAGAAAGGAAATAAGACATTCTCCACCTCTAGGGCAAGAAAAAAGATCTAACAAATATCCATTCTTGAAGCGTTGTATATTTTGATGTGTACTATGCTTTGAACCAATGCTTTTTTACTCAAACTCAAAAAAATTTTCAGTTATTTTTAGAAAATCTGCTCTCTACTCTTTTACATTTAGCATGACAAGCACTCTGTGCAAATACCTTTCACACTTAAGATTTAAAAGGAGAATCACAAAAACACTTTTAAAAACTGTTGCTTAGAGGAAGAAATCAAATTATAGAAGACACATAACCAAGAAATTCATGAAAATAAGAATACTTCAAATAAATATGAAATGTAACTAAAGCCATAGTTAGTTTTAAAATATTTGAAACATTCAACTTAAGGAGTTAGGAAAAAACAATAAAGAAAAATCCCAATGGAATGGAGACAATGTATATTTTTGCTCATAATTTTAAACTCAAAGCCTAGCAGACAGTAAGAGTTCAATTGTTCCGTGACTATATAAATGAGACACTGTGAATGAGAATATATAAGTAAGGATTTCATAAAGACAAAAGATAAAATTAATGAGGTATGAAAAAAATGAACCAAAACCCAAAACCTGAAATATTTTTTATATTCGTATTTTTTTAAAAGCTGTTGGATGATTTTTTTTGAGGTGTTGGGCAACATTTGTCTATCTTCCCCTGTTTTTGTGCTTTTTTTCTGCTTTGTAGAAAACAAAGGTCCTCCTCTGAGATATGAAATTTGGTGTCAAGAGCTGGGAGGTTTGAAATTTTATACTACTTGCAAGTTAAATTAGTCTGCCTTTGTTTTATAGAAGCTGGTAGAGGACATCAAACTCCTGGGTCAGAGATGAAGGACTTTATTATTCAGAGCTACAGAAGTCAGAGGATCAGCATTTGCATTGGTTCTGCCAGACAGAAATCCCACAGACCAAAGAAAAGACGGCTGGGTGATACCTGCACACACAATGGAGTGGGTTCCAGGACAGGAACTGCGAGCTTAGACCAGTAATCCTATCTGGCCTTCACCCTGGAGGGAGACACCATCTCAGTCTTCTAAGGCTACTTGCTACATAAACCTCTCCGAAAAGATCGTCTGAAATGAAGTCAGTCAGTGCCTTTACTTGCCAGATGTGCAGAGATGCTAGAAACCCACGGAGAATCATCTCCTAACAGAAAGAGGGGAAGGAAGCACCATTACTGAATGAGCAGCAGCAAATAGGTTTGTAGTTTTATAAGAAAACAGATGGAGATTTTTTTCCCGTGTTTTCTGAGCGTTTTCTGTTTGATCACCCACTTTAATGATGAAGGCAGCTGAGGAAATAAACAGTTGTTTCTTGCAATTCCTCACTTCATGATTTCTTGAATCTAACAGATCTTTGCTATCTTTCCCAACCCAGATATTCAAATGTTTTGTAAGTTTCTAATTCCCTATATTAAACCTCTTCCTGCTTATAATACTTAGTGTGTTTTCTGTTTTCCTGACCAAACTCTGTCTGATACAATATATAAAAACATGGATCCAGAAAACAGACTCTCACATATGGGAATCTGGGATTAGTCATTGGAAGGCCATATGACTTCAACATCAGCGGAAAATAAAAATAGGTAGTCCAAAGAAAAGGCAAGTAGGAAATGGTGTCTATTAAAGACAAGCTTATGGCACAATCAGAGGGGTAAAATCCTTTTATGACTGCTCTTAAAAATATATTTTTCAGCAAGTTAATAGATAAAGAGCTATAAATTCAGAACCAGAAATAAGATTTGGTCTTGTGAGTTACAGATTTACAAGCAAATGGAATTTTTATCATTGCTTTGCCTCTTATGTAAAAGTTGGAGTATTGATTAGGAAGGAGTAGAACTCTAAGAACTGGAATAAGAATTTTCCAATGGATTCCAGTGAATATGAGGAGTTTAAACTGCTTACTTCCACTGATGCTTGCTTTCCATCAGAAGCAGCTTATCTTCCCCTATGCGGGGACGTTAGCTTCGCTTTGCCTGTTGATTCTAAATTACCTTGGTGAAGTGTCCCCTGGTAAGGCAATGCCAGTTCTGTTCAGAACCTATCCCCACACCTCTCATTGCTTCCAGACATGTAATCAGAGGCTGTGCACAGGATGTTGGGGATGATTACGAATTCTAATCCAGGAGGAGATGGCACACACACACACACACAAAACAAAAGCAATAATTTCCAAGTTTATATTCACAGAAAACTGGGAAGAATGTTGGTAAAAATGATTCTAAAGGAATTATAGCAGGGCAAAACAAAGCAATAACAATAACAATTAAAAAAATACATAAAGCTAGTTTACTGAATGGGTGCCCTTACAAGACATTCTGGAGTAACTGTGTTACCACAAACAGCTGGGAGTGACTTCAACAGTTTACTCAGTCTGTTGACTTAAACCTGAATATATTAAAGATCTAAATTAGATAAGTATGAGGTGCCAGGACTTCCTTAGTATAAAGTTGACTAATGTATCTAAAAACTTAAGGAAATAAGAATGTCAGAGAATATTAATCGTGGGAAACTCTCACATCTATGCCCTTATTGTATCCCTGAGGAGAGTTTAGAGAATACTCCCTGCACCAAAGCTTGGAGCAATGCTGATGAAAGTAGCACCAGCAGAAAGCATGGTGGTAGCTGTTCATTGCAGGCTGGGGAAGACTGTGTGAGATGGTGTCACTGAAATGTACTCCCCAGTTTTAAAGAGTGAATGGCAGAAGCCAGAGACACAGAGGTGCCATTACTGCAAAGTGTAGAGGGTGGTGCAGTGTAACTTGACTGTGAGAGTCTAGGTTTTGATAGATGAGCAACCTACTAAAATTTTACTTGATTCTTATAACGTCTACTTGATCTGCATGTTTGATTAAAAATTCAAGGTTTAGTAATCAGAGATCTGAAATGAATCACTACAATGAAGAGTCATAACTCAGTCGAATCCCCAATTGGATCCAGTTCACAGACCCAGAAGCTTTTGAATAAAGAGGAGGCATTTTCCCTTGAGGAAGGTCCCAACAAAATTGCCACAAGTGTATACTGTAAACATTCCTTCCAGTCTTCCATGGAGTGACCTGAGGCCATGTGCCAGAGCAACCGTACACTGGGTAACGGGGATGGCCCAGAGTTCTAAAATCTTTTTAGACCTTGGTCCCAAACAGTCACTAATGCACGACGCTTCAAAATGCCTCAGTCAAAGTTTGGTCTTACTGTGATCAGGCAATAAACAGAGTTTTAGCCAATGTCCTCTGACATCCTGTGCTTATCATTCCAGAATATTATTAGTTGGAATAGACATAGCGACTGACAGAGTCCCCACATTGGCTTTCTGACCTGTGGAAGACGACCACTATAGTAGGATGGGAAAATTAGAAGCTGAGGAAATGCTCCTCTTACCAAAACAGAAAGTGAAAATTCACGCCAAATCATGGGTAATTGCAGAACTTATTGCCACCACCGAATACTTGAAAGATACAAGATGATAAATGTTTAAAATCACACTCATTTAACTCACCTATCTGTTGTATGCAGAAGATATATGGATCTTGCAGAATACCAGTTAATTTTCATAAAATTAATCAGGTGGTGACTCTAATTTCAATTGCTGTTCTGGTTGTACTACCTTTATTAGAGTAAATCAATTCAGCCCCTATATCTAGTATACAGCTATTTAGCAGTACGTCTTCATTACCCTACCTCAGGGCTATATCAATCTTTTGCTCTCTGTCATTATAGAGAGGATATTTCACATATCCTGTGTGATATTATCCTGTGTAATATCACACAGGATATTACATTTGTCCACTATATTAGTGACATCATGCCAATTGCCTTATTAAGACACATATGTACCAGAGGGTGCACAAAATCCTCATGGAAATTCAGGGAACTTGGTTGATTTTCTAGGGGTCCAATGGGCATGTCAAGGTATCCCATCCAGAATTTAAAATTGTTACTGTGCCTTCTACTACCACCATAAGAAGAGTCATCGTTCTAGGTGGAACCTTTGGTTCTGGAGGTAACATATATCACCTTTCAGGATGTTCTAATCCACTTAACAAGTAACACCTAAAGCTGCTAATGTTTAATAGTGGCCAAAAGAAGAGAAAGTGCTCTTGTTGTTTAGGACTGAAGCACATGCTGCTTTGCTATTTGGAATTTATGATCCAGCAAATTCCATGAGTGCCCATGATGTCTGTGGAAGACAGGTTTACTATGTAGCACCACTGGCAAGCCCTGAAAGGTATGTGATAGCATATACCCCCAGGATTTTTTAAAAAGTACTATCCTTCATAGTTAACTGTTCTCTTTTTAAGAAATAGTAGCTGGCTTGCTTTTCAACCCTGACAGTGATAGAATGACTCACTATAGGATATAAATTGATCATGCTACCTAAGTTTCCCATCAAAAACTGGATGTTATCTTATCTCAACCATAAAGAAGAGCACGCTCAGTGTCACTCTGTCATCAAGTGGAAGTGATACATAAGAAATCACGTTCCAGCAAGCCATGGGAACACAAGTAGGACGTGTAAGCTGGTGACTAAGGCTCCCAGAGCAAGTGTGTTCTCCTGCTTCATTGTCACATTTCCTTTGACTGTAACATGTGGACTCATGGTCAGTATTTCCCTATGACCAGTTGTCTGAAGCAGACAAAATTTCAGGTTTGGTTTAGAGATAGTTCTGGATGATAGGCTGCCACCAGTTCGAAATGAACTGCAACTCTCTTTCAGCACTGTTCAAGAGTGTCATAGAAAGACAGTGAGGAAAAAAGCCCTCTCAGTAGACAGAACTTTAAGGCATGCACTGTATTTTTAACTTTACTTTCAAGGGATAATGGTGAGGGGTACAGATGGATACCAGTGCATGAGCAAAGACTAATGAAAAGCTGGATAATCACAGACTTGAAGGGAATAAGATGGGAGGCTTGGTGGTATGGAGATCTAGGCAAAGAGTATGTGAATGCTGTTGAGAGCATGCCAGAGAAGGCCCTCAGTAATATTTGGATACAACCCACGCTGTGGAGATCAGTTTCTCTCTTTTCTTAGTCATTCCAGTGCTTGGTTATTGCACTCAGGAATAAAATCACCAGAATTAGGATGGAATCTAAACAACACAAGATTTTTTTCCCACAAAACTCATATGACAAAGGCCACAGCTGAATGGTTCACCAAACAGCACAAACCAAATCTCATACCCCAATATAGCATCATTTCCTAGTGGGAATAGTGAGCCACTCAGTGGCAGAAGGATTATATTGGACCCCTGCCAGTCTGGAAGGAAAGAAATGTTTTTCTTTAAAAAATATACTGACTTTGGCTATGAATTGTATTTCCTCCCTCACAAAGCCTCTGCCAGCATCACCACCTGTGTATTTATTGAATACCTTATTCCCTATATTAGTATCCCACGTAATATGGCCAAAGAGCTCATCTTACAGCAAAAGCAGTGACTCATATCCATGAGACTTACTGGTCTTACCGTGTACTACATCATCCAGAAGCTGCTCTTCTGATGGAATGGTACACTGATGCACTGAAGAAAAAGTGCAAGTATGTGAATAAGAACTTGCAACTCTGAGGTGTCATCTGACAAGATGCAGTATATATTCTCGTAGCAACTGACAGCAACAGCAACTAATACATAATTCTGTTTCTACAATAGCCAGGACATGGGCTTAAGGATGTGGGAGTGTGGGTAGCCTCTTCCCATGTTACCTCAACGATTCATTCACTAAGAATTTTGTTTCCCATTCCTATAACTTTGATCTTGGCTGCATCTATCAGTTTAGTTCTCACAAAAATGGTTCTATCCAAGTGGAAGCTGAGAATTCCACTGAACCAATTTGAGCTCCTCACAACCCTGACCTAAAGGGCAAAGCAGAAGTTTAATGTCTGGATGATTGGTCTTGATTATCAAAGGGAAATGAATTTGCTGTTGTATATGCTGGGGCCATCCCTTTATTACCGTTGTTATTGCTGCTGCTGCTTTACTACTACTAACAATTCAGAAGTCATATTTAGGTCACCCAACCAGGTAAAGAACAAAACCAGCACAGAAATGTTGGCTGAGAGACAAGGAACAAGAACTGGATACCAGGAGAAAGAAGTTGTAAAACTCGACTGTAGCCCCATGACTTGTTGCTGTGTGTATTCTCATCTTTGCTCTGTTTACATATACAGATGATGGTACATGCTGACTGAAACAAAAAGTTAAAATTAAAAATATATTATTCAGCATTCACAGAGCTAAATTAGTATAAAAGAAACTTAAAAATTGTCTTATAAACCCATGCACTTATGTTCACCTTTCCTTTGATAAAGGAGGCAAGAATATACAATGGAGAAAAGACAGCCTCTTCAATAAGTGGTGCTGGGAAAACTGGACAGCTACATGTAAAAGAATGAAATTAGAACACTCCCTAACACCATACACAAAAATAAACTCAAAATGGATTAAAGACCTAAATGTAAGGCCAGACACTATAAAACTTGTAGAGGAAAACATAGGCAGAACACTCTATGACATAAATCACAGCAAGATCCTTTTTGACTCACCTCATAAAGAAATGGAAATAAAAACAAAAATAAGCAAATGGGATCTAATGAAACTTCAAAGCTTTTGCAAAGCAAAAGAAACTACAAACAAGATGAAAAGACAACCTGCAGAATGGGAGAAAATATTTGCAAATGAAGTAACTGACAAAGGATTAATCTCCAAAATATACAAGCAGCTCATGCAGCTACATAAGAAAAAAAACAAACAACCCAATCCAAAAATGGGCAGAAGACCTAAATAGACATTTCTCCAAAGAAGATATGCAGATTGCCAACAAACACATGAAAGGATGCTCAACATCACTAATCATTAGAGAAATGCAAATCAAAACTACAATGAGGTATCACCTCACACCGGTCAGAATGGCCATCATCAAAAAATCTACAAACAATAAATGCTGGAGAGGGTGTGGAGAAAAGGAAACCCTCTTGCACTGTTAGTGGGAATGTAAATTGATGCAGCCACTATGGAGAACAGTATGGAGGTTCTTTAAAAACCTAGAAATAGAACTACAATATGACCCAGCAATCCTACTACTGGACATATACCCTGAGAAAACCATAATTCAAAAAGAGTCATGTACCACAATGTTCATTGCAGCTCTATTTATAATAGCCAGGACATGGAAGCAACCTAAGTGTCCATTGACAGATGAATGGATAAAGAAGATGTGGCACATATATACAATGGAATATTACTCAGCCATAAAAACAAACGAAACTGAGTTATTTGTAATGAGGTGGATGGACCTAGAGTCTGTCCTACAGAGCGAAATAAGTCAGAAAGAGAAAAACAAATACCTATGCTAACACATATATATGGAATCTGAAAAAAAATAATGGTTCTGATGAACTTAGGAATAAAGACACAAACCTAGAGAATGGACTTGAGGACACAGGGTGGGGGAAGGGTAAGCTGGGACGAAGTGAGAGAGTGGCATGGACATATATACACTACCAAATGTCAAATAGATAGCTAGTGGGAAGCAGTCGCATAGTACAGGGAGATCAGCTCAGTGTTTTGTGACCACCTAGAGGGATGGGATAGGGAGGGTGGGAGGGAGATGCAAGAGGGAGGAGATATGGGGATATATGTATATGTATAGCTGATTCACTTTGTTATACAGCAGAAACTAACACAACATTGTAAAATAGTAATACTCCAATAAAGATGTTAAAAAAATTTGTCTTGACAGAGAAAGAGAAATATTGTATGATATCACTTATATCTGAATCTAAAAAGAAATAATACAAATGAACTTATTTACCAAACAGAAACAGACTAAGAGAATGAACTTATGGTTACTGGAGGGATGGGTGCAGGGAAGGGATGGTTAGGGAGTTTGGAATTGACTTGTACACACTGCCATATTTAAAATAGATGACCAACAGGGTCCTACTGTAGAGCACAGGGAACTCTGCTCAGTGTTATGTGGCAGCCTGGATGGGAGGGGAGTGTGGGGGAGAATGGATACATATGTATGGATGGCTGAGTCGCTTTGCTGTGTACCTGAAACTATCACAACATTGTTAATTGGCTATCCTCTAATACAAAATAAAAAGTTAAAAAAAATGTCTGGAAATGGTGTTGTTTTCTCAGTTTGTAGCACTTGTACTTCTCAAGTTACTAAAACTCAAAACTTCACTAAGATTTTGAGGATAACCTCTATGTGTGTGTATGTGCACACACATGCCCATGTATTTGTATATATTAAGCCAATTACGTTTTCCCTCTTAGCCTATTCTACTATTTTAAATAGTGTGTGTTGTTGCAGGTTGTTATCCTTATAATTTAGTTATAAGACATCAAAGAGGAATTATGCAGCAGATATATGTATTTTTCCTTATTTTCTTATGTACACAGTTTTACGTACAGATTAATTTTTCCTCCTTCCTTTTCTCTTCCCTCATCAGGGAAAATAAAGTTATAGATATATTTTAAAACTGCCACTGGAACTCGTTTCATTATTTCTCAAGATCTACTGGAACAAATACAAACATTGGCTACATGGGAAGAAACATTCTTCTCTTCACTTGAGGGAGCTGTAATCTGTTTTCCTGCTGCATCCTGCATTCTTTCCCT
>NW_006794161.1:1963583-1972672 GCF_000442215.2 Lipotes vexillifer | reverse complement strand
ATCTCCCTAAACGTTTTTCCAGGGTGTTACAGAGCCTCAGAACCCTTGGTGATCTTGCCA
This sequence comes from Lipotes vexillifer, assembly GCF_000442215.2. Classification (NCBI taxonomy): domain Eukaryota; kingdom Metazoa; phylum Chordata; class Mammalia; order Artiodactyla; family Lipotidae; genus Lipotes; species Lipotes vexillifer. The sequence goes on along the minus strand of NW_006794161.1, from coordinate 1,972,612 downwards.
AGAACAAATTGTGAAGTAGATGCTGAACCCATTACCTACTAAGATGTTGTTCATCTGAATTTGACAACATATGCATCCCTGGCCACTTCCTTAGATGATAAGGGATTCTGTAAGTAATTCTTAGAGGGCTCAACTGTAATTACAGCCTCCCTTTGGCCAAAGGGGTGAATCCTGGATTGAGCTTTTGAAATATTCTTTAAAATATTATTAATTATATCAAGCAAAGAAAGCCCCCCTCTCCTTTTTTTTGATTGTTGAAGTGGCAGCTTTTCTCTTTTAAAATCCTGTAGAAAATTTAATATCCTATGGATTTCTGGGAAGTCACAGGGCTAGACACACCAGCTCAGTGTTTGGGGTAAGGTTTTTCAAGAAAACTCTCTGCACAGATATGGATGAGAAAAAACTTGTGAAAGGCATCAGACAGTGCAAACAACAGCTGCCTCTGCAAACCAGAAAGCACTCTGTATTTCGATGTGATAGTCCGTTCCTCAGCCTTCCCAGGGCTGGAGTGTACATACAAACAGTGCAGATAAGACCAGAAAGATGGGCATTTATATCCTAACAAAGTTTGCATTTATGCACGAGTGAACAAAAAGGAGTCAGGGAAAGATGTTTGAAATTCTGCTTTGTGACTAATAAGTTAGTCGTATCATCAAAGTTGTAAACTGTATGAGCTTCCCTCATTTTGGGGCTCATCTCTGAGGCCGCCCAGCAGCTCAGCTGTCATTGCTAGACCACAGCATCTTGAAGAATGGGGATTCTGTGCTCTCTAGTGCCTATAACCCTGAAGGACAACAGCCAGGCCTACTGGAAGACCCTGTTGGTTTGAGCCCTCCCCTGAGGCAGGGATGCAGGGTGTTTGGGTTTAATCGAGGGACTGTTGTGAAGAGGGGAAGGACAGTTCTACTCTGTGCTCTGGAGAAGAGACAGCTGGCTACGTATTCTTTTCGACCACACCTGTTCCTATAGCCAGCAGCATCAGGAATGTTCTCTAAATTCTGTTGTCAATTATCTAGTATCTACTTTGGAACATTGAGGCTAGTGTTTTGTTTTGTTTTTTTAAACATAGTTTTTTGCTACTTGATTTTTTTCTAATCTACTGTTTAAATAGCAACTATAATTTTGTGCTTAAATTATAAACTCTCTTTTATTAAGAGAGCGCTAACAGGATTTCACAAATACCTATGGTCCTGTTTGTCATACATCAAAAAATATAAAACACCAGAACCTTTATATTCATTGTATAATGTGTAGAATTTCATTATTATGGTATGTTACATGCATTTCAGAGGACCTACTATAAGACTCTGGTAAATCATACTGAAATAAACTAGATTAAAAAAAATCTGATGTCAGGTTCCAAATTGAATGTATTCCAGTGTGTCAGGGTTTTTTTTTTTGACCCAAAACATATTTTATTTTCTCTTTCACCTTAGTGAAGAATTATCAGCTGGAGATATCTATGGTAACTATCACACTATGAAAACATTTCCAAACTCTATCTTCAATCTCTTCAAAGGGCAAAGAACTTTCATATTTAAATTATTATAAAAACAAAGCCTTAGCTTTAAGTGAAAAGTTAATCATTACAACAACATTGATCATATGGAATACATTATTAAGAGCTTTCACTGAGAAGCAAAGGAGAACTTTGTCTTTCTGAATTAGCAGAACAGGGAGTAGGCAAATGGAGATTTTAGAAAAGGAAGACACCATTAACTCTTTGCAGTTGGGGGTTGCCCGGATGTATTTCTGCATCTCCAATCTTGGGAATTAACCTCTCATAACTCAATGTCATAGGGAGGTTATATCTTTTTCACCTCATTTTCATGGGTGCAATGGCATGGTGGAATTTGTGGAGATCATGGGACATTTTCAATGGATGTAGGTAATGAAAAGGACACTTTTAAAAAAATTAATAGACTTAATTTTTTTGGAGCGTCCTAGGTTTACAAATTATTGAGAAAAAATACAGAGAATTCCCCTATGCCCCTTTCTGCCCACCAGTTACCCCTGTTTTTAACATCTCACATTAGTGCGGTACATTTGTTACAACTGATGAGTCAATACTGATACGTTATTATTAAGGAAAGTTGATAGTTTACATTAGGGTTCACTGGTATTGCTATATATTGAATTTGTCAAATGTATAATGACATGTATCCACTGTTACAGTGTCATATAGATTGATAGCTTCACTGTGATATTGTGTTTTTATTTAATATTTTAAAAACAATTTACTGAACACCTGTTAGGTTGCTTTCACTTTGTGGCCATTATTCTCCAATTGCTTCTTCATATCATTCCTTCACTTCATCCTGCTCTACACCTCTACACTGGGCAGCCCTGGGACTCCCTTCTGAATTTGGGTTGGGTTTGGTCAGGGGAAGTTGCCAGCAGATAGATGATCAGAGGAGAGGAGATAGAGATCGGGGTGTTTTTCCCTGCTTCGTCCCTGTTAAGTTATGGTGTGGCAATGGCTGTGTTCCTCCACCCACGGCGGCACCTGGAGCCTTTCTTCCCCAGACAGAGCTCTCACCTGGTTCTAGAGAGTAACTAGACAGTTACTCTAGGGGGAGTAACTCCTTCCTATTTTAGTTAGCCCTAGGGTGCTTTATCATCCCTTGTTGGTTTCTTTCTGCTGCACACACTTTTGTAAATAGACCTTTATGAAATTCTCCTCAGTTTCTTCTTGATTGTGCCTCTGTCTCCTGCAGGAAGCACACATGCCTTTCCCATTGATGTTTTACAACATTCTGAGGAGTTCTAGCCTGTAGCCGTGTCCTCATTTTATATAGTGTTTAAGGAACTGAGGCCTGGGTAACTCAAAGCGTTGCCCAAGGTCACAGGCTGTGTTGAAGCAGGGCTGACAGGGGTCCTGACTCCTTGTATAGCAGGCTCCATACGCACAGGAAGATTTGGAAAAATGTTTTGCTATTGTGTGATATGTTCATTATTATCCAAAAAGAAAAATCAGTATGAGAAATAAATCTGCTTGTTTTGGAAATACTGAGTTTGTAAGTGAACTGAATAATTTCAAATGTGATGTGGATATTGTTTTGGGGTCTTTCATGTTAACTGTCATCTTCTGGGGTATTTGGATTCTATGAAAAGGAGTAGAAGATGTATTAGCCCACATTCACATATGTATGAAAGAACGTACTTTACACATAAAAAAACTTGACTTTAAGGTTTCATTCCAGAACTCATTTAATGGCTGGGGTGGACTATATTATGTCTACAATTAACATTTAGTAGATATCCACATAGTTTGCATTGAAAGAAAAAATATTTAATTTCTATGGATGTTTTGCTGAATGTAGAAAAATCTCATATAATTTAGGATTAGCATGTATTATTTTGAAAGAATCTAGCAGATTAATAAGATAATGACCAAATAATTGAGGCCTTGGATTTCAACAAAGCACTTGACAGTGCCCTTAGTAATACGGTTTGGGTGAGAACAAACAGAAGTTCTGATTAATGTGGCAGTGGAGTATGAGGGATGAATTCAGAAGATGGATTGTCCTTAGGAAAAACAGCTGAAACCCTATTGCAGTGACTTTCAGTCTTGGCTGCATGGTGGAATTGCCTGGGTAGCTTTAAAAAATACTGATGCATGGAACCTACCCAGACTTAATTGATGTAGAATGTGGCCTTGGCAGTGAGATCTTTTAAAAAAAATTCCTAGTGATCCAAGAAATTAAAGCTAGATCCTGGTATTGGTGACATCTACCTTTTGTCCTAAAGAAGTGTGTGTGTGTGCACGCGCACACACAATGCCTTCTAGACGTGAACGATAACGTAAGAGATAAGGACACTAGACACTGTGACGAAAGAAATGGAAGAACAGCTTCAGGGCTAACAGCACATTTTGGCTTCTGTAAGAAACTTGCTTGCTTGCTTGGGGCGGGAAGAACCGGGTTCCTGATTGGCTGATTCCAAATTAAACAGCTCCCTCCCGCATTGGGGACTTCCCGCCCTGTGAAGGGTATAAAAGCCTCGCCCGACTGTTAGTCGGGGTCTCACTCACTTCTCTCCGAGTGGGACCCTGTCCGGACAGTTTGTGTAAGCTTCTATACTTGTACTTGTATAAATCCTTTGCTAATCTTTCTACTTGGTGTTGGTGATTCTCGGGTGTCCTTGGTTGGGACACGGGTCGCATTTACCGGGGAACTCGACTCCAGGAGTGTGGCTCCCGAACCGCAACAACACCGTGATGCAGGCCCCACAAGAAGAATGTTATTTATTTATTTATTTTTGTGGTGCGCGGGCCTCTTACTGCTGCGGCCCCTCCCGTTGCGGAGCTCAGGTTCCGGACGTGCAGGCTCAGCGGCCATGGCTCACGGGCCCAGCCGCTCCGCGGCATGTGGGATCTTCCCGGATCGGTGCACGAACCCGCGTCCTCTGCATCGGGGGGCGGACTCTCAACCACTGCGCCACCAGGGAAGCCCAAGAATGTCATTTTTTGAAAGTAAGTATATGGTAGTCAGTAGCTGACAATGAGACTTTGAAGCTAAGCTTTATGTTTGGGTGCTTGGATTTTATACTGAGGCCAATACGGAGTCGCTGGAATTTTATCTGATACGTATTTTAAAGGGACCACAGTGCTGTGGTTTGGAGAATGGTTTGGAAGTAGAGCTGATGTCATGCAAGGAGGCCATTTGTGGAAGTATTTCAGACGTGTTGGTGGGCTGGACTAAGATGGTGGTAGCAAAAATGGAGAGAAGTAAATGGATTCACAGATATTTTGAAAGATTTGGTGACTAAGGCGTACGAGTGTGAAAAAATGGAAGGAGTTAAGAATGACAAGCGTTCTGTTCAGAATATCAAACTTCTCTTACTAATTAGCATTTCCTGTGAAGAAAATCTGGGAGATTTTTCATCTCAAAGCGCCTTTAGCAAAAATCAGAGAACACTGGTGATTACAGTTGAACTGCTCTCTTGGTACTTAAACTCTGTTGGTTAGAAAGACAAAGTTTGAGTTACCATTGTCACAAATGACTTATGCATCATTTCGAAATGAGTGGAGAATTTTCACTTGCCAAAGATTATTGCAGGTACACAAATGACTATGCGTGAAGGGAAGAGAGATGGTACAGACAGAAACATGGAGGTAATGATCACCAGGGAATGCAGAGAGAACTCCAAGAGATCTGATGTGCCAGAGGCATGGATTGTAGGATGGAGAGGACAGAGATGGGGCTGGCAGGTAGCAAAAGCATGAACGCCTTGAATGGGCTTTTTATCCTACAGGTGCTGGGAGACTGAACAGTTTAAAGTAAAGGAGGAGCAAGATTATTATGGCAGTCATTTGGCAGATGGATTAAAGAAACAAGGACGGACTGAATAAGAACAGAGGAAGGAGACCAATACGAAGCTAGGAACTAAGCACAAGAAAAGATATTAGAAGGTGAAATCAAAAGGAACAAGTGTTCAGTTTGATGTGGGAAGGAGTCGTCATTACAGAAAGAGAACACGCCTTGTAATACATAACTCCTTACACATGTCCTCACTGTGCTACCTCAGAAAGCTGTGAATGTATAACTGCAAAATTGGGACACGTAGAAAAAAATCATCATCATATCCACATCATATGTGCAATAATAACCCAACATTTGAAATAATGACTGTCATTATAAAACTTTTCTTTTTAATGAAAACCTTTTGGAATACATCCTAAATTATATTAAGGAACCTAAGCCCGTGGGACACATAGGGACAGTTCCAATTTGAGTTGGTATTGAGTAGCCTGGCCAGATTTTGCTTTATCCCTCAGATTTAAATTATCATCTCTAGGATAATTCAAAGCAGGAGAGATTTTGTAGAGCCTTTGTTACAGTCAACTTTATCTAAAAAGAACTTTTTATCAAGGGAACCGAAGACAAGCAAGGCTTCTTCCATACACTTGAATTAAACTTTTCCCCCCTTTTCTTTGCAAATATCAATAGCTTAAGACAGAAACAGCATATGGGAAACCTAGAAAACCATTTATACTCAGCAGATATGTCCAGCTGAATTACTGGCATCCACTTCAGGAGAGGTTAAACGTTAACAGGTGCAAGGAGAGACTTGTTAAAACACTGTTTCATATGCCTTCATCTCCAAAAAGTTAAGGTTCATGTATGTTCTGTTTTCCCTACCAGGAAACAACTTCTTTTTTCTCCCCTATTCATTTCAGCAGCCTGCCTTCTCCACTCTCTCTTCCCCATTCCATTCCCTACCCTGACCCCAAGAGAAAAACACTCATCTCTTCCTCTTTCGGTATGCCACATGCTGCTTTGGAGCAGCCTTAGGTTATTTTGCTTCCTGCTTATGTCGGTGATGTCACCATTTTACATCTTAATCTGCACCTGGCAACTATGTATCCATATATACCCACTACTCTTGCCTTGCCCGGTGGCAGACACTGACAAGAAATTGTAGCACTCTCCTCTGATTCTAAGTGCTGCCACTGCATCTTTCTCAAGGCAACATTCTAGGCACACACTGCAAATCCGTAGGGGTGGGCACATGAAGTGAAAGCTAATCACCATCACTGTACGTGGGATCCTGGTCATGTGCTCTCCATCTCTTCTGTAAATGTCGTTTTACCATCACTGCTTCGTAAGCAGCAGAGGCTCGGGATATAGTAGACAGGGTTTAAAAAGAAAGAAAGGAAAAAGAAAACTTTCCTAAAACTCAACTACGAATTCCTTACCAAACCAACTCCAAAATTCACCAGGCACCTACCTATACAAACTTTTATTTTGTTCCCCCCTCTCCACTTCTCCATCGTTCCCTCAGTAAGAGTGGTTGTCACAGTTCCACAAGGGAGACCACTCTAAAAACCTACTGCATCTATGAGGCCGTGGATGTTTTAAGAAGCTTCCTGAACTAAAGTGATAATCGTCTCCAGATTATCCATATTTTCATATATCCTTTTACATTTGATTTCAATTCAACTGGGTGAGTATGGCATTTGGCATTTGTAGGAAAGCATATTAAACTCATTTTCCCAGTATTGTGTCCTTTCAGTTATATTATTTATCACTTCTGATGCCCAAAATATGGCCATTCAGTGGTTTCCCTTGAACATATCATGGTAGGTAAGAGCCCAAACTATTGACTCTTAGGTGAGTTTATCAGAGGATGCTCTTACTTTTTTTGGAAAGGTGTATTACTGTAGTTCCATTGTGTATGTGTGTGTATGTGTATGTGTCTGTGCATGTGTGTGTGTGTGTGTGTGTAATTTGCTAAAAAATTTTCCATCAAAACTACAAAGAGGATCCTTAGATGGTAAAATGTATTAAACAACTAGAGCTATTTTAATGTGGAGAACACACAAGCGTTCCCTCTCCTGAAATCCACTGTGTTCCTAGAAACTAGTTCCTAAGGCAAATTGTTAAAATATGAACGAGGTAGTTGCTTCTGCATGCCACTGTGTCGATCAATGAACACTGCTTTTGGTGGGAAATCTAAATAAATTCAATTTGTGAGTAGTGTAAACATCATGAGGTTATATTATACAAACTCAGTGTATTTATTGTTGCTTCAGATTCTGACAATTTGACCTGTGTATTTTCTATTTCTGCCTTCAACAAAGTACCATGTGGGTTAACTAGGAAGTCTTCGTCTATATAAAATTTTAAGTAGTTTGAGCTATGACTTGTATTGCAGCACTAAGACACTACGGAAGTGAGCTATGGAATAAATGTTGAGAGAACAGAGTAACATAACAAAGTGGCCAATGTAGACTGCCAGCTTGTTGATAGTAGAGCTTGGTTAACCAAATCACATGTAGCACATGTGTAGTATGAGAAAAGCTCAGAATGAAGTTCTTACAGTGAAAGGAATATCAAACTCTCTGCAAAAACTATGGCAAGTGTAGTGGGTGCTTGAATGTTTAAGACTATGTCTGACTCGCCCTTTGGGTGTCAATAAATGCCATGAAGCACAAATATGGTGAAGAGGAAAGGACGGTACAGCAATTGGAGCTTCCAGACAATAAAAGGAGGAGAAAAGCAGGAACTGCAGGCATCCTTTGGATCCTAAAGTGTTGGTGAGGTGGACATTCCTGAATTGCACTGATGATGAAAGAGTTGACACAAACACATCGTATTTGATGACTCAGGAGATTTCCTTGTTATGGAGATGAGAGCAGCCTTATTTTGGTGTGTGCACAACATGGGCATTTTTGTCATCAACGATAAATTTTTCTTGAGACCTTTTTATATTCTAGGCACCTTAACAGGTCCTGGAATTCAGCAGTGTGTGTGCGTGGGGCGCAGATAGGCTTGCTTCACTCTGTTTTCTCAAAGGTCCCTGAACTTAATCTCCTCGAGAGTGATATCTTGGAAATATCAGGCCATTTTTGTTTGTTTGTTTGTTATTTTCAACCTATTGAGTTTCACATTCTCCCTTTCTCTTCCCTTCTAAAGTATATACTTTTCTTTTTTAAAAAGTAAAAACAAATAAAGGAATAACTAAATAAATGGGAAAGATAATTTTATTTTTTTGCTTTTGTTTCATACTTTTCCCTCACAGAATAGACTTAAGGTTTAAGCGTTCTCCACCTCCTAGTTTCTACTAACTGGGGGCTTTTACATTGTATAATCAATACATGCTCTGAGAAGCCATCCAACCATCTGGGCAGAAAGTTTGAGGGATGCATATGAAACACTGAAAAACTATGGGTTTTAGAGTCACAGGAAGATCAGATTTTGTAACTCAGGTTTGTCACATTAGCTGTGTGGTCATGGGCAAGTTACTAAACCACTTTGAGATTTATTATTTTGTTCTGTAAAGTAATGGTAGTTTAGAGAATTAAAAAGGCCTATAGGGCTTCCCTGGTGGTGCAGTGGTTGAGTTCGCCTGCTGATACAGTGGACACGGGTTAGTGCCCTGGTCCGGGAAGATCCCACATGCCGCGGAGCGGCTGGGCCCGTGAGCCATGGCCGCTGAGCCTGCGCATCCATAGCCTGTGCTCCGCAAGGGAAGAGGCCACAACAGTGAGAGGCCCGTGTACCGCAAAAAAAAAAAAAAAAAAA
>NW_006794161.1:1955106-1963525 GCF_000442215.2 Lipotes vexillifer | reverse complement strand
CAAAAAAAAAAAAAAAAAAAAAAAAAGGCCTATAATTGCTCGTTATGATCTTCCTCCATAACTAATTACTATTATAAAAATATTCTCCTTTCCCACAGTGAAAATATGACTAGGAAAAAACTCAAAATAAGCAAAATTTGTGCAAGTAAATATAATAATCCTTAGTTCTTATGTTTAATATTCCTAACATGCTTTCAGACTGTATAAAGACAAAAGAGTTGTTAATATTCAGGTGCAGTTTCTGGCTTTTCTTCCTGCCTTTTCCCACTTTGGAAACAAATAGGTAGTTAGGCAAAATGAGTGAAGATAGAATCCTTGAAAATACGTAAGTTAGATAGAATTAAATAATTGAAAGTTGACTACATAGAATCTTTCATGCTAATTTATCTTCTGTTTCTCAAATAGCATTCCCTAAGCCAGAGAGCGTCTTGGCATATCAAAGAAAACTATTAGAAAAGAATCTTATACACAGGCAGTCTGAAAAAGACACGTTTGGTAGGTGCTATGAATTTTGGGAGGTTATGCTCATGAAATTGATGTTTTACCATAAATATACTGAAATACTTCTGCTGAAACAATTAGTGAAATGTTCATGAAAATGGTCTTGGATTTTTCAAAAAGTCAAAGATTATTTCATTTATATGTTATCATTAGTGTGCAATAAATGTATTTTGAAAATAGTTTCCATATGAAATTTTGAAAATAATAACACAAAATAAACCAATAGCTCCATTAGTAGACAAAAGAATTGTCTTTGATTCCAGGCATTTTTCCTATTTAAATATTTGAGATTGCTCACTTTATGATGTTGTTACTATAATTGAGTGATAAGAAGATATTTATCATTATTTGCTTCAATTTTTGTTTTGGTTGGCGAAAGGTACTATTTTGCATGTAGTATGACATGTATTATTCAGTTTTAAATGTGACAGGTATCACATATGAATTAAAAAATCATTTATTGAATCTTAATATTTTAGAACTAGAAAGAAACTATGGATCAATTAATTAAATTCTTCTCCTTTATTAATGAGCAACTTGGGGAAAAAAAGATTGATTTTCCCAAAGACCAAAAGTTGATCTCCTTTTTTTAAATCTGAGTGAAGAGTTAGCCTTTTGGTTCTTAATATAGTCATGAGCTCCAAAAATACAGACATTGATGTCATCTGTGCAACTTCAAACCCTCTGCTTACTCATGGATCTACTTTAGGAATCTATTTATGGTTATTATTACTCTTTTTGGAGTGACAATGATGATGATGGTACAAATAATGAGGAGGCTATAAAGACTGACGACATGAGAACCAGCTTTACTGATTTCAATTGATGATTTAATAACCACCAAAAAGGTTCAGTGACACAATCTTTGCACATGTGTCAATTGGACCCACAGTTCTCCCCCAGTCTTCCCAACCTGGCCACCAACACTGTTACTGCTCACAGTGTGATCTGCACTGGCATGACTTAGGAGCTTGGTAGAAGGCAGAATCTCAGGCCTATTCCAGTCCTACTGACCACAAATCTGCACTTTAACAGATCTCCAGGTCACTAGCACACATGTGAAAGTTGCTCTAGAGCACCTTTGATGAACCTCATGTACATCTTCAATGAGAAGTTGGACTCGTCAATGGGGAATCCCTGAGTACAGCTTTCAGGTTGCAAATTTTTCTGTGCTGTTTGTTTTGGGGTAGACACGGACCAACATTTCCAGGCTCTTTCTGTGGCACTTCTAAAATGTCTGTAATTGCCCAAAGTGAAGCATGTTATAATTTCACACCAGAATTTGGTGGCAACTGTATTAATGACCATTTCATGGCTACATAGCGTGCTCTACACTTAGAAAGGAGACCGTGCACTTTGTAGAAGTTGATTGGCACTGCATAGCTGTTAAAATTTCCAACAAATGCTACCAACTAAATTATAAGGGTGAATTAAAGGGTGCCCTTTATAAATAGTCACAAAAGGCCTCTGCAGCTGATTATAGTGTGGGTTGTAACTTGGAGAAAGGTTTGCTGTAGGCATGAAATTATAGTACTGCTATTGGAATATAGCCAAGACCCTCGCCATTTCCAGTAGCTGTATCACCACCTGCTAGTACACTTATTCAGAATTGAGTCAGAGGAATGGGTGAAGTCTAAGACGCTTAATCTAGCTATTACTTTCCAAATGCACCTTGTTTGAGCCAGACCCTTGCCTGTGGGCCGACCTGAAGCCCGAGAGATAAAGGTTTTCTGCCAAAGGAGCAAATCACCTAATGCAGTTTTTGTTCTGAGTCAGTGCTGGAATTTTGTCGGCATCCTCACACATGCAGACAGGTCCTAAAGAGTCTCTAACTCTTCTCCTTAGGTGCCGATTTGATTTTGCAGCTAAGTGTTTCTAGTACTAAGCCAGTGTAGCAGTTACTGATCTCAAGTTCCTTTTGACTCAGAACGAGTTGGGAGATGCATCTTCATATAGTTGCTGTTATTTAGCAACACGTTGCTTGCCTCTGAGGTCTGCGGGGGCTTGAGGACAGTTACCTAAGGAGCAGTTCCCCCTTGCTAAGGCTTGCTTTCCTATTAAATAAGTCTTCCTGTCTCCTGTCTGAATTGGACCAGGATTTTTGAAAGTATATTTTGTGTGTGTGGTGTGCATTGGTGTGTGTGTGAGAGAGAAATTTGTGTGTGCCTTCTGTAGCAATAACAATAGCTACATTTATAGTGAGCTTACTGTGTACAAGGCACTGCTTTTAGCCCTCTATATATATGGTCTGATTTAATCCTTACTGTAACCATGGTTTAGGTACTATTATCATTTGCTTTATAGATAAGGAAACCGAGGCACAGAACTGTTAAGTTCCTTGATTAAGGCCATAAAGCTAAAATGATTTGAATGCAGGCAGTAGAGCTGCTAATATAGATTGTAATAGTGGATTAGTCGATATTTGCATATTGCCTCTGACTTTAGTGGAGGGATGAGGGGATAGCGTTAGCAGAAACCTGGAGAGTAGGGGCCGCTAATGAGGGCCTGGGAAGGAGAGTGTCTCCAGCTTTCTCTGTGACCTAAGGCTGATCAGGTAGTGAAAGTAACAGAGAGACAGAGAGCCCCTCCTGTCTTCTCTGGCTGGTGAGCAGAGAAGCAGGGGGAGCACATGGTGACAGGAAAAATAAGGAGGAACTCACAACTTCCTCATTCTGAGAAGCAGATGTCAACTCTTAGGCTGACTTAGGGGTCTCAAGCAGATACTGGCAGAGAACTTTACCATCAGTCTGCTTTTCTTTTTTTTTTGCGGTACACGGGCCTCTCACTGTCGTGGCCTCTCCCGTTGCGGAGCACAGGCTCCGGACGCGCAGGCTCAGCGGCCATGGCTCACGGGCCCAGCTGCTCCGCGGCATGTGGGATGTTTCCGGACCGGGGCACGAACCCGCGTCCCCCGCATCAGCAGGTGGACTCTCAACCACTGCGCCACTATGGAAGCCCCATCAGTCTGCTTTCTGTGAGCAGTAAAGAACCAGGCTGACCCTGGGGCAGTTAGCTAGACTGCCAGAAGTTAAATAGAAGGGTGTAGGCTGGTGGAAGGAGATCTGAAGCTGTCTATGCCCAGGTGGAGGATGAGGTACAGGTGGAGGACGAGGTACTTGTGGGCAGAACAGCGTGTGGCGGGGTCAGCTGTAATTTCCTGGGGGCTGGAGTGAACATAACTCAGCCAGTCCCACTCTCTCTCTACTTTGTGCAAAATATTCCCAACTGTGTTCATTGGATTATATAATCTTGAGTATTGAGGAAGACAGAATTTCTTAAATTCAGAGATGTACAAAGAGTTCCTCATTAAAAGTAATTTGGTATACTTTTAGAGATGGGAGTCACTGCCGCAAGTGAATATGCTACTGTAAGAGAAAATGTTTTTAATTAATACTGAAATACTGAGGACTCTGCTAGCCTTGAGAACACTTAAAGTAAAATTGTCTGCCACTTCCTTTTCTCTTTAGATAATTAGCATAGGATTAAAAAATTTTACACAGGATTTTCAAACTCATAGCAAGCAGCTGTCTTCTATTACAAAAGACAATACACTCATACATATGTATTATGCACTTAATTAAAACTGTTGGATTTTTATTTTTAAAAGTTCTGATGATGTCCTGCATTTTTATAATGATTTAGATCTCTGAAAGGCCACCAGTTTGCATATTTTAAGTGAGAAAGGAGGATTTGGGTGGGATAAGCATTCCAAAGTTCATATAATTGAAGGGCAAGGCCCAAAATTAGTTGTTCCACTGGCCTAAGATTCTATTTTGTACTCATTCCTTTTACTTAAAAGGGAATATTTTTTACTATAAAAGTATATGTATCCATTATAGAGATTTTAGAAAAATAGAAAAAAGAAAATAAAAATGTTCCATAATCCTTTTGTTTTGAGATAAACATTATTAATTCTATTGTATATTTTGTTTCTATAATTTTATTATATAGTGTATATCTAAAGAATTTGAATCAAAGCATACTAATAAGTATGTAGTTTTTAGTTTTCATTTAATTTTAAGTGGTGACTCTTTTTAAAAATTTTTCTGAAAATTTAATTTAACTTAATTTATTTCCGCTGAATCAGGTCTTAGTTGCAGCACGTAAGATCTTCGTTGCGGTATGCGGGTTCTTCCCTTGTGGCCCGTGGGCTTCTCTCTAGTTGTGGTGCGTGGGTTCCAGAGTGCACAGGCTCAGTAGTTGCAGCGTGCAGGCTTAGTTGTGCCATGGCATGTGGGATCTTAGTTGCCCGACCAGGGATCGAACCCCCTCTTTCCCCATGCCATTAATTCGTCTTCAGAACATGACTTTTCATGACTACATCATCATCATAGCTATAGAATACTTTGAGCCTTCTAATTTTATAATGTATGATGTAATTTAAATTATAGAGGAGCTAGAGATGTGATAGAACTTTATTGGGGAGAGGAAGGAGAGTGGTAAGAAGTAGTATAAGATAAATTTTTAGAGACTGAAACATAAAATAAATTGATAATGTGTAGAAATAATTTAAAAACGGAAAAGAAATCACAGTATAAGCAGCCAAAAGCCAGAAAAATTTAAAAGTTGGCTTCTAAAAAGAGGAACATTTTTTTAGCAAAGAGGAATTCAAATAGGAAACTGATGATTTTCATTATAAATTCCTCTAAATTACTTGACTTTTAACCATCTGCATGTATACTTTGGTTAAAAAAAGGTGTAAATTAACTCTGGAAAAGATTTAGCCATTAAGATTACCCCCAGGGGCTTCCCTGGTGGCGCAGTGGTTGGGAGTTCGCCTGCCGATGCAGGGGACACGGGTTCGTGCCCCGGTCTGGGAGGATCCCACATGCAGCGGAGCGGCTGGGCCCGTGGGCCATGGCCGCTGGGCCTGCGCGTCCGGAGCCTGTGCTCCGCAACGGGAGAGGCCACAGCAGTGAGAAGCCCGCGTACCACAAAAAAAAAAAAAATTACCCTCAGAATCTCACACCTGTGCCTGTGCATGTGTGTGTATGTTTGTGTGCATGTGTATTCATGTGGGAAGGCAAGAAGGGGAATGCTGTATCAGGAGTGGCAGGAGGGGCCTTAGCACCCAGGGGTGCCTTCTGGGATAGCACGGGGCCCCAGGGGGACTGAGAGCAAGGATGAGAAAGCCCAGGGTTGAAGTGGAGGAGCCCTTAGTCTCAATATGTCACAGTCTTGCTTTAGGCTAATCTTGCCAAGAAGACCTCATTAAGAGGGATGTCGGATCCCAAGAGCAAAGAGCGTTAGAGCTGGCAAAAGGACAGTTCCTTCAAATGTTCTCTAGAAGCAGAAGGGAATGGTGTTCTGAGCAACATGTCTATTCACCATTGGCATGTAAAATCCCCTCATTATAAACTGTAGAGTGCCCAAGCCATTTTACTGCCGTGTGATTTTGTTAAGTAAATACACAGCTTAAAAAAATCACATCTCCAAGCTGAAATATTCAGAAAGAAAAAAGAAAATTTCTGGTTTTCCTGTAGCAAATTGTGAGTTAAAATAAAAAAGCATCTTAAACCCAGTGGGAAATGGGAGGTATCATGCCTTATATCATCCTCATCCATCCCCCTCTCCTTTTTTTCCACATTCTGAATGGAGTTGTGCTGTTGTTTAGTTTGACTG
Organism: Lipotes vexillifer; assembly: GCF_000442215.2. Classification (NCBI taxonomy): domain Eukaryota; kingdom Metazoa; phylum Chordata; class Mammalia; order Artiodactyla; family Lipotidae; genus Lipotes; species Lipotes vexillifer. The sequence continues at coordinate 1,957,402 of NW_006794161.1, read as the reverse complement.
ACATGTTTGGAAGTTTAGATAAGAGGCTGGAAAATTTGAGGAAGGCAACTGATTATTGATTTTATTAATTAATATTTTGAGGTGTTTACAATGCCAGGAACCATGTCAGCTGCTGGTTTATAATGGTTGATAAAATACAGTGTCTGCCCTCAGGAAACCAGCCCCTGGGGTGATATACAGTAAGCAATTCAGTCATGGAAGTAGGAGATCTCCCTGAACAACTCAGCCTAGGGCAGGTTTTCTTCCTATATATAATTACAAAATGTTCAAATAGAACCATTTCTTAGGGAAGGAGCAAAGGAAGAACATGAAAGAAAGAAAAAAGAAGTTGAAATTATTTTTCTTTGCTAAGAATTTATTTGAATTCAGTAAACGTGGTCCTGGGTTACTAATTGAACTTGCTTTAAAGGAAAAATTGAGAACAGATAGTGTGAATTCCCCTTCTGTTTTGGTTGAGCTTTTTCAATAGAGATTTCTCAGGTCTCTTTTGTTCTCTTCCTCCTCCAGGTGAACAGTATTCCCCCTTATCTATCTTTGTTTTCTCTGCTTATCTCATTCTCTCTCCTGTTGCTTTCTCTACTTTTGCATTTTCCTGCTTATTCCTCTTTGGACACTTTTTCTTCTCTTCCTCCCTCCCCTTTCCATAAGCAGCAGCCCTTAGATAGTCTTAGAATTACAAGCAATCAAATCCAGCTTTAGAAGAAATATACCCTGGAAATAAGGATGTTGGCATTTCTATTAGGACTCTAAGATAAGTTTGGCCTGTTCTGTGGTAGGCAAAATAGCCACCCCCCCAAAATGTTCATGTCCTACCATCCAGAACCCATCAGTATTTAGACTACATGGCAAAGGGGATTTAAGAAGAAAAGGGGAATTACAGAAGAAAATAAGGTTGCTAATCAGCTGACCTTGAGGATTATCAGGTGAGCCCAATCTAATCACCAGAGCCCTTAAAAATGGAAGAGGGAGGCGGGGTAGAGAGGAGCAAAGGCTTGGCGGCAGGCGGAGGACTCAGGCCATCGTTGCTGGCTTTGCAGATGGAAAAAGACAGTCATGAGCCAAGGTACGTGGGCCTCTAGAAGCTGGAAAAGGTGAGGAAATGGCTTCTCCCCTAGAGTCTCAAGAAAGGAACCTAGTCTTGCAGACACCTTGGTCTAAGGTATATTAAGGTGTTTTACACCAAAGCGAGTTGGACTTCTGGCCTCCACAACGAGAAATAAATTTGCATTGGTTAAGCCACTACGTTTGTGGTAATTTGATGTAGTGTAGGTAGAAATTAATATGTGACTGCTTACTTTGCAAACAGTCTGGGGAAATGATGCAGCTAGGGATTGTTCCTTGTCAATAACTCACGGACCCAGTGGATCAAAAGTGATTTTTTGAAGAGTTCACTGAGCACAGGTGTATGTAATTTAAAGCCACAGTAACTTCTAAGAGGGAATAGATATTGAAAAGGAGCCCAACAGGTATACCTAGAGATGTACGTACTGAAGAGTAACATGAATAAAAAGCCACATCTTTTGGAGATACACGTATATATATATGTGTGTGTGTAATATAGAGGAGAAAAAATAATTTTCCGTCTACCTTTCTGATTTCTTTGTTGAGACCCCTGTAATAAAAGATTAGCAAGAGAAAAACAGAAGTTTATTAATATGTATACCTCATGTATTACATGGTCAATACCCAGGAGAAAATGAGTAACTCCCTGGGGTGGCTTATAATTCAGGTTTAAATATCATCTTCATAAGGAAAGGGGAGGGGGGATGTAGGCCTTTTAGGGGAGAGTAAATGATTTTTCAGAAAGATGAATGGGCCCTTAGAAGAACAGAGGGGAGGTATGATGGTTTGGGACAAAGTTTGTGTTTGGTGTTCGCTTCTAGCCTCCTCTCCTGTGATAACAGTCAATCTTCATTGTTGATGAAACTCTCAGGGAGGGGATCTCTGACAGCTGAGCTTGTTTTGGAGAATTTGTCTTGAGGCAGAAGAGGCTATCGACTATCATTTTGGGCAGCACAGAATACCAATATTTCCCCTATTGCAACAAGTTTTTGGGTAATGCTATTCTAGATTAATCATACTATTTATTCATTAATTATTAAAAAAAATGTATGCCCCCTTCCCAGAGAATTTTCTGCAAATATTTTGCTAGGCTTTAGAGATAAAAATTTATATGAGGAAGAAATGGGATTTTCCTTGTAGATCTTTCAGTCTCTTAAGGACAGCAAGGCACATAAATACAGTCACAGAATTATTACTAAAGCGTGTTCAAGTTATATATTTCAAAGGAAAGAGT
>NW_006794161.1:1882293-1955096 GCF_000442215.2 Lipotes vexillifer | reverse complement strand
GAAAGAGTGGCCAGTTATCCCGGGGGAGAGAAGTTTCCCTCCAAATGAGTTTGGAAAATGAGCTGTAAGTCATACAGTGGGTTAAGGTGTTTCAGGTGAATAGATAAGGTGAATAGAAATAGTGTTACTGAATAACCGCCATAGTAAAAGCTTGTATCTTTGATACCTCATGTATTTTTTGCAACATCCATGTTCCATGTTACAGGTAAAGAACATAGAAATCCAGAAGTTAAACAAGTTGCCAAGATCACAAAGCAACTTGATAAATGAACAATTATTCAGGTTAACTGTGGGCAGAAAAAAGCAATTACTCTAATAAAAATATGTTGATTAAAACATGGTTACAGAACCAGGATTTAACTCTGGTGTCTGGCTTTAAACGTCATGGTTTTATTTGTATACTGTTCTTATTCCACACCCCCTCCTCCAAAAAGGTGTTATACAATGCTAAAGAGAAAAAAATGAACCAGGATATATAAACACTTGGCATACATGCATTCAACAAATTATGTAAAGCAACTGACAGAATTGCCAAGAGATAAGTATAAACTAACAAGGTTGATGCTATCAACATATACTTCTCAGAAAGTGATAGATAAAATAGACAAAATTTTAAGTGGAGATGCTGGGAATCTTTCCAATTACAAGCTTGAGTTACCACAAAATTATTTAATAGGTAAGCCACTACTTGTCAAAATTTGAGAGTCAAAGCTAAAGTAGTGCTTAGAGGGAACTTTTTAGTTTTAAACATGGTTTTCTGTAAACAAGTAAACCAAGAATTCAATACAAGAAGCTGGAAAAAGTTCACCAGAGTTTAGAAGTAAGAAAGAAGGAAATAATAAATCATATAACAAAAATAGAAAATATAGAGGAGTAACCCAAAATAGAGAAGTGAAACAAAACTAATCTTTGAAAAGCTTTATGAAGTAATGTAGGGGAAGTTGGGGAAAAGTAAAACTAGATCTGTACATTCCACCTAGTGCTCAGCCAATCCACTGTTTCCTAGTTCTACTTTTCCTACCATTTCCTCACATCTATTTTCTGAACCTGTGTTTCTAAGCTATGAGAAATTCCCAGGAATTTTACATTTCTGAAAATGTTCTTAGAAAAGAAAGATGGCAGAGCTTATAGCAATTGCTTAGCCCATAATATTACACCTGTTGGGTCTCCCTTGTTCCCTCTAACCCTCCCTCACCTCTTTTTAAAAAGCTGCCTGTATTTGTGTTTTAATTTTGTTATTTATGGTGGGCCATTTTTCTTGTTACCGTGAGACATACTTCTTGTGTTCTTTGCTGTATAAAAATAACACCTAGAGCAAAGAGTAAAACGCTTTTTTGTCAACATTTTGGACAGAATCAGATTATAAATCATGATTTTGACAAAGGGTGAAGAAAAAGCATCTTAAACTTCACTGCGTTCATTAATGGGTATGCACTTTAGTGAGTTAGGCTTGACTAGTTTTATGACACAGCTTGGAGTTGGATATGATTTGTAAGCAGGTATCTAACTTTTTTGTAAAGCTGGCTTTGCATATGATAGTGTCTTCTTACTGTGGATCATTTCCAACAGTTGTACAGCTAATGTGATTTCTTAAAGACAGAAATTGTACCCTTGTATTATACATAACCATTCTCACCTCTTGAGACTAGAAAAAAAAATAAAATAAAAACTGGAGATAAATGTAGGCTGAAACATTAATTATGTGTATGTTTTGAGTAATAGAATTTTTCAACCATTTCCCCTGTTAATGTGAATAAAGAAACTATGCTTCCCTTCAACTGATTGGATTCACTATGCAGCCCCAGCCTGTGGTTTCACCAGTTTCTTGTGTAGCACAACTATTTCCAGAACACAATAGTCTATTCTCCTTTGGATGTGTGCTACTCTCCAGGAATGACAGAACTATTGGAAGGGCTTCTTTCTCATTAATGAAGTTCTGAAAACCTCTAGAATACTGATGAGAAGGGATAGGATAATGCTGGGAAAATCAGCAAGAATCTGCTTCTTTAACAAAGGCTTCTTCTTGCTCATCTGCTTCCATCATCAGCATTTCCTCACAGCTAAATTTATTAATATTTCCCCCTACCCTAATGCCCAGCTCACCCTGATGGCCTGGAGGCCCAAGCCTGCCCCTGGACCTTGAGAGCCTTGACTCATAAAGCAAGTGTGTCTGTAACCTTGGCTCCAACACCTCTCTAGGAATTGGAATGAAGTCATGATTCTGTGGCTCGGTGACAACTGTGGGGCTCGCTTTCACTCTTGCTTCCCTTCAGTGCTCTGAATTTAGCTCATATAGAGTCGGTAGTATCTGGCCAGGGTCCTCCAGCTCCTTCCTTGAACTGGACCAAGTTCATGTATATCATTTTCTCATTTATTTACTAGTTCAACAAATAATTACATTCATATATAGAGAATATAGAATACTTTTATTTTTAAAGCAGTCTTTTATGCCTCTAGGAGAAGGCAGTAGATGCAACAACTTTCCTGCTCATATAGATCTTAGTAGGGAAGAAAGAAATCAACAGATAAAACACAAGTTCTGGTGGAGATGAGTACTATGAAGAAAAATAAAATCAGGGTAAATGTTTAGAGAATGACTGGGAGCGAGGGTAGGGATGGAAGTTATTTTAAATGAGGTGGTCAGAGAAGGCCTCTCCTAAAGGATCAAACCGCATCTCCATCTGGGGAAAAGCTTTTGAGGCTGAAAGACCAGCAGGACCCAGGTTCTAAGACAGAAATAAATGCTCATGGAGAGAGAGAGCAGATTGAATGAGATGCCATGTTGTGGAAGTAGGCAAGGGAGATGCTATGGAGGGTCACTGTAGGCTCTAATGAAGTGTTCAGATTTCATTATACTTGTGATGGGAAGTAAGTTAATACTTTTGAGCCAAGATGCCACATGATATTATTTACTTCTAAAAGGATCTTTTTCTTTATGGATGATAAACTGTAACATGCTGAAGTCATGGAGAAAAATACTGGTGTCTCAATTAGCATGTGATAAATGGCAAAAATTGTAATATGCTTACGATAGGGATAGTACTTTGGAATCCTTGATTCTGTTTCATACTCACTGGACTTAACTCCGTGGGGCAATTTATGAAGATATTTGGACTTGAAATTTTTAGCTGCCTTTGCCAATGTTGACTTCTGTTTTTCAAAGTGCTTTGCCTTTATTATCCTTGTGTCCTTGTAAGAGATAACACTTTAACATAAAATGGGTACGTGACTTGTGCAGAATTTACCAGAAACCAGAGGGTGAAAACCAGTGCTCAATTCTATGTTTTTATCCAGTAATTAACATATGATGCTCTGGTCCTCATTAATGAGATGTCTTAGAGATCTCAGATCACCCCCTTCGGGGACATGTAAGAGAACTATCTCAGGGTGTTCAGAAAAGGAAGCCACAACATGGAGATCTGGTTGTTCTGGCATCATTCCGTTCAATTATCAGTTTTGGATTGCTTTCTTTCACATCCTTTCATAACTTCTGGATTTCCATGGTAGATTCATCTATCTTCAACCTGAGTATCTTTAAGGGGCACCAATGGCGACTTTTTAGCCTCTTTAGCCTCTGCCTACAAACATGCCCCAATTTTTCCTAGTGGCAGGTGGTCTACAATGATACTTGGACTTTTTGATTACTCTCTTCAGTATCAAACTTGGGGTCTCTTTGATTCCCAAACTACAACTGCCCAATACTTTTCACCCCTGAGGGAGTCTCCTCTGGGTTTCTACTGACCCTACATTCCCCGAGTTCCAGAGCTTTTAGTGAACCCTATGAAGGCATGAAAATCACAGTAAAAGTTTGACCTGTGTAAATGCTGTAAAATAGTTACCAAATGTAATAAAACTAAGTTGCCATATTAATTTGATTCTATTAAAGAACCAAATGAAAATTCAAGAACTAAAGAATATAATGATGAGACTAAGAAATCAGTGCATGGGTTTAACAGTATATTTGACCCAACTGAAGAGAAAATATACTGGAATATGACCTAAAGTCATATCTTTGAGCTCAAAGTTCCTTGTAAGGGCACAGATTTTATTTAATAATTTTTGTAATTAGAAAAATATTCAAATTTGGATCTGTATACAAACAAACTGACAAAGACTTGCTTAACTTTTTCTTTTAGGAAATTAGTTTCCTAGTCCTTTGGGAATTATTTGTGTAAAGGAAATAATAATTTCATTCAGTTTTCTTTGATACAGATAATTTTGTCCATACCAGATCCTGTCCAATTTTTCCATAATCTCCTTCATCTTACCTTTTCCTCCTCCTTCTTTCTCACTGTTAGTACCATTATAAACCCTCAAATTCTCTATCTCCAGCCATGTTTTCTAGTTACTTTCTCTCTCAACTTCCAATCCTGGACTTGGTTAAAGCATATACATTTATTGGTCAGATACAGTTGTTGAATGGAAGGCTAAGAACCATGTTTGAGAAATCAGAATGAGTTCAGAAATTATTGGGATATGAAGGGCAGGAATGGAACCCCCAGTACTGCAGCTCTAGGTCCAGGGAGCACCTACGGAACATAAAAGCATTAAACACATGGCCAAAAAAAGAGAGAAGCCTACTGGAAAAAGAAGACAAACTCTTCATGAAGTAATTGCAATTTGAGGTCAAATCTCATTAAATATCCATGTGGGAATGAAGAAGCATAAAGAATGAAGCCTTGCTTCGTTCAGGCTCACTAAAGCGAACATTTTATAGCATTGACGTTAATAAATGTTAATAAGACAAAAATTATGAACCAATTTTGACTTAAAGGATTTCCATCTTTGTTCTTGATATCCAGAAACTCTTAACTAAGTCGCTAACTCTTAGCTTTCTAACCAACAACTATATGTCAATAATTAGTTCACTAGCCTATTCTGCTCTTCTTATGAAGGATACCATTATGTCCAAAAATTGTATAATTTTTCAAAATTGTGTTTTTCTACTGTTTTTTAAAAAGTACCCTGTTCCCTTATTGGAAGAGTGATTGGAGTAGATGCATTCCACATAGCTTGGTAGCAGATGTTATTGCATACTGGAAAAATTCCTTGCATCAGTCAAAGTAAACATGGTGTCTAGGAAGGTAAAGTATTTCAGCCAAACTTCCATCTAAGAGCCAGCTGTTTATGGAGTTGGAAAAAAGATGCCATTCAGACTCTTGTTTTGGTTACAGGATTCTGTAGCATGCTTTATAATGCTACAAATATTTACTTTCCTTTCAGAGCAGCAAACAGATCGCATGCAAGTTTGCTAAGCATTTTTGTGCTTCTCTGCTTTTTTTTGATAAAGAATGAGTGCTACTTGAATTGGAATAGAGTAAATCTTGGTAGGCTTTTAGGCTTGGGAGAACTGTAAAGCCACCCTGTGATGGCAAGAAAGAAGCCATTTAAAAAAAATTCAATTTAATGGCTTGAATTATTTTCTGAAAGCTTTCTATTAGAACCCCACTCTAAAGTCCTTCCTTTTATTCTGATTCCCCAGTTCAGATCACTGTTACCTGCTCTGGGAAAGGGAACAGAATATAAGAGTTAATTATATGTCATTTTGCCCTGAAATGTAGGTTCTGTTATTCTAAAATGTATTTGAATGTTTTTAAGCCAAGTGAAGGGAGCAGAAACAGAATAATACAAGACCAAGTGAGAGCAATGTGTTAAATTTCACCAGATGCTAGTAATATTGGTTTCTTGTGGCACTCTGACTCAAAAGAGCATTTTAAAATTTAATATAACTATTATAAATATCTTAAAATACGTCATTTGGCCATATGACTTAGGAATGACTTTGCAGGATATAGGCCAAGGGTAAATAGTAGACTTGACTGCATAGGAAGGCAAGTAAATAATCATGAAAAGGGATTCTGACAAAATAAATAAACATTTTTATAAATATTAAAACAATTTTCTCACTACAGTTACAGTGTTAAAGTTAGTTTAGATTGACTAAGGGGATACTTTTAAAAGAAGCAAATTTGAATTATGAACTTAATATTTGTACAAAAATACTTTCCAAGGGACTAGATGAGGGTAAAATCCTACTCTAGCTCACCCAAAAGTCTTCAGGTATATAAAGAGACCATCCATTACGTGCTTGTTCTTGTTAGATTGATGTGCAGCTGTCCGTTCAACCTTGGTTTAGCTTTAATCATTCATAGGATAAACTAGCACAGAAAAGTCTTAGGGAGAAGTACATGCCAGCCACACTTTTCCAGGGTCCATTCTGTTTTATTAGCGTTTTGTGTGCAAAGCAACTTACTCTATGTAGTTCTTCTTTTGCATCATATGAAAGGAATGATACTTGACCTTTTTACCTAAAAAAACAATTTGATGTGGTCCAGAAGGACCAGTAAATTCTCATATTTCTGAGATGCTAAAGGAAATCTGCAGAGATTGCTCTTTCTAATAGCTTGTTTACTCTGTTGTTCATATCAGTTAGTATAAATAATTGGTATAAATAACTTCTGGTGGGACAGGACAGCAGCAGTTTGAATATGAATTTCTTCTTCTGTATTTTAAGAATAACTGTCTTGTCCTTGTTCTTATAAATCTTATAACCTGATAGAAGAGAACATATTGTTGAAGGAAAAATGTCAAAAGGCTACAGGGATATGGGTCTGTGGTTTCCACTGACCCCTGCCTTAGAAGCAGTTTATTTTCATCTCAAATCATGAGGCAGGATGATTAAATTTTCCAACATTCTGCAAAAAACAAACCAGAAAGATAAACAAAACCTTTTCCCCTCATCAGCCATCTACCCAGGAGTGATGTAAAGAATATTCTTAAACGTTATATTATTACTTTGGGTAGACTTATCTAAGTGGAGCTTTCCCCATTTTTACATTTGATCTCACTTCAACCCATGTCCTCTATGTAATGCTCTACAAATGATGTCTCTTTCTGTCTATCTCTGTCTTTTCATCTGTTTGTCTCTGTCTCTCCTATAATTTTTCAAATCTTCTCCTTACTGGATATATCTGCTACACTTTAGGTTTCTTTAGGAAATTTTAATGTTCACCATTATCTGGCAGAGAACTAGACTAAATCTCCCAGCTCCCTTGCTTCTAGATGAGGCTACTTTGACCACCTCACTCCAATAAAATGGCACATGTGTGTATATGTGCCATTTCCTGGGCAAGATTATTAAAGAAGGTAGGAAATTTTCCATGATTTGCTTCTGTGCGTCTTCTGAGTGTCCTAAAGGAAAATGGAACTTTAAGGTGGAAGAGGCCCTGATCCTTGAATTACTGCTACATTTCATCATGCTCCTTACACGCCCCAGGAAAAAAAAATTGTGACATGGACACAGTTAAACAACTGGGATTGGGAATGTGTGTTTGTTATAGGCGTTGACCTTTCTATTATAGTTTTATAAATTGAGGTATCATTGATTTATAATATTATTAGTTTCAAGTGTACAACATAGTGATTCAAAATTTTCATAGTCATCATAGATGACTGCAGAATTTTTGCTGTAAAGTCACCTGATTAGCCTTATGGGTATTGCCTTGTATGAAACTTGTTGCTTTTTCCTTGCTGTTTATAATAGTCTCTCTTTATCTTTAATGCTTGTCATTTCAATTACAATATGCCTCTGTGGTCCTCTTTGGGTTGATCATGTTTGGGACTCTGTGCTTCTTGGACTTGGATGTCTGTTTCCTTTCACAGGTTATTTCACAGCTATTACATCTTCATATATATTCTCTGCCCCTTTTTCTTTCTTTTTCTTCCTTCTGGGACCCCTGTAATGTGAAAGTTTGTACATTTGACATTGTCCTGGAGGTCCCTTAAATTGTCTTCAGTCCTTTCTTTTCTTTTTTCTTTTTTTATGTTCACCTTCAGTGATTTCTACTACTCAGTCTTCCAGCTCACTGATGTGTTCCTCTGTATCATCTAGTCTACTGTTGATTGCTTCTAGAGTATTTTTTCATTTCAGCTCTTGTATTCCTCAACTGTTGTGTTTTTCTTTGTTTTCTGTCTCTTTGTGAAAAATTTCTAACTTCTTGCTCTGTTGGTCTATTCTCCTGAACTCTTTGATCATCATACAGTGATTACCTTGAACTTGATTGGCTATTTCCACTTAATTCTTCTGGAGTTTGATCTTGTTCTTTCATTTGGAACATGTTTCTCTGTCTCCTCATTTTGCCTAATTGCTCTTTTTATTTCTATGTATCTGGTACATAGTCTACATTTTCTGACCTTGGAGAAATGGCCTTTTGCAGGAGATGTCCTGTGTATCCATTTCTCTTTGGTTGCTAGAACTATGCATTTTAGGAGTGCTCCCTATGTGGACTGCTTGGGTCCTTTTGTTGTGGTAGGCTGACTACTGTGGGTGGTCTGGTAGGCTTGGCTGCACCCTGGTCTGCCTGGCCCTGCCTTATGCAGTGGCTGCTGGCCTCTTCTTGGTGTGGCCAGGTTATGTGATGCCTGGCAGCAGAACCCCAGGGGGCCACCCAGGGCTAGTTTTTGGTCACTGGCAAGTAGACTTGGGGTCCAGGATATCCTGGGGCTAGTGTCTGCCTATTGTTGGATGAAACCAAGTCCTGAGGCTAGTGCCAGCCATGCTAGTGGGCATGGCTGGGGCCCAGCTGATACCAAGGCTAGTGCTAGCCTGCTGGTAGATTCGCTGGGTCTGCAGGGTGCAAGGCTGTGGTTTCTCTAGGGCTGCTAACTGCCCGCTTGTGGGTGAGGCTGGTCCTGAGACTAGAAATGGCTTGGTGGTAGGTGGGGCCAGGTATTCTGGGGATGGTCCCTGCTCACTGATGGATGGAGCTGGGTCCCATGGTCTCTGGCTTCAGGGCCCTGGGTGTCCCAGATCTAGTGCCTGTACACTGGTGTGTAGAGCCTGGTCCTGGGCTATTGAGTGGGCAGGGCTGTATCCAGGGGAAGCTGTGGGTTTGGGGGTTTTAAAGCAGCCTGTCTGACAATGTGCTAGAGATTCACTGATGTTGTATATATTGGTATTTCATTCTTTCATTTAGCTGAGTAATTGTCCATTGTAGTATCTATTTTTTTGTCATTGCTATGTTGCAGCCTCAACTATATAGTTTATTCTTTAAAACACGTTTGCTGCTGACTACTTTTATCAGCCTGTTTTCTGGCTGTAGAATCTGGGGAGTCCAACAGCCTACATTGATTTTTGTATTCATCTTCTTTCAGTTCTTTTCAAAACCTCAGGCCCAGAATGTCCATGGGCTACAGAGGATTATTCATAGACCTTGAAACCTTATAGAGTTTGCCCACTTGAACTTTGAGGAAACTGAGATTCAGAGAGGTCACATTGCTATATGTATCGGAATATGAAGCTATCTCATTATAAAGCCAAAAGTTTTTCCCTTTTATCATAGTACTGTTTTTGGTGTGATGGGTTATGTAGTGTGTTCTTTGATAAAAGGGAACATTTAATTCATCAGGAGAATAAGATAGTTTGTGGCTAGTAATATCTAAAAGGAAATTATTTTATGAAGAAAATTGAATTTCATTGAGAAATTTAACAATGATTTTTTACATAAGATACAGAACATTTGTTCATTTCTTCAGATTTCCACTCTAATAAATTACGACATTAAAATAGGTCTAAATGAAGATCTTTATATAGGTAGTTAAGGTGAGTATAATTGTAGCTTTTGGGTTAAATAAGTATGTACAAGACAGAAACAGGAAATCCAAAGGGGTAGACATGCAACATCCATTTTAAAATGGCCAAGAAATTTTATGAAGAATGCCTAAAATTATACCTGATTATCTTGCAATGGTAATAGCTGCTTCTATTTTCAGTGTTCCGGCCTACCTTTCCAGGTACTGCTGTTTTGTGTGTGGAGGAGTGGGTGGGGAGTTGGCAGGGGCTGGTTTGGTTCTTTATCCTGCTTCATTTCATTAGTTCACTACCATTTTTATCATTATTATTTGCCAGTGCTGTATTTCAACCTCAACCATACACCTTATACTTTAAAACATGAATGATCAGTTTTTTATATCCAAGTGTTAAACTTGTCTTTCCCGTGTGTCAGTTCTCTTTAGAGATATTTAAGAAATTGTCATTTAAAAAAGGCTGCTTTGTAGTAATAACAATTTTTCATTTGAATGAAAGACATGAGGTAAATTTTCCATTGAAAAGAACATGTTAGTATGGTTAAAAACCTGTACAGAGGACAATATTTAAAACTGGCAGATATTTCTTCCTATATTGGTCAAATGGATGATCTGTCCTTTGGTCAAGTTCTTTGCTTAGGAACTGGTTCTTTTCTTAATACTGGATCTTCTATATGTTTCTTTGATAATCAGACAAGATGGTATTAATACTGGCTCTCGGCTATCCTTTTATTGACTAACAATTTACCATGGACTGTTCTTGGGAAATTCTTAGGAAAATTTTCTGTCTTTATAATTTGGAAAACTGTCTTATGATCAACCCGTAACTATTATAATAATAATAGAAACAATAACAATAATACGTATGCTATTTAAAATGTGTTAATTGACCATGACTTTATTATTAATAACACTTGCCCATAGATTTATAAACAGGACCTAAATTTCATACTATAATACCACTCTTTCTAGTAACTAGCTAATATATATTAGCATTTACCCTGCTAAATACCTACTCTCATTGGATTCCTGTAGAGCCTATGGGATGAATAATATTACATTGATTTTTAAAGATTAGTTAAATGAGATTTCAAGAAATTAGGCAACAAGTTTACATAGCTATTAAGAGATGTAAGATTTAAGCTTCTGTCACTTCAGAGACTAGAGCCTTAACTGTTATGAATATTGCCTCTCCTATATGGTTCTGATGCTTTAAGTAAACTCTCCATTGAACCAACAGATACTTATTTTATGCTGACCATGTGCCAGTCACTGAGAAGGACACTAGGAAACAAAGGTCCCTGACTTTGAATGTTCAATTTAAACACAGACAATCATGGAATGCCCCAATAAAAGTGTTTAGAGTAAACTATTGGTTTAGAACACTGGCAGTTATATTTTTGAGATTTATTTATATTTTTTAAAAATGAATTTTTTATATTTCAGTGCTGAGAAGAAGGAAAGAGAAAAGGAAAAGAAAATCTCAACAAATTGGTAGACCTGCTTAGAAAGGTCTTTTTGTTTTTATGGTTTGTTTTTTCTGTTAGAAAACTCAGGAAAGGGGAAATAATATTTTTTTCCAACTCTTCCACTATCTAAATACAACACTGCAGCTATATGTTGGATAGTGAGATATAATTTCCATTTTAAAGATAAAGAAATGGATTCTCAAACACATAGAAAATAAGTGCTGAGTTGAAATTGTGGATTATGCTTAATGTTGTGGCTTCATTCAAAAATCTTGGTAATAGAATTCTTTTTCCATTATTTATTCCATCTCTTCTATTTGCTGCTTTTTAAAAACACATGGCTAATTTAAAGTTTTAATGATACCTATGTATCCTAAGTGAGCGTTTCTTGGAAGCAGAACATGAGATAGGGATTTAGTTAATGTGATTTATTTGGAAAGTAATCTCAAGTCCACAGGAGTGAGAAAAGCAAGGAAGAGCAAAGGAAAAAGGCTGAGCAAGGATGGGCTCTCCCCTGGAGTCTTACTGCACTGTGATTGCAGGGAGACTCTCGAGCACAAGCTGCACCATAGTTAGTTCATCCTTGAAGCAAGGGGGCGGGCTTTTGTACCCTGTGCCAGTCCGTCTTTGATGTAGGGCTGTTTTCCAAGGAAGTGGCAGCTGTGAGGCGCTGACAGCCAATTCTCAGAGCAGCTGAGAGATGGATGCACCAGCAGGCAAAGGGGTTCTGGACAGGACCCCTCCACCATTCTCTGTGCATTTGTATTTTAGAGCACCTACGGTTCATAATGCTGTGTTGAGTTTCTTTGATTTCACATTTGTGTATTCCCCAGGGCCATTATGAGCACGTAGTGATTGCTAATGATTCAGTATAAGATTACCTGGAGGCTCAATAGCTAGTGAGCCAGAAAAGCCTATTTTGTAGAGATAAATGTTAGTTTTTGACTGATTGGTTAGTGACTTATTTGGAATTATACCCAATGCCTTAATGTTCAGTCCTTTAGTGTAAACTTAGTATGAAAATACTGCATTTATAATTGCAACGATAAAGCCTGTGTAAACTCTATTTTTATCTGACCATTTACTCCTAATTATCGTGTGGTTTGGCAGTGTGGAGTTATCAGGAAATGTGGGCAATCATCTAGGGATTTTTCCATCTGAAAACGATTGCTTCAAGCTCATGGTGTGTGAGATTCTTTTGCCGTTTTCTTCTCTGTCACTGAGGCAAGAATGAGGCCTATATACAACGTACTTTATTATAGTCATTCACACAAACCTTTTATCTGAAGAAAAGATTCAATAACTGAATTGAATCAAACCTGTTGGGTTGAGATAAAGAATGCTAAATTCTGCAACATTTTCTTAGATGAAATACTTGTCACACATTCTTGATCATATCGATGCATTTAGTAAAAGCGTATTTTTCTCTTTTGTTCCCCCTAATAAGGCATTTTTGCTGAAGGGAATGCAAAAGCGGGAGTTTTTGTTGTTCTCCTGTTTTGCTTCTCTCTGGCTATGATTACACTGGCATCTGAAATAACGGAGTCCACCACTGAGGACGCCTGGTTGAATGTTAAATACAGTGTGTCTCTGCCACCCTGGTCTATATGAAGGGGTATCAGTATTTTATTTGAAACCGTACGTCAGTTTGGGTTTTATCCTATGATCATCTAAATTAGGGTCTATGTTTAGCTGAGACAATAACAGCCACAACAACCCACAGTTTAGTAAGCCAAGGATAACTTTAAAAGAAAAGTCACAGATGAAAGAGATGTAGCTTCCCTCTTATTAGTCTTACATGCTTTGGTTTACCAGCTTCATTTTAGACGAAAATGAGAGTATTTCATCCAGAATAGAATACATGATTATAATTTAGAAGGAAATATGGAATGAAAGTAAGAAGAATAAGAAAGGCAACTAAGAATTCTAGTATAAAATATAAGGTAATATATTTGAAAATTACTTAAATCAATAGTTAGGTTCCATTCCTAACCAATATAACCTTTAATTAAGAAATAAAACTTGATTGGTTATTCTTATTTTGTGGGCCTTTTAAGAAACCATAGCTTATTTATAGACCCTGGGATACAGTAAGTATATCCTTTTGACCATAGGCACCACGTCTTAAAGACGTCATGTTTCTTTGAGTTTTAGGAGACATTGAAAATAGAGTTTCAATGCATTTCTTTGAAGATTAAGAATGCTTTGAAAATATACATATAAGATATATATAATATCACTTGGGACCTAAACAACTGAAGGAATTTTAGAGAAGTTTGTTGTGAAGGAGAATAGGAGTATACCACACATTTACAACAAACAAAAAGGTAAGAGTAAGTATTATAATTTTATTCTTTGGAGGTAATGGAAAAGAATTTATCTCTGTAATCCATTGATTTTTTTTCTTAAGACTTAAAGGTAGTAAATTTATTTGAGAAAAGATATATTCAAAAAAATTTTTTTGTATGACATAAATTCAGGGATTGCATAGTTTACTACATCAGTACTGACTTACTAAATAAAGTGAATATGGTATCATCTATCCAGGCTCACTAGACCATGGGTCATTTGGAAAACAAATATTTTTTAAGTAGCTGAAGATTTATCCTTTTATACACTACAGTGATTTGCTTTAGGTTTTAACTATCTTAATGAGAATTTTTTTCTAACATATTTTGTGTGTGTGTGTTCCTAAGACTAGAGAGTGTGATGAAGACAATTTAGGCAATAGACATCATATTAAAGCTCATAGGCTTTGATGTTGACTGGAGTTAGAATTCTAGTTTTATCACTTAGCAGCTTTTTTTTTTAAGTTGCTTAAGTTTTTGAAACTTTTAAAATTGAGCTATAAGGGTAATGTTATATCCTGAAATTGTGAAAATTAAGTTTGATCGAGTTTATACAAGGATCCTGGCACATTCATTGCTTGGATGATTCAGGATCGTTATAGTGAACGTCAGTTGAGAGATTAGGATTATTTGACCACATACTCTTTAAAGCTGAGGCTTTTTTGAGTTCTTTTTTGTGATTAAACTTGTTCTCATTCCTAGTCATCTATCCTCCAATTTGTTCCCTCTAATCTACTTTCAGCCTTGGGGAATCTTTTTTTTTTTTTTCCAAGAAAGAAAAAATAAAAATCAACCACACAATAAGACAGCCAAAAAAAAAATCACTTAACCACTATAATAATTGCCTACAGTGTGCTATTAAGTAAGTAGCCCCTATCCATATTCAATTAAAATTAAGAATCCAATTCTATGGTTTCCCATTTCAAGTACTTCATAGCCACAGTAGCAAGTGGTTACTATATTAGATAGTGCAGAGAAATAAATATTTCCATTATGATAGAATGTTCTGTTGGGCTCTGCTGATTTACAATGTTTAAAGCTTTGTATTTGTGTTGTGGAATTCTGAAGATGAGTGGAATGTGCCTCTTGTTTCATGTAGCTTAAGCGTGGTGAAAGAAAGATATTTTTGACCATGTTTGGGAAAATGTAAAAAATCAGTGAAGATGATGACTATCAGAAAAACATGGGAGAGTTAGAGTAAAGGGTTCAGGATTAAAGGAAGAAAGGACTGAGCTGAGACCTAAAGGGTAATTAATATTAGTGAACTTTCTCAGTGCATGGATTATGATAGAAGGTAGCAACATGGACCTACTTGGAGGAGGAGAGAAGGGGAAGGGTTGATTTTTATGTGCATAAGAATTCTTAATATTTTCTTTTCCAGTGTTAAGTATCTCACAATGATATGTATTATTTTGATAATCCAAATTATAATTTTATTTTAAAAGAATCATGTAATATATCAAACCTTTTGTCTCTCTCCCCATCTTCAAATGAATTTGCTGGCATCTGTTTGTATTCTTGTCTTTTCACTGAAAATGATCTCTCTCCTCCTGTCAAAGACTAATGTATTCTTCAGAGTTTGAATGCCCTTCCGTCCTATCTCATCTTAGATATTTCTTCATATTTCACTCCTTTTCTGTCTTAAAACATGCTTTCTCTACTATTTCACTTCAGCCTATTAATATATATGTGATCCTTTTATCAACCCCCTGTTTGATCCTGTCTTTCTGACACCTTTTCAATCCAGTTTTCTAAAAGGATGCCCTCTGTTTGATTCCTCACTTAGAATTTTACTCTCCAGCCTAAGACTCAATATTCTCCCAACTGTTAAGTGGGTATATCTTTTACCAAGGTCTGCGGTCATCATCGTCAATAATTACCGTTGTCAATTCTAGCAGACTCTTTACAGTCCATGTTTTTTTTAGTTAAATAGGTAAATTTAGTGGTCAACATATGCTTATCACTCCCAAATCTGTTTCCACCCCAGATCTCTCTGGTAAAGAGACACCACATGTAAAACTGACCACATATGTAACTGACTGTTAAATGTTTCCATTGGGATGTGCTGTAGGCAATTCAAACTTGGCTTTAATACAAACTGATAATCTCACCAAAATCCCTTTCTGTTCCTTCAAGCATTTTTCTACTAGTCAATTGCACCACCGTGTATTCATTTCCCCAAACTAGAAGCTTAGAAAAGACTCTTCTGTGTCCCAGATATATTTGGTTTAGCAATGACTGTTAAGTCCTTTAAAATCCCACCAGTTCATCCCTTCCACCCCTACCATCACTGGTATAGTGAAAGAGTACGTTTCGTCACAGTCTCCAACCTTCAGTTTTCACCCTTCTCCAGTTCATTCTTCACACTGCCTCCAGGGTGATCTTCCTAAAATTCAAATCCACTATATCATTCTGTTTCCTTTTGTATTTATTTTTAACTTTTCTGCTAAAGCTCTTGGGTAGTTTCTCTCACTTCTTAAAATAGCTATTTCTTAAATAATTATGTTTCTTGTTAAAGCAACACACAGGATTTCCAAGGTCTTAGTACCATACTGAGGATCTCCAAAAAGGCATCCAGTCTGATGCTTCTCCTACAGTTTCACCCTCCCTTCAGGGTGTCTGAGAGTCACTACTGCCACCAACATGTTATGTCCTGGAGATACCACTTCTCAATTAGATTGTGGTCCCAGATAAGATCCATTCTCTTTTATACAATATGCAAGGAGTGCTTAAGTCTAAATAAAGTTACAAAGTGTATTTATTAAAGTTTTATGGAGAACAAAAAATCAGCAAGGTAAATAACAAAGGTAAAGATTTACTGTTATTTCAAATCTTGCTGGCTTCTTTGTTTTTAAACAAGCTTTAAATCTGGATGCTTAGGACATTTTGTGTGAAGAAAAAGTAGGCTTCCCATACAGCATTACCCCTGCTCTGCTGCCCTGTGAACAAATAAGTCAGGAATGTTGTAGCTCTGCTGTTTCCATTGGCCTCTGCCTGTGCAGATGCTGATGCCAGCCTCTGGCAGTACTTCGATGTGGACTTCCATCATTAAGGATGGGTGATCCACATCTAAAACTCCAGTAGGAACTAGGGTTTGAGGACACTATCCTGGCAGAGTAATCTTGATGATGTGAAATTATGTTCAGACGTTCCTATAAAGTGTACAGGCATACCTCATTTTACTGTGTTTCACTGTATTGCACTTTGCAGATACTGTTTTGTTGTTTTTTGTTCGTTTGTTTTTGTTTTACAAATTGAAGGTTTCTGGCAACCTCATGTGGAGCAAGTCTACTGGAACCCTTTTTCCAACAGCATTTGCTCATTTTGTGTCTAAATGTCACATTTTGGTAACTCTCGGAATATTTCACACTTTTTCATTACTATATTTGTTAGTGATCTGTGATATCAGTGATCTTTATTACTACTACGATGTGCTGAAGGGTCAGATGATGGTTAGCATTATTTAGCAATAGAGTATTTAAGGTAGGTACATTGTTTTTTAACACAATACTATTGTACACTTAATACTCTATAGTATAGTGTAAACAGAACTTTTATACACGTTGGGAAACCAAAATACTCATCTCACTCACTTTCTTGCAATATTTGCTTTCTTGGAATATTAACTTTATTGCAGTGGTCTGGAACAAAACCTGAAATCTCTCTGATGTAAGCCTGTATGGAAAAAACCTGATGCTGCTTTTAGAAGAATTCAATGACTATGCCCTGGCCATTGTGAAATCGAAAGTTGCTCTTAATAATGCAACTAGGACCCATCTCAATAGACAGTTGGCCCAATGGCCTAATTATCATCAGTTTCATCAGTAAGAAGGGCTTACTGGTTATTCTCAAATTGCTTTCTTAGACAGTTTCCGATATTCTATTGGTATATTTATGCCAAATAACTCCATACAGAAAATTGGTCAGTTTAAAACTCTGAAGATAAGTTTTACAGCTAGTTTGTAGGTGTTGTGGTGGGGTGGGGCATGGGAAAGCCACTTGGATTAAAAACTAGATGGTCATTGAGAACCTGACATTTTTAAAAAAATTTGTAGAAACCCATATCTCAATAAAATTTTGTCTTTACAAAATGAGACTGATTCTGTAAGAATTATGTAAAACATGGTTTTCTTTTTCGTTCACATGTGGATTAAATCCTTTTAAAAGCAATCTATTAATTGGCCCTATGTGTATGTCTACAGTACATAATACTAATAATAACCTTGAATCATCTCATAGAACTGGATATTTCTAGATATTCAGAGCATTCTCTTCTGCACAGCCTCAGAGTTAAGGTTAATTTAATTGCAGTCAAAATCTTTTACAATTCTAATATGAGTGAACTCTGAATTGAAACCTCTACCAACAAGTCTGTATCTTTTAAATAAGAGTCAAAAAGAACCTTTAAAATCATGTAGCTTATTAACTTACAAGCTTGTTTATCTCACTTGGGGAGATAATTAAAAAGAATGCAGATCTCTAGGACTTACCTCACACTGATTTAAGTGTGAGGATCAGGGTTTTTAAGAAATTCTTGAGTTACTGCTGGTGCTGATGTGAGGCAGTTTGGGAAGAATAAATTCATTCTTTCCAGTTTACAGATCAGAAAACTGAAGCAGACCAAGGGAGGCAGAGTGACTTCCCCAAATGATGGAGATTTGAAAGAAGATTTTAAGCCTCTTAACTCCCAACTCAGTAATATCTGTGAACAAAAGTAGAGAATTTCCTATATAAAAAACTCCAGGGGTTATTTTAAAAGAATGGGAACTGTATGAGTTCCAGTGACTTCAGTGTGATGGGTGTTGGCTAGGAATAAACTTTTATGCTTCTATCTTAGATGTTAGACCAGATTCTGAGTAAATTATGTTTGCCTGAGAATGCTGTCATAAATCGAGGTGATGCTACCAAGTGTATTACTTGTGACAAGAACAAGGCATATTACTGTCAATAATATGAATTTTATAATTTATTTTCCATATTCCTCTAAGAAATTCAACATGATATTTTCCTTCATCTTTCAGCTTTTTGGTTTTATAAGCTGGATTTTCAAATGACATTGAAATGCAGCATTTTGTTCTAAAAATATACTCACTTGTTCCATAATACACTACTTCTAAGACATGAGCAATCACTTCTTAGGCTGCTGCAAACTCATAATAATGCTAAATTCTTGCCAAGTCAGTAGGTTCAACTAGAGCAACCATTACATGAATCATAAATCATGACAAAGGACCCATATAATACCTTAAATTTGTTTTGAAATCCAAAGAACCATGCATTAAAATAAAAGCTAAAGCTAAAATCTATAATGATCTTTACTAGTTTCTGCCTGTTGATATACCTCAGCTTTTACCCTATACCTCACTGATGACAGTAAGGTCTCTGGAACATTTATACAGTTCAGAATTCAGCTCTAAGTGCTCTTGGTAGAACAGCATGAGAGACTGTTAAAGAATGATATGTTTACGATAGTAATTATTTACTCTCATGCCGAATTGAAATTGCAGCTTTCTCTTTGGAAAACGATAGCTCTTCCATTATTTACTGGTCCTAGCAAGTACCATTAACCTTTTCTAAAATTTATTTTTGGCTGCGTTGAGTCTTCGTAGCTGCGTGCGGGCTTTCTCTAGTTGCAGCGAGCGGGGGCTACTCTATGTTGCGGTGCGTGGGCTTCTCATTGCGGTGGCTTCTTTTGTTGTGGAGCACAGGCTCTAGGCGCACGGGCTTTCGTAGTTGTGGTGCATGGGCTGAGTAGTTGTGGCACACGGGCTTAGCTGCTCCGCAGCATGTGGGATCTTCCCGGATCAGGGCTGGAACCCATGCCCCCTGCACTGGCAGGCAGATTCTTAACCACTGCGTCACCAGGGAAGTCCCCCATTAACCTTTTATACAGCAGGCAATCCTTTTATTTTTGCCATTGTTAAAATATCTTCCAAGATATACCAGTCAGTGCACTTTTCTCTGAAAGGCAGACCTATCTCTTTGGTCAGTCATCACAATATGCTTTGAAGCTTTACCATAAGGCCCAGTCATGGTCTTACATGTCAAGTGAGCAGCAGCTTTTGACAGTACCATCTCTGTTCCTGAAGTGCGGATTCAGATTCAGTGTAACCACAGCAAAATGAGAGGTGGAAAAATAGAACAACACTAAGGAGATTTGAGCTCCAAAGATCTGTATTAGTTTCTGCATGAGACGTTGGGCCACATCTGTACTGGCCCTTGTTGATCATCTTAAATTTCTAGTTTCAACAACTTCTGCTATCTTTAGACGTCTTTTAAAAGCAAAGAGGACTTTGTAATTAGTAAAGGTTTAATCTTAATTAGCTCGTAAGAAAAATAATCTGAACAGCAATTTGCTGAGCATTTCAGTTGATCAAGCGATGTGTATGAGTACTATCTGTGACAACAAACCTTGTCAGAAATGCCTGCTAAAACTCATCCTTATTCTACACTCCTCTCATACCCTCCCAAGTTCTTTGGTCTTGCTTACCATCCTAGGGTTCAGAAATACAGCAGAAATCATTCAGATTATCGACAGTTGAGTTTTAGTATTTTTCTTCTTGTGTTCCTATCATGTTCCCAGAAAAATGGGCAAACGTAGAGAAATAATCCAATTTTTTAAGGTTACTCTGAGATGTTTCATAGTTATTATGTAGAAATGACTTTGTTTCAACTGTTGGGGGGTTGTGACATGATATTATTGCTTTATGCTTTAAGATAATGTTCGTAATTATGAAGTAAACTAAAAATGTATATACAATATGTGTAAGGTATAAGGAATGATGATCCAAATGGACACCCTGTCGACTCTTGGTTTAAGAAGAATGGTAATCATTCCCTTTGGAATCTGCTTTGTAATCGTCCTGAATTCCATTCCCTTTTCTCTCTGCTTAGATGAAGTTAAATAATATATTTTGTGGTTAACTTTGCTTTTCTTTGGACTTTTATTGTATATCTTTGTATGCCAGAACAAAATGGTTTTTCATAGGTCGAAATAGGAATTACACTGCACAAAATTGTCTTTGTGATTTGTCTTTAAATTGTATTAGATATTATGTTCCAGAAATTCATTCTTACTGTTGTTTAAGGATGTAATACAGTCATGCTTACTGTTGTCTCAATATAACATGAACATGTCACAACTTATTGATTGCCTTTGCTAATGTACATTTAGATTGTTCCTATAAATATTCAGTCTTATTATGAGTACTTTTGTCCAAGCGTACATTTGCTACAGTTCTTTAAGGTAAATACTCACTTGTTGAATTATTGGATTACATATTTAGCTCTGTTAGAGAATGTCAATTTTTTTCCCAAAATGCTTGAAGCACTTGGCACCAATGTCATCACTTTATAAATGCTTCATTTGTTTCATATCTTACATTTGACATGGTCAGGCTTTTACATTTGCCCATTTTTGTGGGTATGAAAATTTATTTCATGATTTTAATTTTTATTTCCCTGATTTAATTTTGAGGTTGAGCTTAGTTTCGTGTTTATTTGATGTTTCTGATGAATCTTCTGTGACATGCCTTTACGTTCCTTTTTTGCCACTTTTTCTATTGAGTTGTGTGTGTTTTTAATAGACTTGCAGGATTTCTTTATACTTTTTGGTTACTATCCCATCTTCTCCCAGTTTCTGGGTTGTGTTTTATTTTCTCTATGGTATCTTTGATACCATACAACTTTATTAATCATTTCCTTTTGTGGATGTAACTTTCTGTCCTAAGATATGCTTCCCTAACTGACGACATAAAGATAACTTCTATATTATCTGTTAAAAGTTTTATAGATTACATCTGACCTTTAAATTTTACACAACTAACTTTTTCATATATGATGTGAGGGAGATTTCAATGCCATAATTTTGTAACATTAAACAATAGTCCCAGTACCCTTTATTAAACTCTTTCCGTCTCCACTGACCTATAATAAAATCTAATTCTATCATAAATCAAATTTGCAGGTATGTATGGGCTTTTGGTTGGGGGTAGGCAAAGGGGATGAGAGTGCTGTCCAACTGGTTTATCCTGTAATCAATACCACATTATTTTAATTACTGTAACTTTCTAATACTTCTTGACATTTGGTAAGGTAATTCTTCCCACATTTTTGTCTTCCTCAAGAGTGTCTTACATATTCTTGGATCTTGGTATTTCCATATATGTTTTTCATTTAGCTTTACAAATTCCAGAAAAATAATAGTTTGGAATGTTAACTGACATTGATCAAACTGCTGATCAGTCTGTGAAGAATTGATATCCATACAATACTGAAACTCTTGATTCATTGTTCATAGTGTATGTTCTATATTTAGGTCTTCCAGTAGGTTATGTATCTATAAAGATCTGATAATCTTTGTTAAATTTTTACTATGAACTTTACGTTTTCAATGATGTTGTAAGTAACATCTTTGAAAAATTACATTTTTAAATCAATAGACTTTGTTTTGAAAGTCTGAAACTATTCTAAAAGTAATCAAGCAGGCAGCAGGTAGTACAGAGACTTTCCATATACCCTACCCTAACTCCACAATTTCCTTTATTATTAACATGTTATTTTGGTATGGCACATTTTTACAATTAATGAACTGATACTGATTCAGTAATATTAACTCAAGTCCATAATTCAGATTTCATTAGTTTTTACCTAATGTCCTTTTCTGTCCCAGGATCCCATGCAGGATACCACATTACATTTAGTCATCTTATCTCTTCAGGCTCCTTTTTTGCTGTGATAATTTCTCAAACTTTCTTTTTAAAAAAATTTTTTTTATTAGAGTATAGTTGATTTACAATATTGTGTATGTTTAAGGTGTACATGTACATCTAGCCGCTCTTTTTTTTTTTTTTTAGATTCTTTTCCCACATAGGCCATTAAAAAGTACTGAGTAGAGTTCCCTGTGCTATACAGCAGGTTCTTATTAGTTATCTATTTTATATAAAGAAGTGTGTATATGTCAGTTCCAATCTCCCAATTTACCCCTCCCCTCCCGCCTTATCCCCTGGTAACCGTAAGTGTGTTTTCTACGTGACTTTATTTCTGTTTTCTAAATAAGTTCATTTGTATCATTGCTTTTTAGATTCCACATGTAAGTAGTATCATATTTCTCTTTCTCTCTCTGATTTACTTTACTTAATATGACAATCTCTAGGTCCATCCGTGTTGCTGCAA
Organism: Lipotes vexillifer; assembly: GCF_000442215.2. Taxonomy (NCBI): domain Eukaryota; kingdom Metazoa; phylum Chordata; class Mammalia; order Artiodactyla; family Lipotidae; genus Lipotes; species Lipotes vexillifer. The sequence continues at coordinate 1,932,520 of NW_006794161.1, read as the reverse complement.
AAGGCATTATTCTTTTTTTATGGCTGAGTAATATTCCATTGTGTGTATATACTGCATGTTCTTTATCCATTCCTCTGTTGATGGACACTTAGGTTGCTTCCATGTCCTGACTATTGTAAATAGTGCTGCAACGAACATTGTGGTATATGACTCTTTTTGAATTATGGTTTTCTTTGGGTATATGCCCAAGAATGGGATTGCTGGGTCATATGGTAGTTCTGTCTAGTTTTTTAAGCAACCTCACTACTGTTCTCCATGGTGATTGTACCAATTTACATTCCTACCAACAGTGTAGGAGTGTTCCCTGTTCTCCACACCCTCTCCAGCATTTAATGTTTGTAGATTTTTTGATGATGGCCATTCTGACTGATGTGAGGTGATACCTCATTGTAGTTTTGATTTGAATTTCTCTAATAATTAGTGATGTTGAGCACCGTTTCATATGCTTTTTTGGCCATCTGTATGTCTTCCAGACTTTCTTGTTTTTGATAACCTTGACTGTTAGGAGGATCACTTACTGTTCAAGTATTTTGTAGAACATTCCTCAATTGAGATTTGTCCTTTCCCATGATTAGACTGGGATTATGGATTTTAGGAAGGAAGACAATAGAGGTAAAGCATCAGTTTTATCACATCATATAAAGGGCAGTTACTAGCTACATGATTTATAACTGTTGATATTGACCTTAATAACTTGGCTGAAGTAGTATTTATCCAGATACCCCACCACAGTAAAGTTACGTTATTTTGCCCCCTTTCCATTCTGTACTTTTGGAGGTAAATCACCATGTACAATCTGTAGTTGAGTGTGTAGATAAAGGTACTTGTCTAGACACTGAAGATACAGTGATGAAAAAGACATATGCTCTGCATTAATGGACAGCTCCCGGACAAGCAACCACCTCATCACCTTCAGATAAGAAGTCCAAAGATATGCAATGCCTTCCTATTTCTCCTTTTCAATCCCTAATATCTCTATTAACATAAAAGGCATATTTGAATCTTACTTCTATTCCTTACACAGACATCCCAAATGTAAGCTACATACTGGAAAATCAGCCTTTTACCAGTACAGCCTGGTAACATTTCGATCTTGTTAAAACATCTTCAACTAGGTGCCTTCAAGTTCTGACCCTGACATTCAAAGCCCTCTTCAAAATGATGGTGTTTATTTTTTTTCTGTGTGTGTCATCATTGCCCTACTTAACTTCCCAGAAAGATGTTCATTAAGTTCAGTCAGTATGACTTGACAGTAACATGGAATTTAGAATGAACTTCTACCTGACACAAGAATTTTTTTTCCAGAAATAGGCAGAGTAGACTATTAGCATTTTAGGTTTTCTTCAGTAATGCTCCAATCTGCTCACAATGTTTAATTCACTAGCTCAAGTAAGGGAAATCAGAGAACTGTTTTTTGAACTGCTCCTGACCTATTGTACTCTCCTGGGTAAGTCTGCTTTTTCTTGTTTGCTTGCCTATAAAACAGTAATTGAAATGTTTAATTCCTGACTATCAACAGGTGAATTATACTCATTGTAAAGAACCTTGACTTCAAGTCCTCTTTGGCTTAATTACACAGAGAAGTAGAAACTGTTGTTAGCTGGAATTAAATACTAACTCCTATCTGCTTTCACTTTTTCTTCAAGCAGTTTGCTGCCTTGCAAGAGGAATTTTAGATCAAAAAACATAGTATTTTCACATTCCTGGAAGTTTCTGAACAATTATTTCGTAGCTACTTCTGAGCTGATAAAATTTTATTAATCTGAGAAGGCAATGCTAGTTATCTGTAGCTTGGACTGAGGAGCACAGATGAGAGGAGTAGAGAAAGAAACTTTAATGTTTTCTCCTCTCCTGTATCAGCCTTTTTTTCTTTTAAGTAGAAATGTCTTGCTATTTAATGATATGCCTGTCAAAAGCAGATTATTTACCTAGGATAACTTCTGAATTTAGTTTGAATTTGGATTACGCCTCCCATGTGTCTGTGACCTTGGGTTTATTAATCTCTCAGCCTCTGTCAAGTGCAAAATGGGCATTAAATATGATTGCACTTAGAAGGTGCATCAGACATGTGGATGAAGACCTGTAATAGAAAGGAATATAAAACATTAGAGATGTATAATGTGGTCCCTAACTGTAACATATTAGAAATGCCAAATCTTGCGTCCCCCTCCAGATCTACTGAATCAGGAACCCTGTGCATGGGGCTCAGAGATCTGTGTGTGTTAGCCAGTCCTCCAGGTAATCCTGAAGGCTGCTGTTTTCAGAGAACCAATGTAGCTGAAGTATGAATCAATGAAAAACCTCAGGCTACAATTATGCGAGGAAGCAGGGAATGATTTTATCTTCCATGGCTGAGGAAAATTTGAGATAGCCACTACTTTTGAGTTGGTAATTTATCATTAATCTGAGAGGAAGTTCAAAGTAGATAAGCTTAGTCTAGAAAAATTAGGAGATTTCATCCAGGAGAACAAGGTAAGGATGGGACTTGTCACCACGTCACACTTAGGGAACTAGAAGTTCTTTAGAATGCACAGAACAGAGGAGAGAAGGAATTTACTCAGTTGAAAATATTTCTGTAAGTTTCCAAACCGCAGCATAAAGTTTTTAAAGCTATCAAGTCAGATTTTGTTTCACCATGAAGTTTCCAGCAGCTAATGGTTCAGTAGATTACGTGGGCCTCTCACTGTTGTGGCCTCTCCCGTTGCGGAGCACAGGCTCAGGACGCGCAGGCTCAGCGGCCATGGCTCACGGGCTTACACGCTCCGCGGCACGTAGGATCTTCCCGGACTGGGGCACGAACCCATGTACCCTGCATTGGCAGGCAGACTCTCAACCACTGTGCCACCAGGGAAGCCCAATCTTAGGATTCTTAAATCCCTAAATAAAGTGAGATCAAGGAAAAGGTGAAGTCTAAAGTCCAACGGTTACAACAGGTGTAAATTCTTCAAAATGCTATCTACTATTTCTATCTCCTAGTCAAACATTAATAAATGTTAAATATTTATGTCTTCCCAACTGTGTGGATTGGAGCTGACCTGTTTTTGAGGTATTTCTCTCTTGAATGAATTATGTGAAGGTCAGAAGAAGAAGGAAAAAAAAAACACTACCAGCAAATGAATGTGTATGTTTCGTTGGAGCGCTCCGCTTGACTTAACCCAGCAAATTAATGATTGCCTAGAGGCAAAGCAATTCCACTTCACTCCTGACCCTCAGCCCTATGTTCTGCCTTGCTTACTATGAGGTTTCTTGTTTGTTTGTTTTGCTGGATAAGTGTGATCCTAGAAATGTTTGCATGTATTTTTCTGGCTTCAAGGCATGATTTTTGTTAGTGAAATTGTCAACTTGTATGTATGCCTTAGGACAGAAGGGTTCAGGAACTGTTCTAAATTGTTCAGCAGCCTTCTGGGCTGTTCTGTTAACACCATCACCTTCTAAGGTAAGGAATCCAGTTTGTGTGTGTGTGTGTGTGTGTGTGTGTATTTAATAATTTTCTCTTCTTTTGTCTTTAGTCAGCATCTAACTTTCAAATCATGGGTAGGGAAGTCACTAGGCTTAGGAGTTAATGTCTCAGAGATCAACATCAAATATAGTCTCTCAACTGTACCAAGATGTTGATTTTATTTTTCCCCCATCAATCATTCATTTGCCTAAAAATCCCATTGGTCTGTTAATTTTTATTAATCTACTATTTCTTATAACTGTTCTTAATCCTCATTAGGAGGATTATATATATCATATTTTATATATATTGTGTGAGTCTTAACAGATTTTTCTCTCATTTTACACTCTGGAAACCTAACATTTTTTTGAACAGACTTCTTCGCTACATCCTCAAGCACTTAATACCTCCTCACGTTAAGCAAAACTCCTTTCTCTTGATCGTACCAGCTCCTTAGATGTGCAGTTTGTGGAGAACACTACCCATATTCCGTGTGCCACAGGGTCTCAAAACAGAGGTGGCATCTCCTAAATCCCTAAGATGGCTTCCAAACTACTACTTGATTTCTTTTCAAAGAGATATTTTAAATTTAATTCATGTTTTTATTGAAGTGATACATGGATATACTTTAAAAATGTAAACTTTTCTGCAAAGCTTATTAGAAAAATCTAGTCTCCAAAACACCAAGCCCCATCACATGCCCTGGAGGCAACACTTGTAGTTCTCAGCTATTTCTTTTAGAATTTGCCTCCAAATTTATAAATAACATGTATATATATATATATATATTTATTTTTCTTGACTCTTCAGTTTTAGGTACTTGCTATTAACTTCTTACAGAGGAAGACTTATCTTTATAATTCACTTATCCCCATCTCCCCACTTATAGTCTATCTCCTTACCCTCCTGTGAATATAGGTATAGTTATTTAATAAGTTAATCTTTAGATCAAGGTTTAGTATCTATTATGACTGATTAGGATTCACAGCTGAGTAATGTGATATACTACACTTGTATTTCTTCTATAATATTTCTTCACCCTGGTTCTTCACCCTTAGTTTCCTCTGTGCCTTTCTTTACTTCATCCCTAAACTCCCTGTCACAAGTGGACATCATTTTATGTGTCTCTGGTCCGTTCACATTTTTATTCTCCATAGCAATTGTTAAAAAGTCTCACTGTTGCCTCAACCTGTCTCCCTGCATGGTTATTATCTTCCCTCTTTAGAGATGACCTGTGACTTCCCACATCACTATATATAGAAAATCAAGGTGATCAGCTAAGGAACAAATATAACCTGTTACCGTCCTCACCATGTTCCCTCTAGTCCAGGTAGACAAGCTTGTTTATATCTGGTGCACTAGACTCCTGTCTCCTTTGCTCCAGACTGTATCCCTTCGGCACATTAGTAAATGGCATATCCAAATAGCTTCAAGCTCAGTTTTTCACTCTTGATTTCATTTGCAACTGTCCTCATCATTCTGTGATTCACTATTGCAATAGTCCCCTCTGTGGTCTGATTATCTCCTGCCTGATGTCACTTGAATCTATCCTCACTCCGCCACCAGGATGATTTCCTAGAACACTTTTTGGTCTTCGGACTCCCTTTCTTAAAATCCTTTGGAAGCCTGTATGACAGACTCTAGGTCCGTCCACCTCACTACAAATAACTCAATTTCCTTTCTTTTTATGGCTGAGTAATATTCCATTGTATATATGTGCCACATCTTCTTTATCCATTCGTCGATGGACACTTAGGTTGCTTCCATGTCCTGGCTAGTGTAAATAGAGCTTCAGTGAACATTGTGGTATATGACTCTTTTTGAATTATGGTTTTCTCAGGTTATATGCCCAGTAGTGGGATTGCTGGGTCATATGGTAGTTCTATTTTTAGTTTTTTAAGGAACCTCCATACTGTTCTCCGTAGTGGCTGTATCGAATATTACTCAGCCATGAAAAGAAACGAAACTGAGTTATTTGTAGTGAGGCGGGTGGACCTAGAGTCTGCCCTACAGAGTGAAGTAAGTCAGAAAGAGAAAAACAAATACCGTATGCTAACACATATATATGGAATCTAAAAAAAAAAAAAAAGTGATGAAGAACCGAGGGGCAGAACAGGAATAAAGACACAGATGTAGAGATTGGACTTGAGGACACGGGGAAGGGGAAGTGTAAGCTGGGACGAAGTGAGAGAGTGGCATGGACTTACATACACACTACCAAATGTAAAATAGATAGCTAGTGGGAAGCAGCCGCATAGTACAGGGAGATCACCTCGGTGCTTTGTGACCACCTAGAGGAGTGGGATAGGGAGGGTGGGATAGGGAGGGTGGGAGGGAGACGCAAGAGGGAGGGGATATGGGGATATACCTATATATATATAGCTGATTCACTTTGTGATACAGCAGAAACTAACACACCATTGTGAAGCAATTATACTCCAATAAAGATGTTAAAAAAATAAAATAAATGAGACTATAGACTTAAAAAAAAAAAATCCTTTGGAAGCTCTCCAATGTATATGTGGTAAAATGCGTTCTCCTTAAGCTGTCCTGCAGAACCGACTGCTAAGGCCTCTTCCTGACCCTCTAAAAACTACACAGTTTTAAAACTTAAGTTCCTAGAATAATGAACTACTTACATGTGTGACTCTTTGGTACTTCTGCACTTGTGTATGTTTTTTCTCCCTTGTCTTAAAACACTTCCTTCTCGTCACCTGTCAAAAGACACCTGGACAAAGTACCTTATGGGAAATGTATCCATTCTTTTTTTGTTCTTATATACAACAGTCATGACACCCATAAAGCCTTATTGTCCTTACTAATCATATGTCTAAATTCTCCACCAGACTGTACCTCTTTCATGATGGGGTCCATTTAAAAATTTTTCTATGAACATTCATTCTGTAGTACCAAATTGTCATTCAATAAATATCTGAATAAAGGTACAGATAAACACTGAATTTTTAATAGTGTAGTTCAGGTGAATCGAACAATGGTTAAGGGCAGAAATTGGAGAATCTGACTACCTGGGTATAAATCGAGACTCAGCTACACATTACTTATGGAATTGGAAGAAAGTTATGTATCTTATATATGGCTCAGTGTCCTAAAATAATGCTTGGAACACTTTCTAGTACCCAGTAAACACTAAACATATTGCTACTGTTAATTTATGTTAATAAAATGTTACATTGAAGATATTTAAAATTCTAGGTAATCTAAGGAAGAACAAATTATTGGAACTCATAGAAGCCATTTAATTTGATCAGCTAGGTATCTCTTTCATAGTATCTCTTGTGGAAGGTAATGGAAATATTGAAATATCATGATTTATACCACTGGAGTGAGAATTCCAGGTTCTTAGAATCAGTTCGTTTATATACATTAGAGCAACATTTCCTCTTTATTATTATTTTTGTGGTTATTACACCTACCTAACACATAAAAATTACTGTAACAAATCAAATTTAAAACCCATATTGTCAGTATTGGAAATCACAAGAAAGCATACTGGCATGTATGGTCGAATGACGTAAGCAAACCCAACCATGCAGAGCAGTGCAGATACATAGACAACTGATCAATTTTGGAAAAATGAGAAGGACAAGTGGTTGAGAAAGTGGAACAAGGAGAGTGCATGGTTGGAAACAGGTGGGATTGATTTAGAATGGCTCCCAGAGGGAAATGCTGATGGAATGGATAATTCTTTTATAGTCCAGATCTGGTTGTAGCTTGTCTTTAAAAATGATTCTTTTAAAAGCCTCCATAATCTAACTGATGGAAAAATGTAACGAGTTGGCAGCCCATTCAAATGGAAAGTTGTTAATCAAAATTTCTCCACCTAACATGCAGCAGAATTTTGCACCAATGTGTCTCTATTCAACTGAAAAAATCAAGATGGGGACAGCTGTTATATTTTTCTGGTTATAATTTGAATCTTCAGATTCTGAAGTTCTGTAGCTTTGTTTCTGCCATCTGGTGGTTGAAAATGCTGTCTATGAAGCTGTATTAATTCTTCGTGCACACATATGAATATACATTGCCTCTCACGGAGCAATTTGCCGTTACTGAAACTGGCATGCATTTCAGGGCATTACACATGGAGAAAATGGTATATATTCTCCTTTAATGAATTCTTCAGTCAAAATTTATGACATATTAAATTATATACACACAAATGTCTTATTGTGTTGAATCCTATAAATGGTATTGTTTTGGAATGAAGCTTTTTCTTTCAACAGGCTCTAACTTATTTTTCACCTCTGTTCAACTTAGTACATTTTTAGAATGTGAAGGAATTTTTAGGTGGCTTTAGAATACGTTAATTTGGTCAATGTGTTTAAGAATGGACAAGTAAAACTGAATGCAAATTGTAAAAGCAAGGTGTAGTTATCAGTGCAGTTGAAGACAAATAACTGTTAGATTGCAGAAGAGAAGGGCCAAATGCTCACAAACCGAAGTCTAATTTATAGTATGCCTTCCTAATCATGCAAAGATTGTAATGTAGCAGGAATTGAGTGTAGCAGGGGAAAGGGGGATGGGAAAGAACACACATTGACATTGTTATAGTATTATAGTGGAAATAATGTAAGATAATCCCCAGGCTATGTAGTTAAACAAAAGGTCCCTTTTCCCTAGGTTCAGGGTCAAACCTACTTGTTAACCTCTTTTAAGACCTTGACTCTGGGTTCAGGACTATCATTAAAACATGACTGGTTATCAGGAACCACTACTGTCTCGTGCCAATCAAAGAGGACTTTAACACTGTGGGAAGTTCTTCCTCTTAGACTGGGGTTCATCCTATGTGGCTTATTTTTTTAAGCCTTTGCAGCTGTGTGTGTGAGAGGGCTGTTTCATCATAGATAAGAACATTTTCAGTATTAACTGAAGTTTTATTTGCTGTTCTTTTTGAAGGCTCTGAGTTTTTTCTCTTTTGTTAGAATAAGGATGTAGAATTACAAAACAAACTATTGGGCTTCCAGGCCTAGTTCTGTTAATTGATTTCACTGAATGATTTTAGTGAATCAGTAGATTTACTTGAAAATTGGGATGATAACACATACTCTGTTTGCCCTAGAAGTTATTTTGTTGATCAATAAATATATTGTTGATTAAAGAATTCATAAAAATATACCACTACAAAACTATAATATTATGTTACATTTCTCCCATGCTACTTGCTTCTTTCTATATCTGGTTCCAGCCAGCTCAAAAAAGAGATGGAAATAGTATTCAGCAGAAAGAGAATATTGTTTGAGAGCAATTTTTCCACAAAGAGTCAATTTATGATGTAGTCTAAGTGTATAGGGAGCTGCAGAATGTGACTGAAGGTAAGAATGAGGCCCTCTCTGATAGCTATCGCCACCTACTACTGCCAAACTCAAATTGAAATTTTTGCCTTTAAAGCTGCAATTCTGGGCTTCCGTGGTGGCGCACTGGTTGAGAGTCTACCTTCCGATGCAGCGTACACGGGTTTGTGCCCCGGTCCGGGAAGATCCCACAAGCCGCGGAGCGGCTGGGCGCTGAGCCTGCGCGTCCGGAGCCTGTGCTCCGCAACGGGAGAGGCCACAACAGTGAGAGGCCCGCGTACCGGAAACAAAAAAAAAAAAAAAAAAAAAAAAAATGCAGTTCTTTTAGATCTTCATGACACCTATTCCAAGAGTCCCTACCAAAGAGAAGACATTATACAGGGGCCCAGCATTATTAATTATCAAAAGAATCTTGACAGAAACGGAGGAGTAATCTGCTGGTCAGAGGCCAAGCAATGTATGTGGGTAGAATGAGAAGGGACACCATCTCCTCCACATTTACCTTTACCTTCCTATGGACTTTTGCATGACCATTTTTTGTTTGTTTTTAAGTACGTGGCATCACTAAAGTATAATTAAAAGAAGTGTTCACCAGGCATATAAATATTCAAGTTAATCAAATTTGTTTTCCTTTAGTATTTTTTTTTTTTTTTTACGCGCAGGCTCAGCGGCCATGGCTCACGGGCCCAGCCGCTCCACGGCATGTGGGATCCTCCCGGACCGGGGCACGAACCCGTGTCCCCTGCATCGGCAGGCCGACTCTCAACCACTGCACCACCAGGGAAGCCCTCCTTTGGCATTTTTTAGGCTTCTTCTAAGTTTGAATTTGTGTGTAGAAGGTCTTTGTGAATTTATACTGTGTGTAGTTATTACTGTGGTAACTTTACAAATAAAAATAGCTCTAGCACATACAATACATCTTAGAACATTTCTATGGATAACCTTGATATGTTGGTGATAGCACAGGGAATTTTCCATTCCCTTTTAAGCAATCAGGGTGGTTTTTTCTTTCTAAAATTATTCCGCACCAAATATATTTTGTTCACAACCATAAAGATGATGCTTAGGATGGTGACAGGTTGTGATCACAATTTTCTCTGTGCCAAGGATGAATTTATAAAAATACCATTCTTGCAAGTTTACCAATCATCATTTTATGTTCCTTTCTTAATGTATTTTTGAGAACTATGCCTGTAAAATAGAAAAGGAAACAACTACATCTTAAATAATATTCTGTGTAGTAACTTTTTCCTTTAGAACTTGAAATTAAAAGGACACAAGACATTTTAAATATGCTCTTTAATTAAATGCCTTTAGAATATCTGTTCATTTGTTCTTTCATGGTTAGCACCCAGCACAACTTCTGGCTTAGTGCTAAGTATACAAAGATGATAAGGTGCTAAGTCTTTGGATGATACAGGTAATGATTCAAAAGGAATCCTGCCTTTACAGGAGCTCAGATATTACAGAAGAGTGTGAGAGAGTTTATGCAGCATGAAAAGAACAATATGACAGATATTTGAAAGGCAAGGTGCAATCAGAAAGAATGACAAATTCTTGAGAATAAGGATGAAGAAAGGCTGTACAGAATAGGACAAAAAAAGGAGCTGAATCTTGAATGAAGGCAATAGACATTTTACTAATTAAATATGGTGGGTAGAGATGTGGATAAGAAATGATATTCTGGATAAAGGGGTTGACACATGTAAGAACTGTATATAACATAAACTAATATTTAAATAAAAGTTTACAAAAGAGTAAAAAATTGACTAACATAACATGATCGGTCTAATGACCCACATAGGTTTCTTTCTTCCCTCGCTGAAGTAATAACTATGATCAGGATTAACTAGTGTAAAAAGGAAGCATTAAACATTTTACCTATTTAGTTGGGGTCCAATTTTTTAAAGCATCAGTGAATTATAAATGGTAATGCATATGCAAGAATGTGATTAAATGCTAAGGAGACATTTGAGAATCTATGAATCTTCTCTCCTCAAACTATGTCATTATAAAATTTGATGTTTCTTGCATGGGAACTTGTGAATGTTTTAGTGTTTCAAAATTTTGAGGAGTATTTTTTAGAATTTTTTATTTAGATAAATAATGGAGAATATGATCAACAAATATTTTCCAGGTTATACTGAGTATCAAATAGTTATAAATCTTCATAAAGGACTGAAGCAAGTCTATTCTATTAATAAAAGAATTGCTTATGATTGTAAAATACTAAAGCCAACCTAAATACTCAAGAGTGGAATTGTTAAATCAATACATAAGTTACAAATACTATGTAGTATATTTAAACCCTTTAACTGAAGACATTGAATGGAGAATGTTTCATAATATATGTATATATTTTTTAAAAAATTGTGATTAAATGACTGATTTTAATAGTTTCAGGGGAAATTCTCAGCATTAAATATGAAGTGTAATAATGATGTCATTCTGAAATTTGTAAAAATACATGTATAAATATATAAATATTATATATTGCAGACACTAAATCACAATAAGAAAGAGGCTGAAACAGCATTTTTTTAGAGTTGGGATTCAGCAAACAACTTGGCTCTAAGGAGGTGCTCTTAACCACTACCCAACACTACCTTCCTGGCAAGTCACTAAAATATTAGTGGTTGTAATCCCTTGATAGGCAGTTATGATCTTAACTTTTCTTCTTGTTTCATATTTTGGCTGAAATTTTTATAATTAACATGTACTAACTAATATTATCATAATACCATAATTTTTTGATAAAAATGACCTGAAGTTGGTACTAAATTTACCAACTGGGATAATTGAAAGTTTCTGTCTTTCTTACATCAGTTATTCGTGGAATGAACATTAATAGGAGTTATTAATGAGCATTAGTAACTCCTATTCAAGTACCAGAGAAAGTCAGAAAAGAGACATCTCATTCATTCACTCACTCATTCTGATAGCTCAAAAATGTAACCATTGTATTTCCCCTAGTTGTCTAGTGAATCATAAGGTTGTACTTTCAGTGTATGTTTTGTAAAGAAGACCTGCCCATTGCTCTTGGTAGTACTTTCAAGAGTGGCATCATTTTCTAATAAAGTGGGCTTAATAACCAAAGCAGTTATATTTGGATTTGGCTGCAAAGATAAGCTATGCTTGAGAATGATAAAACTAGGCCAAATTATGAAATGTTAGTTGCACCTTAGAGATAATCTTTTTGCCTTTAAAGTCTTTTTTACAGGTAAATTAAAACTCTCAAACTTGTGTGAAACAACTTTGCCAGCTAATCAGTAGCAAAATTAAGACTAGATTCCATTCATATTTAGTAACTTCCATGGCAATATGCTTTCTAGTCTGTAACATTGCCTCCAGTCATTCTGCATTTTTCATATTTGCTTGAAAGTATTTTATTAGTAATTTATTTTCAGTCTTCTAATGAAGACATTACAAATCTGAATGCAAATGTATTCATTAAATGAAAAAGGAATCCTGATGAAACCTGCTCTGCTTTGGATCATTTTGATGGAGTATAATGTTTTAACAGTCTCTACCATTTACTGATATGCTGAGTGAATTTACACATTTCCTCTGTGATAAGAAACATAAGTGATTTAATAAGCTCATATGATAGAATGTTTAAAACTATATTCATAATTCTTTAGATATTAATTTTGTACATTAACCAGAGACACTGAGTGGAGAATATGTTAAATGGGAAATTTAAATGAAAAATGTAAGCTTGGTAACTATATTATATAGACTAGACTTCTGAGGTTTGTGAAAAAATCATAAATTTTTCTTAGTAGTTTTTGTGATCTGTGATGATATAATTTTTCCCCATTCTTTTTGAAATGTTTATTATATTGTATTTAATCAAAAATCAACATGTAATCAGTATAAAATTATTAATGAGGTATTTCACATTTTTCCTTTTTTATTGAATAAATTTGATATATAATGTAAAAGTTTAAGGTGTACTATGTGTTAATACATTTATATATTGTAAAATGTGATGTAGCTATATTTATTGCATTACATAATTATAGTACAATTTTGCCTGTATACATTATACTGTGCATTAGATCTCTATGGTTTATTTACTACTTACTATAACTTTGTACCCTTAAACACCATCAGTCTTACTCCACCTCCCGTCCCCTGGTAATCACCATTTTACTCTTTTTTCCACAGGTTTAACTTTTTTAGATTCCACATATAAGTGACAGCATGTAGTACTTGTCTTTGTCTGACTTACTTTGCTAAGCATTTTGCTTAAGGTCCACCTACTGTTGTTGCAAAGGGCAGGATATCTTTCCTCCTGGCTGAATAATATTCCCTTGTGTATATGTACCACATCTTTTTTACCCATTCATCCATCGATGGGTGTTTGGGTTGTTTTCATATCTTGACTATTTAGAATAATGCTGCAATAAACATGGAAGCACATATATCTTGTCAAAATCCTGTTTTCTCTTCCTTTGGGTACATACCTAGAAGTTGAATTGCTGGATTATATAGTAGATCTGTTTTTAATTTTTTGACGAACCCTCATCTAGTTTTCCATAGCAGTTGGGCCAATTTATATTCCTACCAACAATATATAAAGATTCCCTTTCATCACATTCTTGCCAACAACTGTTATCTCTTCTCTTCTTGGTGATAGCCGACCTAACAGATGTGAGGTGATATCTTCTTGTGGTTCTTATTTGCTTTTACCTGATAATTATTGATGTCAACATCTTTTCATGTGCCTGTTGGCCATTTTGATGTCCTCTTGGGAAGTGTCTTTTTAGTTTTTCTTCCCATTGTTTAATCAGATTTTTTTCTGGTGGTGGTGGTTGTTAAGTTGACTGAGTCCTTTCTATACTGTGGATGTAAACTCCTTTTCCAATATATGGTTTGCAAAGATTTTCTCCCATTTTGTAGGTTGTATTTTCATTTTGTTGATGGTTTCCTTTGCTGTGCAGAAGCATTTGAGTTTGACGTAGTCCCATTGGTTGAATTTTGTTTTCGTTGTTTGTGCTTCTGGTGTTATGTCCAAAAAATCATTGCCAAATGGACATATATACACTACCAAATGTAAAATAGATAGCTAGTGGGAAGCAGCCACATAGCACAGGGAGATCAGCTCGATGTTTTGTGTCCACCTAGAGGGGTGGGATAGGGAGGGTGGGAGGGAGATGAAAGAGGGAGGAGATGTGGAGATATATGTATACGTATAGCTGATTCACTTTGTTATAAAGCACAAACTAACACACCATTGTAAAGCAATGATACTCCAATAAAGATGTTTGAAAAAAAAACTTTGCCAAGACAACATCAAAGAGCTTCTTCCCTATGTTTTATTCAAAAAGTTTAATGGTATCAGGTCTTATGTTTAAGTCTTGGATCCATTTTGAATTAATTTTTGTGAATGGTGTGAGATGGGGGTTCACTTTCATTGTTCCACATGTGTTTCTCCAGTGTTTCCAGCACCATTTGTTGAAGAGACTGTCTTTTTCCCCATTGGGTGTTCTTGGCTCCCTTTTTCAAATATTAGTTGACTGTATGCTTGGATTTAATTCTGGGATCTAAGCCTGTTATTAATCGGTGTGTTTATTTTAGTGCCAGTACTGTACTGTTTTTATTACTATGGCTTTATAGCATAGTTTGAAATCCAGAAGTGTGATATCTCTGGCTTTTGTTTTTCTCCTCAGGATTGCTTTGACTATTTGGGGTCTTTTGTGGTTCCTCACTAATTTTAGGATTGTTTCTTCTATTTCTGTGTTGGAAGCCTTTAATATTTTGATGGGGATTGTGTTGAATCTGTAGATGGCCATACTACCCAAAGCCATTTTTTAAAAATCAAAACGATTTTAAGATTATTAATTTCTTGATCCATGAACACAGCCTTTCCATTTGTTTGTGTGTTTTTGGGTTTCATTCAGCAAAGTCTTGTAGTTTTCATTGTACAGATCTTTCACTTCCTTGGTTAAATTTATTCCTAAGTATTTTATTGTTTTTGATGCTATTGTGAATGGGATGGTTTTCTTTAATTCTTTTTCAGATGTTTCACCCTTAGTGTAAAGGAATGTAACTGATTTCTGTATGCTGTGTTTCCATTTTCATTTGTCACAGAGTATTTTGTTATTTCTCTTTTAATTTCTTTGTTGATATATTTGGTGTTGAGTAGCATGTTGTCGAATTTCCACATATTTGTGATTTTTCTAGTTTTCTTCTTTTAATTGATTTCTAGTTTCACACCATTGTGGTCAGAAAAGATGCTTGATATGTTTTCAGTCTTCTTAAATATAAGATTTGTTTTGCAGCCTAATATATAATCTGTCCTGGAGAACCATGTGCACTTGAGAAGAATGTGTATTCTGCTGCTGTTGGGTGGAATGTTCTATATATATCTAAGTTCATTTGTTCTAAAGTGTGGTTCAATTCCAATTTTTCCTTATTAATTTTCTGTCTAGATGATCTTTTTACTGTTGATAGTAGGGTATTGAAATTCTCTACTATTATTGTTGTCTATTTCTTTAAGATTATTTAGTATTTGCTTAATATATTTTGGTTCTTGGGTGTTGGGAGCATATGTATTTAAAATTGTTATATCTTCTTAATGTATGGACTCTTTTATCATTATATAATGATCTTCTCTGTCTCTTGTCACTCTTACTGGCATGAAATATATTTTGTCTGATATAAAAATGGCAGTACCTGCCTTCTTTTGTTTTCTATTTGCTTAGTATATCATCTTCCATCCTTTCACTTTGAGCCTTGTGTGTGTCTTTAGAAATGAAATGAGTCTTCTGTAGACAGCATATAGTTGAGTCTTCCTTTTTTTATTCCTCCACCCTGTCTGTAACTTTCAATTAATGAGTTCAACCCATTTACATTTAGGGTGATTACTGATATGTAAGGATTTACTACTGCCATTTTATCTTCTGCCTTGTGGTTAATTTTTCTCTCCATTGTTTCTTTCTCCTTCCCTCTATCTTTGTATAAGTTGGTGATTTTCTATGGTGATTTGCATGACCTCCCATTTTTTATGTTTAATGTCTCTATTCTAGATTGTTTGCTTTATGGTTACCATGAGGCTTACATAAAACATTTCACAGGTAAATAGTCCTTTTCATGCTGATAGCAATTCATCTTCACTCACCTATAAAGATTGTGTCCTTTTACTCTTCCCCTTTTATATTTTTGATGTCACCAATTATCTTTTTATGCTGTGATTTCATTACTAAGTTGTAGTAGCTCTAGTTATTTTTAGTGCTCTTTTTCTTTAATATTTATGCTACAATGAAGGGTTTGATATACTTTACATAAAAGGGTCAGTTTTCTAATTCTGTCTATTTATCACCTTAATTAGAGTTTTGTGTACTTGTGTCTTTTCCTTTCAGCTTGAAGAGCTCCTCTCAACATTCCTTGTGAGCAGGTTTAGTGGTGGTGAACTCTCTCAGCTTTTGTTTCTCTAGAAAAGCCTTTATTTCTTCATGTCTGAAGGATAACTTTGCTGGATGGTCTTCTTGGCTGGAAGTTTTTATCTTTCAATATTTTGAATATGTCATTCTATTCTCGACCTATAGAGTTTCTGCTGAAAAATCTACTAGCCTAATTGAGGTTCCTTTGTAGCATATTGTCTTTTTTCTCTGGTTGCCTTTACATTTATCTTTGACTTCTGACACTTTTAATATAATGTGTCTTGGAGAAGTTCTTTTTCTGTTGAGATAATAAGGTGCTCTATTAGCTTCATGGACTTGTGTATCTAGTTCTTATCCCAGGTTTGGGAAGTCCTCAGCTAGTATTTCTTTAAATACACTTTCTGCTCTCTTTTCCTTCTGTTATATCCATTAATCTCGGCTTTCCTAATGGAGTCTGATGGTTCTTGTAGGGTTTCTTCACTTTTTAAAAATCTTAGTTCTCTCTCCTCTTCCACTTGAGTCATTTCTGTATTCGTATCCTCGAGCTCACTTATTCTCTCTTCCATCTGATCTGCTCACTCTGCAGTGTTTTTGAATGCATTCTTCATGTCGTTTGAGTTCTTCAACTCCAGAATTTGTCTGGTTCTGTTTTAGATTTCAAACTCTTTGGTAAAAGCACTCTTTCTGTTTATTAATTTTATTCCCGAAATTATGATATTGCCTTGCTGGGTATTCTTGTAACTCATTAAATTTCTTCATAACAGCTATTTTGAATTCCTTATCAGGTAGATAGCAATATTCCATGTCTTTGGGCTCAGTTGCTGAAAAATTGTAATTTCCTTTTTGTGATACTGTATTACAATGATTTTTCATAGTGTTTGATGGAAAGCACCTCTGTTGCCACATTTGAAGTAGCGAATACCTTGTTTAGGCAAGGCTTTGATTCTAATTCAACAGATTCATAATTAGGAGCCTTCCTTTTTTCCCAGAAGGTGGCACTATAGCACTAAGTCTTTGGTTTCTCTTACTGGAGCTGACTGGTTACTAAGCTTGGGAACTTGTGCATTTAAAACAAAACAAAACAAAGAAACTGGCAGAGGGAAAAAAGAAAAAATAGAGGAAAAGAGTGGCAGCAGAGTGGGGGAGGTGTGTGCTTAGCACTTGGGGCTTTGGGTGTATCACGGCCTGGTAGTGGAATTCTTGAGTTGGGGGGTCTCAGAGGTTTGTGGGTGGTTCTTTTGCCAGAATCCCAGGGCAGACATCAGGAAATGCTTTCCTTCAGATCTTTGTCTGCCTTCTTCCCTTTCCTTTCCCTCCCCCAGTCACTGCCGTTCTCTGCACACACACAAAAAAAACAACGGGCCTTTCCAGCTGTAGCACTAGGAGCTGGTCAACACCCACTCACCTCCTTCACCCTTCACTTCTGCCAGAAGGGTTGTGGTGGCCCACTGCTGTACCTACCACCACTCCCCTCATTTCACAGTGACCTCTGAGGTCCAATCCACCAGTTTCAAGTGCACAGATGGATGTATTGCTCAGGTGTCCTGGTGTGTGTTGCGCAGAGGTACTTTTTTTTGTTTCTGGTTATGGATGCCCAACTAATTGCACAATAAATCAAAGGAGTGAGCAAAAAGGAACAACTCACACCGCCATGATGCTGACATCACTCCTCCCAATTCTTAAAACCATATATTTCTCATTCTCAACATTTTCTTTTTAGTAAATACTGCGATAAGAATCTTGGAACCGTTTCTTACACTATCTCTCAATACAGACCAACCGATTATGCCAAATATGACTCCCTAAATGTAACTTTGGGAAGAGGGTCAATAATAAACAATTCAGGAATCTATCAGAATCCTTAATGGTCTGACATAATCCGAGGTTACATTTTTGAGCATCTATAGGAATACCACATATCCTTTGGGAAATACCCTATAAATATTGTTTTGCTCAATTGAGCAAATATTTAATATTCAAAAAATATTAAACAGTGGTATATATTTTTTTCTCCTTGGTTAGTACTTAGGGTACTGCTACTTTTCTAGTTGCCAGCTAAGATCAGTCATAGGTTGCAGCAAACAGTTATATATTGTAGAATTTATTTCTTGTGGAAGTTAAATCTCTAACAAGGGTGAGTTTCTACATAGAAGTTACTCCATCTCTACTAAAACGTGAGCCAAGGAGAGAGATGGAGGTAAGGAGTTGAGGAATATTGATTCACAGGTGCTATTAGAGCTGAGTTTGATGCAATTATTCAAGGAAAACATGGGAAGGACCAGAAATGTAATAGGTGAAGGGTACTTAGAAGAAACCAGAAGCTGTATGGGCAGCATGAGCACCAGAAGGAAATAGTTCCTTGGTAGTCATGAGTGAAGAGTATTTCAAGAATGGATTGACCTAAAACGTAAAATGTCAAAGAGGATTAAACAGACATTTAGCTATTATTTAGGCAATTGGGATGTTACTATTGACCTTGCCTTTGGCAGACAAAGACAGATTGCTGTGCATTTAACACTACATGGGAAAGTTGCTAGTCTTCAAAGAAGTTCAAGAGAAAGATAGAAATTGTTTGATAGGGGCCTAGGGTAGATTTAGGATACAAGAGCAGAAAATATTTTTTGTCTTAAAAGAAGAGTTGTATGTAGTTCCAAAAGGCAAAAAAGATACTTGGAGCAAATCCTGAGGAGGTGAAAGAGGTGAATCAAGATCACAAATGAAAGAGGTAACCTTGGAAAATAGGAGGCACCTCTCCAATTAACATTTGAAGGTGGAAAAATAGGGATGGCTGAATATAAAAAGTATGAGAGCAGGGGGAAAGTTTTTTTGAAAGATTATCTTGTAAAATCACCTATTAGATGAAGGTTTTTGGAGTACGGAAAGAAGACTTGAAGATAGTGTTGCGGTCTGGGAGCCACACGCCTGGAGTCGAGTTCCCCGGTAAATGCGACCCGTGTCCCAACCAAGGACACCCGAGAATCACCAACACCAAGTAGAAAGATTAGCAAAGGATTTATACAAGTATAGAAGCTTACACAAACTGTCCGGACAGGGTCCCACTCGGAGAGAAGTGAGTGAGACCCCAACTAACAGTCGGGCGAGGCTTTTATACCCTTCACAGGGCGGGAAGTCCCCAAGGCGGGAGGGAGCTGTTTAATTTGGAATCAGCCAATCAGGATCCCGGTTCTTCCCGCCCCAAGCAAGCAAGTTTCTTACAGAAGCCAAAATGTGCTGTTAGCCCTGAAGCTGTTCTTGCGTTTCTTTCGTCACAATAGTACTCAAAATGGTGAATAACTGCTTTCAGAAAAAGGGATTTGGGGTGACTTAGAGTCAAAAAATAGAATTCTGGAAAGTTTATGGACTGATTCAAAAAAAAGATATTTATTTGTAATGATGGTTAGTTGCATCTGATTCTCCCTGGCAGCCTAATATTTGGAGTGGAGGAGGAGATGGTTAGATTCCTCCAGAGATGGGATTATCAGGATAGTTGTGGTGGAAAGACAAAGAGACCAAGGAATTATTATTGAACTGGAGAAGTGAGGTCCTTGGAACAATTTGAATGAAACTACAAGTATTGGGATGCCAAACTAAAGATTGATTCAGGAAATTTTCTGGTATAGGTTTACCCCTGTGAAAAACTTACATTAGTACTGATTTGATCTCAAAGACTTCAACTGTAATTATTTGTTTTCTATAAGCACAGACCAAAGGGAATGGAAAAATATCAAGCTCAAAATGACATGAATCATTCAAAACTTTTGCTGGTCTATATATATGGTTGATGTAGAGTAATGATGTAGGAAGAATTCCATCATATACATGTTCACAATAGGGATATAAAGCTTAATGAAATTAAAATGAAACTTTATTAAAAAGTACAGAGACTAAATCCTAATCCCCCAGCCCCAATACAAAAGCTAAAGTTAGTCTTGGTTCAAGATAGAAATGATATTTATATTTTATTTATCCATGGTAGATAATTCTTAGAGAGGCAGATAAGTGTGATAGAAAATATCCTTTAAAATATTCAGGTTATTTCAGTCTTGAATGTAGCCTAAATCCAGCTGGAAATGTTATTTTCTAGTTGTAGCCATTCCTTTATGTTTAATTCAATGCTATTTATAAATAAATTAAATAGTTTAATATTTATCTTTTGTTAAGTGAGGAAAAAATTCATTACTATATTATTTCACATTATTATTAAATGTTTTATGCTCTAATCATAAATAGAAAAATGGTATCCATTTCACTCCTTCAAAAGCTAACATTTGAGAGTTTTGATTTTTGACCTCGGGGACTGTTGTGAGGACTGATGGTCAGGCGTGAGTAAGGGCAGGATAAACATTGGGTTTTTAAATATTCATCTTTATTCTAAATGTGCACATGAAATCTTCTGGATCAAAGATAAGTTATCATTATTCACTTAAAAATAATGATTGTGTAATTCTCCACACTCTAATTTTTATCCATAGGCAACAAGATAAAAGTTAGGTATAATGTCCTATAAGTGAAATTTTAAAATTTGTATCATAGGAGAGAAACAGAGAAAAATGAATTTTCTCTCTTTATATACGGGTGAAAGAGGCAACTGCCTCCTCCTACCCTCCCAAAAGGAGAAAAAAATATTTTTGCTTCTTTGAGATGGATGAAAAGGATTCTGTGTTCCCACTCTAATCTTTTGGAATGTAAATACATCTCTCCCGAAGGCCAGATAAGATCCAGTGACTCTGGATTTTATGACTAAAGATGTCTCCAAGGTTCTAGGCCTCATTTTCCCTTGAAATGCAAATATGTATCCCTAGAGTTAGATCAGTATCTCTGGAGTTCTCTCAACACCTCTACAGTTGTCAGCTAACTTCCCAAGTCTTACTCTTAGCTCAGGATCCCAAGTTTTAGCAAAATACATGCAAAAGGCCCCAACTCTCTAGAAGCACAAAAATATTTTCTCTTTCCACACAATAGGTAATCTAAGGCTATCTTGGAAAAAGTCATAAGAAGAGATTGGGAATCGTAAGTGGAGGAAGGAGGAAAATCCACTGATGGACAGTATGCAGATATCAGTGTTCAGTTAGCTGGCATGGAGGCTGGAGTGACTGGAGCGACCTGACATGTGACACACTTGGAACATGAACTCAGGGGAGTCTAGGGACAGATCGTAGGCCAAAGTCCTGACATGAAAGAGCTCAGAGTCTGTCATATAGGCTCATAAACTGATTCATGGTACAGAAGCAGTTTTTAAGAAAATGTGCAAAGTTGGAGTACTATCAAAAAATTAGGAAGAGACATGGGATAAAGACTTGGTTCCTTCTGTTATAAAATTTCTAACTTATATACCTAGATGTGGGTCATTATTTATTCATTCAGCACTCATGGACCCTTTCTTACTGAAGATCCATGGCTCTCTTCAGTACTAGAAATTTTTATTGAATTATTTCTTTGGTAATTTCTTTCCTTCCATATCTGCCATTCCCAGTTTTTTGAATTTTCACTAATTTGTTCCTAGTCTTCTTGGATTTGTTTTCTGCTTCTTCTTGTATTTCATTTTTTCTCTCTGCTTTTTCATTCTGTGTTCTGAAAGATTCTCTTCACTGTTTGTCCTGTCTTTAAAAAAAATTTCTACAAATATATAGTTAAGTTACAAAACTTCACTATTATTGTATTTGTCATAGATATTTATTTGTAGCTGATGAATGTAATATATTCACACACATACGAGGATGTTATCAGAATATTTAATCCTTTTATTTTTAAATTATCTGTTTCCTCCAAAATCATTTTTCCTGCTTTTCCTGTTTGTCTACTCTTTGATATCAAAGCTTTTTTTCAAATGTCATATAACCTTTGGTTGTTAGCCATATCTGACAATGAAAAGTGTGGCTGGGAGCTCTGGAAAGTACTTGGAGATTACTAACAACTTCACTTTGGAGTGAATGGTACAGAGCCAGAAGTTCTGATGGTGTATCACTAAATGCACCATCAGGAGTTTCACCCTGCAGTGCTAACCTCCACTTAAGTTTCCTTGGTTCTTCCCAGACACTTCTTTTTTTAAAGAGAGATTCCTGATGATTTTTATTTAGACCTAAAACATGTGACTGTAGGTAATGTATTGAATATTATTGGAGGAAAGGGGCTTCCTTAGAGACTCCAGTTAGTTCAATTTTTAATGCCCTAGACCTTACTCTGGCCCTTCTTCAACTTATGCTTTGGGTTCTGAGTTTCTCTGGAGCTCCACTTTACAGCCTCTCTCCAATTGCAGATCGCACTTAAGAGTGTTTTAGGTGGAGGTTTCCTCCTCTGCTTCATCAGGCTAATGCCTTTTCCTCTGTATCTTTGTTGTAAACTCTCATCTGCTGAATCCCTCTTTCCTATTCATATTGCTGTGTATGTATACCATTTTTATTCCTTTTATATCATACCGTGTATTGTCTAAAAGTCCTGGATGTGAACACGTGCACTTGGTCTCAAGTTAGGCACTAGGGTCAGTGTCTAGACTCTATAGATGAACAGATGGATTCTGTAAGATCCTTTGTGAGAGAGTTCAGTAAAGCTGAAATAAGAAAAAAGCCAGATGCATGTTATCTTAGCCTGAAGCCAAATTTTGTCCTGAAAGAAACAGCAATCATGATGACAAAACCAAACAGGTAGTAAATGGGCTGAAACCAAGTATAAAATTACTGATTTTAGTTAACAAAGTAATATGACTGTTGAACAACTAAATACAAGTGAGGCATGCTAACAAATGATCTGTAAGATTCTATAGTCGAGATTATTTCTGTCCCCTGGAAAGCAGTTACTTTGGGTTTCACAGTTGGGTTTCTGTGATTATCCAGTTTACTTGCTTCCTTGCTGTACCAACAATTCTTTGGATATAAAGTACAGATGTTTTCCTTGATAATTCTATTATATCAGATGGAACGAAGCACAGTAATCAGAACTAGGGTTGTTGAACATTTGAAAGGATCTACTTCTTAGTGTCTATAAAAAATTCTTGGATTAGGGTAGAGCTCTTGCATGGCCTCAGGAAAAAAAAATCTGCTCATTACTGGTTTAAATGGACAGTAGATGGTACATTCAGGCATTCTGAGTGCCCACAACTAATGGTTTCGTCCTCTACATGGTAAATCAGTATATACTTAGATATATCATTGGAACTACAAAATAATAAAACTTGTATAGAAAATGCTTCATAGCTAAATTTCAGGCTCATTGAAATGTTGTTAACACAGACTAGAGAACTCTCTAATTGCTCGTATTAAATAAAATGATGTACTTTGCAAAATTAGTAATATTTTGGACTATATATCAAAGGATTATGTAAAAAATCAAGCAGCCATTTAGTTTTAAAATCATAATGATTATAATGAAAAACAATTATAGTGAAAAATTTCATGAAAGTTAAAATAACAAGTATGTATATAATTTTAAAATTCATAACACTCAAAATCTTACAATGAACAATAGCTCTGCCCTGGTCCTCACCATCAAGTATCATTTTCTTGAGGCAACTAATGAGATGATACAGGTGGAGATAAAAAGTTTAATCTTAAAACACATGTACATATTAAGATATAATTCACATACCACAAAATTCACCAATTTAAAGTGTACAATCTGGGGGTTCTAGTCTATTCACAATCTATCACAAGATGAAGCCATCACCATTATCTAATTTCAGGACATTTGCATTACCCACCCACCCCCCATCCCATACTCATTAAGCAGTTACTCCCTGCAATCCCCAGCCCCTGGCAACCACTAATCCACTTTCTGTCTCTGTGGATTTCCCTATTCTAGATATTACATAAAAATGGAATCATGCAATATGTAACCTTTTGAGTCTGGCTTCTTTAGCTTAGCATGTTTTAGAGGTTCATCCATGTTGTCACCTGTATCAATACTTCATTCCTTTTTAGAGCTAAGTATCATTCCACTGTATGAATATACCACACATTGTTTACCTGTTCAACAGTTGATAAAATCTGAGTTGTTTCTATGTACTTTATGGCTATTATGAAAAAATGGTGCTATGAACATTAATGTTGAAGTTTCTGCGTGAGAATATATTTTCACTTCCCTTGGGAATGGCACTACTGGGTCATATGGAAATCTATGTTGAACTTTTTAAGGAATCACAAAGCTGTTTTTCACAATGACTGCACTATATTACATTCCTATCAACAGTGTACAAGGGTTCCTATTTCTCCACATCATCGCTAATGCATGTTATTATCTGTTGTTTTGATTATATCCATACTATTGTACGAAAAGTGGAATCTTAATGTAATTTTCATTTGTGTTTCTATAATGACAATGATAACTTTGTGTGTGTGTGTATTGACTATTTCTAGATCTTCTTCAAAGAAATAGCTATTCAGTTCCTTTGCTTATTTAAAAAGTAAATTATTTGTCTTATTGTTGGGTTATAAGAAATTTATATATACTTGATACGAGACCCATGTCATATATGTGATGTACAGATATTTTCTTTCATTTTGTGGTTTGTCTTTTGACTTTCTTGATAGTTTCTTTTGCTGCACAAAAGTGTTCAATTTTGATGAAGTATATTTTACTTTTTATTTGGTTGCTTGTGCTGTAGGTGCCATTTTAAGAAACCACTGCCTAATCCAAGTGCACAAAGATTTTTTCTGAATTTTATTTTATTTATTTTTTTATACAGCAGGTTCTTGTTAGTTAACCATTTTATACATATTAGTATATATATGTCAATCCCAGTCTCCCAATTCATCACACACACACACCCCCGCCACTTTCCCACCTTGGTGCCCATACGCTTATTCTCTACACCTGTGTCGCTATTTCTCCCCTGCAAACTGGTTCATCTGTACCATTTTTCTAGGTTCCACATATATGTGTTAATATATGATATTTGTTTTTCTCTTTCTGACTTCACTCTGTATGACAGTCTCTAGATCTATCCACATCTCTACAAATGACCCAAATTCGTTCCTTTTTATGGCTGAGTAATATTCCATTGTATATATGTACCACATCTTCTTTATCGATTCGTCGGTCAGTGGCCATTTAGGTTGCTTCCATGCCCTGGCTATTGTAAATAGGGCTTCAGTGAACATTGGGGTGCATGTGTCTTTTTGAATTATGGTTTTCTCTGGGTGTATGCCCATTAGTGGGATTGCTGGGTCATATGGTAATTCTATTTTTAGTTTTTTAAGGAACCTCCATACTGTTCTCTATAGTGGCTGTATCAATTTACATTCCCACCAACAGTGCAAGAGGGTTCCCTTTTCTCTACACCCTCTCCAGCATTTGTTGTTTGTAGATTTTCTGATGATGCCCATTCTAACTGGTGTGAGGTGATACCTCATTGTAGTTTTGATTTGCATTTCTCTAATAATTAGCGATGGTGAGCAGCTTTTCATGTGCTTCTTGGCCATCTGTATGTCTTCTTTGGAGAAATGTCCATTTAGGTCTTCTGCCATTTTTGGATTGGGTTTTTTTTTAATATTGAGCTGCATGAGCTGTTTATATATATTGGAAATTCTTTGGCCGTTGATTCGTTTGCAAGTATTTTCTCCCATTCTGAGGGTTGTCTTTTTGTGTTGTTTGTAGTTTCCTTTGCAAAATCTTTTAAGTTTCATTAGGTCCCATTTGTTTATTTTTGTTTTTATTTCCATTACTCTAGGAGACGGATCAAAAAAGATCTTGCTGTGATTTATGTCAAAGAGTGTTCTTCCTATGTTTTCCTCTAAGAGTTTTATAGTGTCCAGTCTTACATTTAGGTCTCGAATCCATTTTGAGTTTATTTTTGTGTATGGTGTTAGGGAGTGTTTTAATTTCATTCTTTTACAGGTAGCTGTTCAGTTTTCACAGCACCACTTATTGAAGAGACTGTCTTTTCTCCACTGTATATCCTTGCCTCCTTTGTCATAGATTAGTTGACCATAGGTGTGTGGGTTTACCTCTGGGCTTTCTATCCTTTTCCATTGATCTTTGTTACTGCTTTTCTGCCAGTACCATATTGTCTTGATTACTGTAGCTTTGTAGTATAGTCTGAAGTCAGGGAGTCTGATTCCTTGAGCTCTGTATTTTTCCCTCATGACTTCTTTGGCTATTTGGAGTCTTTTGTGTCTCCATACAAATTTTAAGATTCTTACTTCTAGTTCTGTTAAAAAAAAAAAAGGCCACTGGTAATTTGATAGGGATTGCATTGAATGTAGATTGCTTTGTGTAGTATAGTTATTTTCACAAAGTTGATTCTTTGAATCCAGGAACATGGTATATCTCACCATCTGTTTGTATCATCATTAATTTCTTTCATCAGTGTCTTATAGGTTTCTGCATACAGGTCTTTTGTCTCCCTAGGGAGGTTTATTCCTAAGTATTTTATTCTTTGTGTTGCAGTGGTAAATGCGACTGTTTCCTTAATTTCTCTTTCAGATTTTTCATCATTAATGTATAGGAATGCAAGAGATTTCTGTGCATTAATTTTGTACCCTGCAACTTTACCAAGTTTATTGATTAGCTCTAGTAGTTTTCTGGTGGCATCTTTAGGATTCTCTATGTATAGTATCATGTCATCTGCAAATAGTGACAGTTTTATTTCTTCTCCAACTTGTATTTCTTTTATTTCTTCTTCTCTGATTGCTATGGCTAGGACTTCCAAAACTATGTTGAATAATAGTGGTGAGACTGGACATTCTTGTCTTTTTCTTGATCTTAGAGGAAATGCTTTCAGTTTTTCACCATTGAGAATGATGTTTGCTGTGGGTTTGTCATATATTGCCTTTATTATGTTGAGGTAGTTTCCCTCTATGCCCACTTTCTGGAGAGTTTTTATCATAAATGGGTGTTGAATTTTGTCAAAAACTTTTTCTGCAACTATTGAGATGGTCATGTGGTTTTTGTTCTTCAGTTTGTTAATATGGTGTATCATGTTGATTGATTTGAGTATACCGAAGAATGCTTGCATCCCTGGGATAAATCCCAGTTCATCATGGCGTATGATCCTTTTAATGTGTTGTTGGTTTCTGCCTTTGCTAGTATTTTGTTGAGGATTTTTGCATCTATAGTCATCAGTGATATTGGTTTGTAATTTTCGTTTTTTTGTAGTATCTTTGTCTGGTTTTGGAATCAGGGTGATGGTGGCCTCATAGAATGAGTTTGGGAGTGTTCCTTCCTCTGCAATTTTTTGGAAGAGTTTGAGAAGGATGGGTATTAGCTCTTCTCTAAATGTTTGATGGAATTCACCTGTGAAGCCATGTGGTCCCGGACTTTTGTTTGTTGGAAGATTTTTTTAATCACAGTTTGAATTTCATTACTTGTGATTGGTCTGTTCATATTTTCTGTTTCTTCCTGGTTCAGTCTTGGAAGATTATACCTTTCTGAGGATTTGTCCGTTTCTTCCAGGTTGTCCATTTTATTGGCATAGGGCTGCTTGTAGTAGTCTCTTAGGATGCTTTGTATTTCTGCCGTGTCTGTTGTACCTTCTCCTTTTTCATTTCTAATTTTACTGATTTGAGTCCTCTCCCTCTTTTCCTTGGTGAGTCTGGCTAAAGGTTTATCAATTTTGTTTATCTTCTCAAAGAACTAGCTTTTAGTTTTATTGATCTTTGCTGTTGTTTTCTTTGTTTCTATTTCATTTATTTCTGCTCTGATCTTTGATTTTTTTTCCTTCTGCTAACTTTGGGTTTTGTTTGTTCTTTTTTCTGTAGTTCTTTAGGTGTAAGGTTAGATTGTTTGAGATTTTTCTTGTTTCTTGAGGTAGGCTTGTATTGCTATAAACTTCCCTCTTAGAACTGCTTTTGCCGCATCCCATAGGTTTTGGATCATTGTGTTTTCATTGTAATTTGTCCCTAGGTGGTTTTTGATTTCCTCAGTTATCTCTTGGTTATTTAGTAACGTATTGTTTAGCCACCATGTGTTTGTTTTTTACGTTTTTCTCCTTGTAATTGATTTCTAATCTCATAGCGTTGTGGTCAGAAAACATGCTTGATATGATTTCAATTTTCTTAAATTTACTGAGGCTTGATTTGTGACCCAAGATGTGATCTATCCTGGAGAATATTCTGTGTGCACTTGCGAGGAAAGTGTAATCTGCTGTTTTTGGATGGAATGTCCTATAAATATCATTTGTCTATCTGGTCTATTGTGTCATTTAAATCTTGTGTTTCTGTATTAATTTTCTATCTGGATGATCTGTCCATTGGTGTGAGGTGTTAGAGTCCCCCACTACTACTGTGTTACTGTCGATTTCCTCTCTTATAACTGCTGTTAGCAGTTGCCTGATGTATTGAGGTGCTCCTATGTTGGGTGCATATATATTTATAATTGTTATATCTTCTTCTTAGATTGATCCCTTGATCATTATGTATCATTATCCTTGCTTGTCTCTTGTAACATTCTTTATTTTAAAGTCTATTTTATCTGATATGAGTATTGGTACTCCAGCTTTCTTTTGATTTCCATTTGCATGGAATATCTTTTTCCATCCCCTCACTTTCAGTTTGTCTGTATCCTTAGGTCTGAAGTGGGTCTCTTGTAGACAGCATATATATGGGTCTTGTTTTTGTAACTATTCAGCGAGCCTGTGTCTTTTGGTTGGAACATTTAATCCATTCACGTTTAAGGTAATTAACAATATGTATGTTCCTATGACCATTTTCTTAATTGTTTTGGGTTTGCTTTTGTAGGTCCTTTGCTTCTCTTGTGTTTCCTGCATAGAGAACTTCCTTTAGCATTTGTTGTAGAGGTGGTTTGGTGGTGCTTATTTGTCTTAGCTTTTGCTTGTCTGTAAAGCTTTTGATTTCTCCATCAAATCTGAATGAGATCCTTGCTGGGTAGAGTAATCTTGGTTGTAGGTTCTTTCCTTTCATCTTCCCTTTTATCATAAATATATCATGGCACTCCCTTCTGGCTTGCAGAATTTCAGCTGAGAAATCAGCTGTTAACTTTATGGGAGTTCCCTTCTGTGTTATTTGATGTTTTTCCCTTGCTGCTTTCAATAATTTGTCTTTAATTTTTGTTAGTTTGATTGCTATGTGTGTCAGCATGTGTCTCCTTGGGTTTATCCTGCCTGGGACTCTCTTTGCTTCTTGGACTTGGGTGGCTATTTCCTTTCCCATGTTAGGGAAGTTTTTGACTTCACTAACAAGGGAAATATTTTTTTGGGGTCCTTTCTCTCTCTCTTCTCCTTCTAGGACCCCTATAATGTGAATGTTGTTGTGTTTAATGTTGTCCCAGAGGTCTCTTAGGCTCTCTTCATTTCTTGTCATTCTTTTTTCTTCATGCTGTTCCACGGCAGTGAATTCCACCTTTCTGTCTTCCAGGTCAGTTACCCTTTCTTCTACCTCAGTTATTCTGCTATTGATTCCTTCTAGTGTCTTTTTCATTTTAGTTATTGTATTGTTCATCTGTTTGTTTGTTCTTTAATTCTTCTAGGTGTTCTTTAATTCTTCTAGGACTTTGTTAAACATTTCTTGCATCTTCTCAATCTTTGCCTCCTTTCTTTTTCCAAGGTCTTGGATCATCTTCACTATCATTATTCTGAATTTTTTTCTTTTTCTGAAACTTGCCTATCTCCACTTCATCTAGTTGTTTTTCTGGGCTTCTATCTTGTTCCTTCATCTGGTACATAGCCCTCTGCCTTTTCATCTTGTCTGTCTTTCTGTGAATGTGTTTTTTGTCCACAGGCTGCAAGATTGTAGTTCTTCTTGCTTCTGCTGTCTGCCCTCTGGTTGAAGAGGCTATCTAATAGGCTTGTGGTAGTTTCCTGATGGGAGGGACTGGTGGTAGGTAGAGCTGGGTGTTGCTCTGATGGGCAGAGCTCAATAAAACTTATTCTGCTTGTCTGCTTGTGGTTGGGGCTGGATTCCTTCCCTGTTGGTTGTTTGGCTTGAGGTGACCCAACACTGGAGCCTACCCGGCTCTTTGCTGGGGCTAATGGCAGACTCTGGGAGGACTTATGCCAAGGACTACTTTCCAGAACTTCTGCTGCCAGTGTCCTTGTCCTCATGGTGAGCCACAGCCACCCTCTGTCTTTGCAGGAGATCCTCCAACACTAGCATGTAGGTCTGGTTCAGTCTCCTATGGGGTCACTGCTCCTTCCCCTGGGTCCCAGTGTGCACACTACTTTGTGTGTGTCCTCCAAGAGTGGAGTCTCTGTTTATCCCAGTCCTCTCAAAGTCCTGGAATCGAATACTGCTATCCTTTAAAGTTTGATTCTCTAAGAATTCCTCCTCCTGTTGCCGGACCTCCAGATTGGGAAACCTGACGTGGAGCTCAGAACCTTTACTCCAGTTGGTGGACTTCTGTGGTATAAGTGTTCTCCAGTTTGTGAGTCACCCACCCAGTAGTTACGGGATTTGATTTTATTGTTATTGCACTCCTCCTACCATCTCATTGTGGCGTTTCCTTTGTTTTTGAATGTGGGGTATCTTTTTTGCTGAGTTCCAGTTTCTTGCTATTGATTATTGTTCAGCAGTTAGTTGTGATTCCAGTGCTCTCACAAGAGGGAGTCCAAATTCACAAAGATTTATACCTATGTTTTCTTCTAAGAGTTTTGAAGATGCAAGAAGCATTCTTATATTTGGACATTTGACCCTTTTAAAGTTAATTTTTTACATATGATGTGAATGAGAGAGACCCCTTTATTCTTTTAGTTATGGCTATTTCATTGTCCTAGTGCCTTTTGTTGAAAAGATTATTTTTTCTCATTTAATTTTCTTCCCTTCTTTGTCAAAAATTGAGTCTTTAGAAATTTGGAGGCATTGATATATTATTGTAGATTCTAGTGTAAACCTTCAGAATTCCCACACCACTTTTATATTTGGTTATTTTTTCCCCTTCCAGAAACTTCTGAAATATATATAAATATTAAATGTTTTGAAATTTTACTATCAGTGCTTTGGTGTAGGAAATTTTACACTCTTTATGCAAGGCCTTTATTCTGACATTCAAGCATGTGGCAGTTTTATCTGCAAATCTTTGACACACCTCCAAGAGAGAGGTGGGGCTCTGTGTCTCATCTGCATGAATCAGGCTAGATTTAGTCACTTGTTTATAACCAATAGCTGTATTGGAAATGATGTGTGACCTTCCAAGGTTATGTCACAAAAGGTGTTGGATCTTCTGTATTTCATGCTGAAGCACTCAGACTGGTGGCTTGAGCCACCATGTAAGAAATTTCATTACCTTGTAACTTCCCTTGTGTGTGAGAGGCCTCTCCACCTGGAGAGGCCAGATGTAGTTTATGTGGACTCAGCTGAGGTCACAGGTGTTAAGCCAGCACCAGTTGCCAGATATATGCATGAAAATGGCTCCAAATGATTCCAGCACACCACCATTCAGTCACCCCAAGCCATCAGGTGTTCCCCAGGAGAGGGTCCAGGAACTGTGGAAAAGAGACAGGCCATTCTCCCTGTTGCTGTCGAAACTCATAATCCCTGAAGCTATGAGCACGATTAAATGGTTACTTAAAGCAGCTAAATGCTAGGGTATTTTGTTGGCAGTAGTATCCAGAACATAAATCTTTCAATTCTGGAGAATAATAATTTCTTGCCTTTCTTCTCTCTTTCTGAAACTGTTTTTAGTTGGACGTTGGCCCACCTGGAATCAGTTTTTCTCCAATGATATGTTGCTTTGTCTTTTGTTTTTGGTGGTGGTGGTTTTCCATCTGTGTGTTTGTGTATAGAGAGATTTTCCCTATATTTGTCAAAACTTTTTGTTGAATTTTTAAAATATCTGCTATCTTATTATTAATTTGCAACAGCTTTTTCCTGTTCTTTTCTGCCTTTTTACTGTATCTTAATATTTTGCCTTCATATATTATTCTGTGTTCCTATTCTGAGGATATTAATTTTGGAATTTTTATATTCTGTCTGGCTTCCTCAATTCCTTTTTTTCTGTTTGTTTAGTTTGGTCTTTTTTTTTTTTTTTTTTTTCCCAGGTTGGAAGCATACTTCATTGTCCTGCTGACCCTTGGCTATCTGTTTATATTTGAGTGAATTTGAAGCTACATGCGCATAGTAGTGTTTGCTGACTTCTGGGCTTCCAGTTAGATAATGTTTTTATTTGGGTACCACCTAATCCCTATATTCATATATCACATTTTCTGGGGCCATTCCATTTTCCTAGAGAAGAATCTATGACCTCCTGCCTATAGAACAGTTTCAGGTAGTGTCCACTTTGCTGGAGCTCATACTAGAAATGGTCTAGGAATGGGGCCCTTAATGGTTTCACCATTGAATTACTTCCCCTAATTATAGCCTCTTACCTCCTGTTACTCTCCTATTTCTCAAACACTAGTCTAGAAACTCTGATTTAATTATTCTGTACAATGGAACCTTAGGGTATTTGGGGGTCATTGGAGGAATGTAGTCATTTGAGGACCAGATCTGGAGACTACATTAATGTAGAATTTCAATAAATCTCCTTGTATCTACTCTATATCTCACATTACCTTTTTCAATATGCACTCGTAGGATCTATGAAAAAATTACACCCTTTTTTGCCAGGACGTTCCTCTAAAGGGGCCCAGGTTTTAGCTTTCTCTGCTCTAAAATGTCAGTTTCCCACTTATCTGCATGCTTTCAATCTTCCAAAATGTGTTGAAATTTCTCATCTCTATTTTTTCCTTTTCTTTCCTCTTTCTGATTGTTGTGTTTTATATATATATATATATATATATATATATATATATATATATATATATAAAATATTTTTATTCTTATTTTACTAGCATTTGGCAAGAAATAGTTTTAGCCATGTTTAAAATTTTACAATTAAAAAAATTAGTAAATTAGATTTTAGAACACAGAGCACGTTATATATTAGTAATAATGATTGTTTATAGTAATATAAATATGATATATTTAATATAATGGAACTTCTGTGACATCTAGAACTGTAGTGTACCATGTATAGGTGATTTTATTTGCACCATATTCTTTGGAAAAATATAATGTACATATTTCTCTAAATCACATTTCATATTTTAAATCACACCTTTATTTCAGAATATGTGGAGGTAGGTTTTAAAGTTTCCTAGAGAGGTTGGAATCTAGCAGTTGGTAAAGGAGGAATTGGGCAGTTGTTTCAGCCACAATGCTTTGGGCATGACTAGCCAATTAATTACAATATTATCTGTCTACAGTACACTTGGGGAATTTATTTAGATCTACTCTCAGAGCTGACTTCCCAAGAGGATGCAAGTCAATTATGGTTCGAGTTCTTCCTGTCTCATTAGTTATTTGAATAATAATATATTTGAATGACGGCCCAGGAGACTGGAATTAGAAACTCAGTCCCAAATGAGTTGCTTAGTCTGATAATCCTAAGTGTCCATTATTAGTTCAAGCTGTGCTATATGATTGATTCTGGGATATTCTACTGACTTCCAGAAAAACTGGTGGGGTATATAGCTTTATATACTTTTTAATATATAAAGATCCAATTGTACTAGACATCTGTAGCTTGGCAAATTACTTTTCAAGTCACCAAAACTGCTTCTAAATCGAGATCTAAATAGTGTGTCAGTTTTGCTTATTTTCCACTTATTAAAAAAAGTAAGTAAGTGTTGTGTTCTAAAAGAGTTAAGTTTTTAGTATTTTTAAAAAATGGCTGTGTAACTGTAACCAAAAATAACACCCAGTGCAAAATTTTGTTATTTTACTCTCATGGTCAGCCATCCTTTGATGCATAGAGTGTAAATAAGATGTGGCCCAATCTATAAAATTCCACAAATGATCATAACCTTGGTCATTATTTAAGAAAAAAATATTATTATGAACTCTTTTCCAAATGTTTAAAAAAATAAGAGCAAAGTATTATAAATACAGTATGATTGAAGTAAGAATATATAAAGGAAAAACATAAACCATGTGATAACAATGAACAACAGTCCCAGAAAAAATGATTGTTCTTTTACAAGTTTTATTTTTAAGTGTCTGTGTATGTGAAACTAAAAATATTGGTTAGCCTTTGAGCTAATCTTCATAACAACCTAGTCAGATAGAAGGTCAAAACTCAGCACTGCTTCTCAGACCTGAAGGAAAAGGTATTTCCCGTGTGATTAGTGCTTCACTTTGATAATGTATTTAGCTCATCTGAAGTGTCATTCCTTACTTGTGGTAACAACTCATCTCTCATCCTATGAAAATTCTGATCCTAACTATTTGGAACATTAATGTTTTTTTCTTAGAAACCTCAGAATTTACAGGTAACATGAACATGATTGTTCTCTAATTCTATCGAAATTCTGTTTTATTATTAAATCCTTCCTAGTGTATATTAATACAAAACCTTCTCTTACATAGACAGTAATACTAGAAAGGCCTGGATTTCTTACAAGGATTTCTTCTTACTTTTTGTCCACAGATTTCATACATGTTTTATATATGTTATGTACATTTTCTTACAGAGTATCTCATATTGACTGTATATTTGATTTTATGACTTGATAGATTGCTTCATGAATGTGAAATGACTACATTATAGGTGAGGCAAAAATTTATATTGGCTTCTCTGTAGATAGGTAAGGATTACCACATGAGAGGTTACCTGTGGTGACTAACCTTGATCAGCAAAAAAAACAAGGAATTTAACATGCATTTTTGCATATTCAGTGACCAAATGAAAACCTAACTTCAATGAACACATCTCATTTTAGGCATAAAGATCCCACCTAAAATGGAGATACGATTACTTAATAAAGGATTATCATCATCATTCTATGACGAAATATATTTAACTCATCTTCCTGGTTGCCTGCCTTGGTGGATAATATATGTAAGCAAATTGGGCTTACTACAACTATTATTAAAAAATGAAGAAACTTTCCTAATAAATGTTTTAAGTAGATCCCTAATAGTAGACATCCCAACATAGCAGATAGCCCTCCTCCACTAATCTGTTTCTTTTCATAGTTGGAAAACAAAGATCTTGGTCTATGGAACTGAATGTGTTCTCATGTTAATATAAGGATCTAGCTATTTTCATTAAAGAAAAAAATTTGCTGTATGTATTATTCCTGGACTTCTGCTCACTTGAGTACTCTGAAAGCATGCTTCATATTCTTCAAGGTATGATGACAATTCTTTTTAATTGGACTAGACAGTTGCTATGAACTGTTCCTGCAAAATTCGTATGTTAAAGCCCTAACACGTAATGTGACTGTATTAAAGATAGGGTCTTTAGGACATAATTAAGGTTAAACGAGGTCATAAGAGTGAGGTATTGATCTGATAGGACTGTGGCCTTAGAAGGCAGCTGTCTGCAAGCCAGAAAGACAGTTGTCACCAGAAGCTGAACACTGTCAGACCTTGATTTTGGACTTTGCAGCGTCTTTAACTCTGAGAAAATAAATGTCTGTTTAAGGTACTCAGTCTACATTTTCTTTAGGTAGCCCAAGCTGACTAATAGAGCAGTTTGTAATTAGTGTGCTTTGATAGAAGGGCTCCTGGCATATTGAACAAGCTGCACCCCAGATTTTAAAACAAACTGATTACTTATGAATTGTATTTAATTGGACAATAGCCTCAGGCAAAAATCAACACATTTTCTTAGAATTATAAGGCAAAAAAAATTTTACAATGTCACTGCTTATTTAACAAAGGCTCTAAAATACTACACTTATTATATGTATGTCTACAAGAATCTTGTAATACTTGTAACAGCAGTTACAAATCCTAAGTTTGATAGTATATAATACTAAAGATACCTTTTATTTATTGAGCGCTTATTATGTTGTAGGAGACATACATTACATTATTTAAACCTAACAGTATACGTTAGATACTGTTATTTTTCCCATTTCACAGATGATGAAATTGACCACAGGCCTGTAAATAATGAGAATACTGGGGTTTCGCTGGATGCTGTTAATGTTTCATTAAACTTGGATGCTGTTAATGCTTCATTAAACCATGATACCCAATGGTACACTTTCACTATATATATATATATATATATATATATATATGCCGTATAGAATATCTATGGGACAAGGCACCCCTGAAAAGATGCTGGCAATATCATGCCAGTTTTATCTTTCTTTTCTCTTTTTTGTAGATGCTTTTTAGAAAAATTTCCTTTCATGAACACATTTCTTAATTCAGACAGAGAAAAAAATTGACCAAGATAAGAGCTTCTTCATTTACAGTCACTTTTCAGTCTTGCATCCTTGAGCTTATACTCAGGATTAGTTTTACTGAATTCTTATGTCATCTCTTGAAAAGGCTAAACCTACTTTTTAAATGTTGAATCTTTCTAATTCTCAGAGTAACCATATTTTCAGTTTCGAAAGTACCTTATTCTTTACCTATAGAGAAAAAGCAAAAATAATAATAATTTAAAAAAAACAGGGAGGGGTCCATCTGTGTCTCCCTATTTCAGGCAATATACAGAATGAATCAAATATTTCCCCTTTTCTTAGATTGTATCTTTCTCCATTGGTTCAGGCCCACAGAAAGTTTCTGAAAAGTTATGGAAGCTGCTGAATAGGTACACCAATGACCTATAGAAATGCTTATCAGGATAACTTCCTGTCTATCCAGGTTCCCCTAGACCATCAAAATGACGGGAGGGAGATGAGTCATGCACCAAGAAAATTCTCCCATGGACCCAAGAAAAAGGAGGACCAACTTGCTAATAAATACGTTAGCAGGTAGCAAATGTTGAAATGGTAGCACTTTCCTATGCTTCCTGCCGTGAACATCTACTAGGAGGATCAGTGCCACCTGGTCCCTCTGTATGCAGACATCAGTGTCTTAACCAAAACAGGCTGTTACCACATTTCTCCAAGTCTAATATTTATGTATGTCATAGAACAGACATTAAACAAATAAAAACAAAAGCTCATTATATAAGGAAATAGATGTATTGCATCCAATGATAAAACATCTACGTCGAGGGAATAATTTTCTCTATGAGAAAAAACCTGTTACTGTTAAGGGCTGGTTATTACAAGGACTTGTGGAAACCATTCCTTGAAACGTTAGGATATCCGTTTAGAGATTTAGAGCAGTAGCTGCATGGACAGCTGAGTCTGAGGAGCCTTCCCAGTTCCCTGACTTGTGGTGTGGACTTTATCCATATGCCTAACGCATGGCCATAATCACTGTGACTATCATAAAACAATTTATTTAAAACATTGGGAGAAAAAATAAATATGGAAAGTTAAATTAACAAATGGAAAGCATATAGTAAAAAGGGATGAAAACTGAGAAATAGGTACAAATAATAAAAGCATATTTAAAGAAGTAATATGTGATTTAAAAAGGAAAGAACTGGAATCAGAAAAATAAAAATTTATTTGTAAAAAATAGAAATACATTAATACAATATAAAGAATGCTGGAAGATAAAAGGTTTATAATGTATAAAAATAAAACATCTCACAGAATGTTATAAACATAAAAATAGTTTGGATTGTAGAATGAGAGTAAAAATTAAGACCTAAAAATATTGAGTGTAGGTTACAATACATAAATTAGGACAATAAACATGGCCAAGAAAGACTGCAAGAAAAAAGTTAATAATGATTAGACCACTAGATAATGAAATTTAAAAGTTGTACAAGAACCAAATGAAATGTCATAAATCAAGACAATAACTAAAAGCATATCAAGGTATTAATCTAAATTCCAGCAAAGTGTGAAGCCTTGCCAATGTTCTGATATGGATCAACAAACACAATGGCATGAGTTTAGTTTGGCAGTCAAAAAATTACAGCAGAAATTAATCAGCCTATGAAGAAAGAAACAAGTCTACACCTGTCTCAATACACTTAGCAGTCTATATTTGACAGATTAGCATTTTGGACTACATAGAAAACACATTATGAACTGTTTCTAATAGGTGGAAGGGAAAGCATTTCCATTTTAGTATAAGCTGAAGTACTTATGTATGATTATCCATGTCAAGATAAGCTCTTAGGTTGGGCATATTTCTTTGTGAATCTGTTTTGGAATCCAAGAATAACCTTTAAGAAACAGAATAATGAACTCTATGAATCAGATAGTTCAGCAGTTTTACTAAGCGGTGGCCTTTTAAAGTCTCTTTGGTGTTGATACTTGTGTGATGCCCTTTTCTGGATAAAGAATAAATAGACCTGCTCGGTAATTTGTGAATTCCATATTTAGCCTTCCTTTGGTTTGGAGTTTACTAGTGGAGCATGATGTGGCAAATAGCCCTGAGACGGTAGGGTAGTGAGGCTGCGTGAGCTAGTGATGCCTACATTAGTTTCTCCATACAAAAGAAAGTTGAAACCAGAGAGAAAGCAAGGGGAACAGTAGGTTGAGTCACAGGGGAAGCAGCTTAGGGATATTGGGAAGGGCAGAGGATGAGAAGATGTCTGAAAGATGAGACGCATAGATCTAAGAACTGTAATTGGGAAACTTTAATATTGTCCTATAAAAGTAGAAAGGTTGTAGATTAAGATGCTTTTTCTTACACCTTACTTGTCCCCTCAAAGACAAGTCTCTTAGAGAGACATCAGTGAGGACCGAGTTTGGCTTCGGCATCATCCCTGTTTCCCTTGGCTCAGGTCAGCTGAGGGCTCGCTCTCTCCTGTGCTCCTGGCTCAGTGTTCTCCTACTGTCTAACACCTCTGAGGCTCAAAGAACCCACACATGACCACCTTCTCTGCTCCCTTTAAAGCACACTTTGTTAAACCTTTTAGCTCCGTTCAGATTGGCAATCTCATATTGAATCTGATGTCAGCTGGATCTGAAAAGAATACCCAAAGTATGAATAGCTGATAACCCACACTCACTTCTAAATCCTCTGAGAAAAATTTGAATTTTAAAATAAGACACTTTAACCTCAATAAATATTCAGTTGATGATAATTCAGTCACTATGAGAAAGTGAAGAAAGGGAAGGAAATAAAGGGGACGGTGAGAAACTTTGCGGGGGAGGGGGCATATTTAATGACTTCTGTAAGGCTTACAATATAATTTGGGGTTTGGACATAAAGTACATAACCATTCTTGAAACACTGGTATTTGCTAATTAGTGCCTGATCACGTTTCCTGTGATTGTGCCCACTTTTGCATATATTAATTCATGTAATATTTTAGGCACAAGATTTGTCTTGGTTATTGATGAAATTTCTGGTGTTTATTGGCAACACAAATTATAAGCATAATCCTTGTCATGCTCCAGTTTTTTTCCAGGCCATGATAATTGAATTTCTGTTCATTAGAGTAGTGAGTTTTTGTTTTTGGTAAAACACGTTCTGTTTTGTTGAAAGAACAGCTATAAACAGAGGTGAAATGATCTCTGTAGATAAAAAAACAAAAATCAACAGAGCTACCAGCAGTCAGAAAGAGATCTGCTTATATATCTTCCATTGACTAAAGGTTATGACGTACAGGTATTTAATACACGTATTTATTCCTTGTCTTTCCCATGACCTTGAATGTCTCCCATTAAATTATGAAGAAGCTGTGTGTAGGTAGCAGAACTGTGCTATGGAGCTTTGTATGTTTTTTGCTGGCATTTCTTGTTCTTCAAGTTTCTCTGCTTTGGCTGTCTGTAAAGGCACAGTCTAGAGTGTCAAGTCCAAGGAAAGTGACAAAAAATAGGGAAGTAGCCATTTTCTGACTTTGAAGTACATTTTGGAAAAAAAGCCCTGTAGAGAAAAAGTGAGACTGGGCAAACAGATAATGGAAGCAGTCTGAAGAGAATCCCAGCAGCAGAGAGCTGTAGATTCAAAGTGAACAGTACACATTTCCCACGTGGTTCTTTATTCTGCGAGTATATCAGAGAAAATAAAGAAGATGAATTGCTGACTCCGACAGACTTGGGCCTGAATTCTAATTCTGGCCCTTATTCAAATGTGAATTTGGATGAGTAATTTTTAACTCTCTATGGCTTGATTTCCTAATGTGTAAAAATAGGGTTAAATGCGTCTACTCTGTTACAATGTCTCTGGAAGAATCAAAAAGATAGTAGATGTGAAACTTCTTTATGCTATTAACTTATTTAAGACCAAGGTTGTCATTCCTTCATAGAATTTCTCTCAAGAAACAAACTTGGATAGCAATAATACTTAAATTAATAAATGTTCATACTTGACAGTGTAGTTTTCTATATCAATAGGAACTGCCAACTCAAGCACAAATGATACATAATAGAATATTCATTTTAGTAATAATTCAATAAATATGATTTACTAAATCCATTTGGTAGATTAATATATGGCCATTCAGTTAATGAAATAGCATACTTGTACTAACAAGGAGTATTTTACAAATATAATTTATAAAAATAGTTTGCAGAAAAATATATGTTTTCATTATGGACTGAATGTTTGTGTCGCCCCCAAATTCATATGTCGAAGCCCTAACCCCCAGTGTGGTGGAATTTGGAGATGGAGTCTTTGGGAGGTAATCAGGGTTAGATGAGCTCATGATGGTGGGTGGGGTCCTCATGAGGGGATTCGTGTCCTTTAAGAAGAGACGTCAGGGCTTCCCTGGTGGCGCAGTGGTTGAGAACCTACCTGCTAATGTAGGGGACACGGGTTCGAGCCCTGGTCTGGGAAGATCCCACATGCCGCGGAGCGGCTGGGCCCGTGAGCCACAACTACTGAGCCTGTGCATCTAGGAGCCTGTGCTCCACAACAAGAGAGGCCACAGTAGTGAAGAGGCCTGCGCACCGCGATGAAGAGTGGCCCCCACTTGCCACAACTAGAGAAAGCCCTCACACAGAAACGAAGACCTAGCACAGCAAAAAATAAAAAAATAAAATAAAAAATAAACCAAGTTTCATATAATCGATGTTTTTTTATTTAAAAAAAAAAAAAAAAAAAAAGAAGAGACGTCAGAGAACTTGCTCTCTCTCTTCCCATGGGTGCCCGAAGAAGAGGTCAGGAGGAGCCCATAGGGAGATGATGGCTGCCTATAAGCCAAGAGAAGAGGCCTCAGAACAAAACCTAACTTGCAGGCATCTTGATCTTAGACTTCCCATCCTCCAGATGTGAAAAATAAATTTCTATTGTTGAAGCCACCTAGTCCATGGTATTTCGTTATGGCAGCCTGAGCTAAGATAGTTATATAAACCTATTTTGTTAAAAATCCTAATATGTGTATAAGGGAAGAAAATGAAAGAAGAGGCGGCAAACACTTAACAGTAGTAAGCACTGGAATTTAAAATTCGGGGCTTCTCATGTTTCACTGTATAAATTTGTAATCTGACCGTTTTCTAATGTGTGTGTATTATATTTGTGATTTGAAAAAAGAAAAAGATTCTTTTATCTAAAAAGTAAATAATAATTAAAATTTTAGGAGGAACACTTGAATTTAGCGTCAAAAGGACTGATATTATTCCTGATCATGTTACTTATTAAGCACAAACCTTAGGCAAGCTTTCTGCTTACTCAAGCTTTCTAAACCTCAATCCTTTCATTTGTAAATTATGTATAGCAATGTTTGCTCTACCCAAGATCTGGAAATTTTGTAGGGGGAAAATGGAGATAAAGCATAGGAAAACTTTGAGAAACCATAAAAATACTTCACGTGTGCACAGTATATCATAAGTAACTTTGTCATTAAATACATTAAGAAAATATATTTCTGAATAAGAAGGAAAGAGAAAAATATCTAGACATAAGAACTTTAAGAATTAGCAATATACACAGGTGCTTTTTAAAAAAGTTAATCATATGAAAGGGAGTGAAAATTGAAACTGTTACCGTCACCAACCATATATGGGAAAAAAGAGCACTTTTCCTATTACCCTGAGATGTCACATATTTCCAGTGATATGGTTCCTATCTTTTTTTTTTAATTTTGGAATTTATTTATTTTTTTACAGCAAGTTCTTATTAGTCATCCATTTCATACACATCAGTGTATACATGTAAATCGCAATCGCCCGATTCAGCACACCATGACCACCCTCCAGCCACTTCCCACCTTTGGTGTCCATATGTTTGTTCTCTACATCTCTCAACTTCTGCCCTGCAAACCAGTTCATCTGTACCATTTTTCTAGGTTCCACATACATGCGTTAATAAACGATATTTGTTTTTCTCTTTCTGACTTACTTCACTCTGTATGACAGTCTCTAGATTCATCCACTTCTCAACAAATGACTCAGTTTCATTCCTTTTTGTGGCTGAGTAATATTCCATTGCATATATGTACCACATCTTCTTTATCCATTTGTCTGTTGATGTGCATTTAGGTTGCTTCCATGACCTGGCTATTGTAAATAGTGCTTCAATGAACCTTAGGGTGCATGTGTCTTTTTGAATTATGGTTTTCTCTGGGTATATGCCCAGTAGTGGGATGGCTGGGTCATATGGTAATTCTATTTTTAGTTTTTTAAGGAACTTCCATACTGTTCTCCATAGTGGCTGTATCAGTTTACATTTCCAGCAACAGCGCAAGAGGGTTCCCTTTTCTCCACACCCTCTTCAGCATTTGTTGTTCATAGATTTTCTGATGATGCCCATTCTAACTGGTGTGAGGTGATACCTCATTGTAGTTTTGATTTGCATTTCTCTAATAATTAGTGATGTTGAGCAGCTTTTCATGTGCTTCTTGGCCATCTGTATGTCTTCTTTGCAGAAATGTCTATTTAGGTCTTCTGCCCATTTTGGATTAGGTTGTTTCTTTAATATTGAGCTGCGTGGGCTGTTTATATGTTTTGGAGATTAATCCTTTGTCCCTTGATTCGTTTGTGAATATTTTCTCCCATTCTGAAGGTTGTCTTTTTGTCTTGTTTATGGTTTCCTTTGCTGTGCAAAAGCTTTTAAGTTTCATTAGGTCTCATTTGTTTGTTTTTATTTCCATTGCTCTAGGAGGTGGGTCAAAAGAGATCTCGCTGTGATTTATGTCAGTGTTCTTCCTATGTTTTTCTCTAAGAGTTTTATAGTGTCCAGTCTTACATTTAGGTCTCGAATCCATTTTGAGTTTATTTTTGTGTATGGTGTTAGGGAGTGTTCTAATTTCATTCTTTTACATGTAGCTGTCCAGTTTTCCCAGAACCACTTATTGAAGAGATTGTCTTTTCTCCACTGTATATCCTTGCCTCCTTTGTCATAGATTAGTTGACCATAGGTGCGTGGGTTTATCTCTGGGCTTTCTATCTTGTTCCATTGATTGATGTTTCTGTTTTTGTGCCAGTACTGTATTGTC
The DNA here is from genome assembly GCF_000442215.2 of Lipotes vexillifer. NCBI lineage: Eukaryota > Metazoa > Chordata > Mammalia > Artiodactyla > Lipotidae > Lipotes > Lipotes vexillifer. Next base: position 1,889,267 of record NW_006794161.1, on the reverse strand, counting down.
TTGATTACTGTAGCTTTATAGTATAGTCTGAAGTCAGGGAGTCTGATTCCTCCAGCTCCGTTTTTTTCCATCAAGACTGTTTTGGCTATTTGGGGTCTTTTGTGTCTCCATACAAATTTTAAGATTTTTTGTTCTAGTTCCATAAAAAATGCCATTGGTAATTTGAAAAGGATTGCATTGAATCTGTAGATTGCTTGGGTAGTACAGTCATTTTCACAATATTGACTCTTCTAATCCAAGAACATGGTATATCTCTCCATCTGTTGGTATCATCTTTAATTTCTTTCATCAGTGTTTTACAGTTTTTTGCATACAGGTCTTTTGTCTCCCTAGGTAGGTTTATTCCTAGGTATTTTATTCTTTTCATTGCAGTGGTATATGAGTATTGCTACTCCAGTTATCTTTTGATTTCCATTTTGCAAGGAATATCTTTTTCCATCTCCTCACTTTCAGTCTGTATGTGTCCCTAGGTCTGAAGTGGGTGTCTTGTAGACAGCATATATATGGGTCTTGTTTTTGTATCCATTCACCAAGCCTATGTCTTTTGGCTGGAGCATTTAATCCATTCACATTTAAGGTAATTATCAGTATGTATGTTCCTATGAGCATTTTCTTAATTGTTTTGGGTTTATTTTTGTAGGTCCTTTTCTTCTCTTGTGTTTCCCACTTAGAGAATTTCCTTTAGCATTTGTTGTAGAGTTGGTTTCTCTTACCTTTGCTTGTCTGTAAAGGTTTTGATTTCTCCATCGAATCTGAATGAGATCCTTGCCGGGTAGGGTAACCTTGGTTGTAGGTTCTACCCTTTCATCACTTTAAGTATATCATGCCACTCCCTTCTGGCTTGTAGAGTTTCTGCTGAGAAATCAGCTGTTAACCTTATGGGAGTTCCCTTGTATGTTATTTGTCATTTTTCCCTTGCTGCTTTCAATAATTTTTCTGTGTCTTTAATTTTTGCCAATTTGATTACTACGTGTCTTGGCATGTTTCTCCTTGTGTTTATCCTGTATGGGACTCGCTGCACTTCCTGGACTTGGGTGACTATTTCCTTTTCCATGTTAGTGGGAAAGGAAATAGTGTTCCCCCCAGCACCAGCATGTACGTCTGGTTCAGTCTCCCCTGGGTCACTGCTCCTTCCCCTGGGTCCCAATGTGCACACTACTTTCTGTGTGCCCTCCAAGAGTGGAGCCTCTGTTTCCCCCAGTCCTGTCGAAGTCCTGCAATCAGATCGCGCTAGGCTTCAACATCTGATTCTCTAAGAATTCCTCCTCCGGTTGCCGGACCCCCAGGTTGGGAAGCCTGATGTGGTACTCAGAACCTTCACTCCAGTGGGTGGACTTCTGTGGTATAAGTGTTCTCCAGTCTGTGAGTCACCCTCCCAGCAGTTATGGTATTTGATTTTACTGTGATTGCACCCCTCCAACCATCTCGTTGTGGCTTCTCCTTTGTCTTTGGATGTGGAGTGTCTTTTTTGGTGAGTTCCAGTGTCTTCCTGTTGATGCTTGTCCAGCAGTTAGTTGTGATTCTCATGTTCTCACAAGAGGGAGTGAGAGCATGTCCTTCTACCCCACCATCTTATTGTTAATATATATATATTTTTAAGATATTCTCTGTCTGCTAAGCTTTTCTTACTTTCTTCTTTTGAGTCTCTGAATTTCAGTCTTTCAATGTGTATTTCAAGAAACAGAGTTAACATTCTTAGTTCTAATCTGAGTAGATTAATCAAGATTTGTGAATCCTCATCACATTCGATAGTTCAATAGGATCAAGTAACAGAAAACAATACTCTCTATTTTCCTATGAAAAGTAATACGTGCATTAAAAAATCCAAAAAACCCCAGACCTGTCCTCTCTATCTTGAGTGATGCTGAATTAACTTGAGCAGTGGGTATAGTAAGATATTAAAAACAAGCTAAATTTGATGTTGATCAGCTTCACTGTGTGTTTGACAGATAATTCACTCTGAAAAAAGTGGGGCTTCCCTGGTGGCGCAGTGCTTGAGAGTCCGCCTGCCGATGCAGGAGACGCGGGTTCGTGCCCCGTTTCGGGAAGATCCCACATGCCGCGGAGCGGCTGGGCCCGTGAGCCATGGCCGCTGAGCCTGCGCATCCGGAGCCTGTGCTCCGCAAATGGGAGAGGCCACAACAGTGAGAGGCCCGCATAACGCCAGGAAAAAAAAAAAAAAAAAAAAAAAAAAAAGTGGCCCCATTTTCCTGTCACTTACCTTCATTTTATTGCAGGAGTAAAAAGCTTGGTGAAACAAAGGTCATACATGGCATTAAAAAAATAAACCCTGACATTGCTTCCTTAGAGGACAAATTTTCTGCAGAATAACTGGCATCCGCAGCTAAAAATAATCTGTCCTTGGTATCATCTTTTTCTCAACAACTAGATACATCACCTTGTTGGAAGACATATGGATATTCCATATGTATGTAGTCATAGACATCCAAAAAGTCATATTTTCCATTTGCAAATTAGAAGGATTGAAAATTTAGCAATAAAGAAAACTCACGGTTACAGGCTTTGAGTTGCCACTGTAGACTGAAAAAAATTATGCACTGTTTCCACATTAAGTAGAATGAATCTGGTATTCTATTAGTTTCCTTAGTCTGTGCTTTTTTAGAAAACAGTAATTAAAGACAGAATTCTCTCTCTAGGTTCAAAGACTGCCTAATTAACTAGATAAGAAATAGATACATTAAATACAGGGAGATGTGATAATGGGATTAATTCAGAAACACTTTCAAAATAAAAATGCTTTATTCTAAGGAAAAACAAGTTTCTGAAAGGTCACTTGGATGCTTATTAGTGATTTACTTGTGTGTGTATTTAACTTCAGTAGCTTTATTGAGACATAATTCACATACCAAACAAGTCACCCATGTAAAGAATACGCTACAGTATTTTTAGAATATTCACATGATTGTGCAGCCATTACCATGCTCTAATTTTAGTATATTTTCTTCTTACCTAAAAGAAGCTATGGACTCATTAGCAGTTAATCAGCTCTCGCATTCCCCAACTCTGATCAACTGTTAATGTGCATTCTGTCTCCATAGATTTGCCGAGTCTAAATATGTCATACATAAGGAATGATATGTGGCCTTTTGTGACTGACTTCTTTCATTTAACGTAATGTTTTCAGTGTTTGTCTATATTGTTGCATGTATCAATACTTCAGTTCTTTTTATTCTGAAATAATACTCCATTGTATGGGTTTCATATTTTAGTTTCATATTACCATTATATGGTATCATATTTTATTTATTCATCAGTTATTGGATATTTGGGTTGTTTATACTTTTTGGCTGTTATGAATAATGCTGGTGTGACCATATATGTTCCAGTTTTTGTGTGGATGCATGTTTTCTCTTGGGGATGCAAGTAGGAGTAGAATTGTTGAGTTATATGGTATGTGTGATGAAATATTGCTGGGAATGGTGGATTTGAGACTCATTCACGGAGGGATGATGAGTGATAAGAGAATATGAAAATAAAGATAAGATCATTCACATTACAGAGCAAAAAGGAAAGAGGCAAAATGCTGATTCAAGGGCATGTCCACAATTCAGCAGTCAATGGGTTGGCAAAATTCAAGAAGGGAGTAAAACAGAGCTGTGTTCTGAAACTGAAGGAGAAACCATGTCAGTGCTACAAATAGTTCATGCAGAGCTATTGAACAATTCTACAAATAGTTGAAGAATAGGAATATGGATACTTGGATACTAAATGTGGCAAAAAGGAGATCAAACATTGGTGACCTTGCAGAGAAGAGTTTTGGTAGGTTGTGAAAAGTAGTACTGTACAACGAAGGTTTAATGAATAACAGGGATGTGGCCAATGTAGAGTAATATTTAGTAATTTTGATTTGAAAGAGAAGCCTGTGATAAGGTTATAGGTCAAAGTAGGAAAGCATGTTTATAATCGGAGAAGAAAACTCAGTACAAAGAAAAGAAACTCTAAGAGAGGGAATCGTTAATGGAGAAAAGCAGCAAGTGAGGTGATAGAGCATAAGACAAAGAATACGAGTGTAGGGTGGAACCTTTGACAGAAGGTAACACCTTTCTAATTGATAGATGTTGAGGTAGGGAGGGAAGTTGCTTTTGGAGAAATTTTTTAGTTGCAGAAAATGCGTAGCTCACTAAATGATTGTCATTCTTTGGCATTTACTAAGCATGTATTTTTTCTCAGAAACTCTGTTAGGTGCTTTATGTGTGGAATTTATTTCTCACAGCGATGTTATGGAGTAACATTATTAATCACAATTTATAGATGCTAAAACTGAGTTTTAGCATGTAGGATCAGGTCACAGAACAATAAAGATATGATTTAGACCCAGGCTTGTATAACTCTGCTTCTCACAAGTATACAGTATATCTATTATGTTGGCCTTAATCTTTTCCATAAATTGGAAGAGGCTATCAATTGCTGGCGTTGTGAGTGTGATGTGTGTTTGACTAGATACATGGCCTGTTTTCATGACTCGGAATATAAATCCAGAGTGGACATGAAATATGAAAGCTTAAGTAAGTGTTCTGATACCTAAATGTCTATTGTTACCGAACCCAGGTTTGGCAGTTTGTTGCTCATAAGCCAGTAATTGGAGAGGCAAGTGTCAGTAGGAAAAGAAGAAGGGGCTTTAGTTAGGAAAGCTAGCAATCTGGGAGAAGGTGGACTCATGTCCAGAGGCCAACTCCAAAGATTCTGCTCAACCATGACAATTTTTAAAGGGAAAAATGGGCATTGGGGTGGCATAGAATCTCAGTGAATCATCAGGCAGGAGGTTGGGTTCTGCCTCACTCTCCAGTGAGTGCACACGGGCTGACTCTTTATTCAGATGTTACATTGCCCACATGATCTGCCTTCAGGATTGCTAAAGGAGCTGTTGGGAGTAGAGAGCTAGTCATTTTTAAACTGCTCAATTCTTCATTGTTCTTTTTATCTAGGAAAAGAATCAACAGGTTAGGCAAAGCGTGGTGTGCATTTAGGGCAGCGTAAGTCAGGAGTTAGTTTCAATTGCTTAGTGACCTCATTCCTATAATTAGGTTCTTTTAAAGTTAGAGGGGAACAGAAATGGGCAAACAGGAAAAGAGCAGAAGAGCTGCTTTCACTGTCTTTTTCAGAGGTGAGAAAACAATGATATGTAGGCTTCTTGAGGCAATACGCCATTCCTGAATACACAGCTTTGCCCTTCTCGGGTAGGGGGCAGCACACAGCAACACACACAGACATTAACTGTCCTGGCAAGCAAACGTTACAAGTAAGACAAAGAAAGACCTTTGAAGAGCCCACTGTACAAAGGTAGTGAAAAACTGAACCTATAACAATAAGGTCCTACCTTGAGAAGGAAGTTTGTGACATACGTAGATTAGCGTTTTGCTCCTTATTATATTATATATTTATTAGTTAAAAGAGTTGTGTTGTCAGTTCTGTTTGAGAGTCATGAAAAAGCTTCTTAGAAATAGAACTGATTATAAATAATCTCAAGATCAAAAAAAAATTAATATTGAACATAAACATAAATTCTTAAATCAGAATAATAACAGAAATTTTACAAAATAAATGCTTGGAAATTGATGCATTTAAGATTTTCCAGCACCTAAAATTTTGAGGTATGAGTAAGACAGTAATATCAGTTACTGCCTGTAAGAAAGAGAACATGATACTACTACAAGATGGCATTTACTTTTGTATTTAGAAGGCCACCTGAATAGTTGGGTTTTTGTTATAAGTATGACATATCCTTTGTTTGCTATTTTATTAATTGGGTTCAAATCTGCTATTTCATCAGATGCTTTGTTTTAAAAAATTGTTTTTTGAGTTTGATGGTATAATTATTAAATGTACAGAAGAAAGATCGTGATTGTTTGCTGAGGACACATACAGGAAGTTTAGAAATAGAAAAGAAATTCAAACCACCTAGTGAGTAAGCTTTTTCATTAAAGATAAAGAAATATTATGTTTCAAGGCAATGTTTTATATTTACCTTAATAAATACAAAATTTTATTTTTTATTTATTTGTTTTTTTGGCTGTGTTGGGTCTTTGTTGCTGCCTGTGGGCTTTCTCTAGTTGTGGTGAGCAGGGGCTACTCTTGCGGTGCGCGGGCTTCTCATTGTGGTGGCTTCTCTTGTTGTGGAGCACGGGTTCTAGGCATGCAGGCTTCAGTTGTTGTGGCAGGAGGGCTCAGTAGTTGTGGCTTGCGGGCTCGCGGGCTCTAGAGCGAAGGCTCAGTAGTTGTGGCGCATGGGCTTAGTTGCTCTGCAGAATGTGGGATCTTCCCGGACCAGGGCTCGAACCTGTGTCCCCTGCTTAGGCAGGTGGATTCCCAACCACTGCACACCACCAGGGAAGTCCACAGAATTTTAAAATACATTAATTCTAGCTTTTGAGTGTTCAGAGAGCTACCTGTAGGAAATAAACTAAAATTTTCTGAGTAACCTAGCAGGAACTTTTTGTACATCATATCATTTAATTAATATTATTTTACAGCTAAAAAAAAAAAAAAGAGGCTTTAATAGATTATGTACTTTGCCCAGTGTCACATAGCTGGTAAAGCTAGGCTTCAAACACAGCCCTAACTCTAGATCTCATGATCTTTCCAAACACCACCTACCTCATTCCCAGGATCCCACAAATAAAAGTGTTTGAATCCACCATATAGACTGATATCTCATGAGTTTACGGATCCTAAAAAGAATTGAGACCAAGATGGCTCAAAAGAAGCAGTAACAAAGTAGATTGCCTTCCCAGAGTGTCCTTTTCTACTCTTGTATAAGTTTACTTCAGAAGACATTCCCCAAATGTACAGGTGAGGATGGGGTACGAGGAGGTCTATATACAGACAGTAAATATCACGCAGAAAAATGCTGAAAGAGCCCTGTCCTGAAGGAAAAACCTCCTCTTTTTTTTTTTTTTTTTGCGGTACGCGGGCCTCTCACTGTTGCGGCCTCTCCCGTTACGGAGCGCAGGCTC
>NW_006794161.1:1876559-1881389 GCF_000442215.2 Lipotes vexillifer | reverse complement strand
TTTTTTTTTTTTTTTTTTTTTTTGCCGTACGCGGGCCTCTCACTGTTGTGGCCTCTCTTGTTGCGGAGCGCAGGCTCAGCGACCATGGCTCATGGGTCCAGCCGCTCCACGGCATGTGGGATCTTCCCGGACCGGGGCATGAACCCGTGTCCCCTGCATCGGCAGGCGGACTCTCAACTACTGCACCACCAGGGAAGCCCTGGGGTTACATTTTTGAAGGCACTGTCTACCTTTGATGGATTCTCAGTAAAGAAGAGAGAAAAGGAAAAGGGAGATCTGGCCTTAATTTAATCATCTGAAGATTTTTTTTTCCCCCTTAAATATCCACATGACATAGCTTCCTTGGAGTGTATCAGACAAGGTGTGGGCTTCAAGGTGGCGAGTGGAAGAGAATTTAAAATGTTAGCGGCCGCTTTCCCTGTCTCCCCTATCTCTGTTTTTCAGGGAAATTTCAAACATGATAATAGTATTGAACTTTCTTAGAATGTTTTTAGTCAAACTACATAGCCTCAGATTTTCTCAGGCAGAGTTAACTTCATTATCAACAGTGTGAAAATATCTGTCATTTTAAAGCCTTTCCCCCCAAAAACACAGGTTTATGAGGAATGACAGACATATGAGGAAAGCCTCTGGAGCATTTAGATCTACTTGAGTTTCCAAGGCTCAGGTGAAGACTCAGCACAATCCTGAGAGCAAGGGTGCATTTTATTTGAGTAATACTACTTCAGATTTGTTCTACTTTGAAGAAGCACATCGTGAGTTACAACATAACATGAGCTATTTAAGAGGTTAGCACAATCACTCAATTCCTTTTAAGACTCTTACTTCCCCGTAGCCTAATTTATTTTATAGTTTGTCAGCCGTTCATAAAGCTCTTCTCATTTGATCACCTCTTACTATGTATTCAGCCATAAGCTCTCTTTGTATTATTCATATTGAATCAAATGGCTGCTTTCCATGTTATGAAAAATTCTTGTGCATTTTGGTATGGTCTGTTTGTCTAGAGGCTTCCAATTGGCTCATGGGTACTGGACATTTACTTGTTCTTCTTAAGAGTAATCCCATACTCCTCTCTTAGGTTTTCAATGAGAGCTGTTAAAAAAGCTTAGTTTTTTCTTTACCCTTTAATTTCTTTTGCTTTGTTCCAGTAGACAAACCATATGCTTATTTCTCAAGCTGTTAGAATGGTACATATTCAGTGAATCCCACGTCTCTATACATGACCCTGGCCAGGGTCACTTTGCTTCAAACTCATTTGTCACATTTGCGTGCATCCTACGTGTCCAGTTTCTACATTTTTCTTTTCTCCGGTTTTGTAATTGCTCTCATCCTCTCTTGCACAGGAAGATCCCGTCATATTAATTGAAAGCAGTCTTCTACTAGGATCAGCTATGCCAATATATGATAGGGGAAAGTCTCCTAGATAACAACGGGATAAGAATCTTCATCCAAACTTAGAGAAGGTGGATGATTCGTAAAGCCTTGGTCGGCCTGCACCTGTCACAAACTGAAAGGCATGTTAGTAACTGTGAAATTTTTACTCAAAGTAAAGGGAAGATAGACAACTTCACAAACTTTCCAATTGTTAGGAATATAATTACATCCTGCATTCTTTTTAATATGGTAAACATTTTTAATCTGATTGAGACTGTTTACTTCTGTTCGAACATACCCTCCCACAAAATTGTAATTTAGAGTTCAAAACATAATCATTAAGTTTTTAAATATCTGTAATCAAATCAAATGTACTTCAGATGAAAGAATTTAAATATGTACAGTTTAAATAAATACAGTTTGTCTTAAACTGAGTTTCTCACACTTTTCTGATAGCTTTTATGTTGCTTTTAAACTTTCTCTGAGTTACATATATTCTTTACAGAAAATACAGAGTAACAAGAGAACAATTACCTATAAATTTAATACCCAGACATAATCACTGTTCATTGTGGTGTATATATTCAGTCTTTTTATTGTTTTCTATAAATATATTTGTACACTTAGGGATTACAAAAATAGAATTGTATACTTGCTATTTCATATTCGTGCTTTTTTCACTTAATGAGGTATCATGTAGTATTCCATCACGTTGATGTCCCATAGTTTAATCAATTCTTTGCAATTAGATTTAGACCGTTTGCTTTTCCCTGTCACAAACAGATTTTTTAGGAGCTCTCTCTCCAGAGAGGACAAAAGCAGAAAGCATTATCAATAAGTTGCTGATGTCCTTTGATGGTACTTGGCCCTGTGGGTGTGTTAAGTACCCCGACTTCCTGTTTGCACTTGTCTGAATGCCCATTGGGCTCCTGAGGGTGTCCCCACGCCACAGGATTGGATGAGGCCCTGGTCGGGGAAAGCATGCTGCATGGCCCAGACTAGGCACTGTAGAGAATCACCGGAGTAACGCTGTTGAAACACTGGCTGAAGTAAGAGAGAAGGCCAAGAGATGTGAGGAGGGCTGATGCATAGCCATTGATGTAAATGTCCGTATTAGTGTTAGCAGATAATAGAGTTTAATAGCTATTTGCCTAAAATGTAAATGCTAGAAGGTAGAATTGCTAGTGATTACAATATAACCTAGTTTGTAGGAACTCCATAAATTCAATTAGTCGAATGCCAGCAAACTCAAGGCCACCAGATTCAGTCTCTGCCATTCTCCTGCTTTTTCTCAAAATGTGAGTCAAGTGTCAGGTGGTTCAAAAAATACGGATTCCTTAACATTTAATTTATTATACAAGTAATATTGTAATGACATTAGTGAGATTTCAGCTGGTGCAGAAATTGAACCACCTTACCAGATCTCCTAAATTGTTAGATATAGCCTTCTAGTCTTTATACTAGCACATTTTACCATACTTGTATTAGTGTTAGGAGTTATTTTTAAATTGTTGTTGAATTAACAGCTGATACTGTTAACAGCTGATAATTCTTGACATATTATACCTTGTTGCTTTACATTTCACACCTTTGAATGTTACAGAAAAAATTTTGACTTTCCTCATTGTATTAGCTCCTTTTTCCTAAAGATGACAACAAAATTAGTGACTTGAAACAATACAATTTTATTATCTTAAAACTTCTCTGTATCAGGAGTCCAGGTATTGGGGAGATGGCTTTTCTACTCAGTGTCTCACCAGGTTGAAATCAAGGTATCAGCCAGGATTCCAATCTCATCTAAGGCTTGGGGTGTTCTCTTGCAAACTCGAATAGTTTTTGGCAGAATTCAGTCCCTAATGGCTGTGTGACTGAGGTCCTTGATTTCTTGCTGGCTGTCAGCTCCTAGAGACCACAGATCCCTGACCCACCCATAGGTCCCCTCACAACGCTGTAATTCACTTCATCTTTGGGGCCCACAGGAGAGCTCACCTGATGAGGACAGGCCCACCCAGTATGCTATCCCTTTTGATTAACTCAAAATCTAATCACAAGAGTGATAGCCCATCATATTCACAGTCTTTCTCACACTTGAAGGGAGGAGACTTTACAAGATGTGTACACCACTGGGCAGGAATCTTGGGGCCATCTTAGATTTCCACCTACTACACTGAGCTAACTTTGGGGCATAAAATAATGTATTGACTAGGCACAATATCTAGGTCAGTAGATTAATGTTTCAAGTAAGGTGGAAGACAAACAGAATTATATTAAAAATAAGCAAAGAAACATCCCAACCTGTTACATGAATGTTAAGGATAATTGCCTTATTTTTCACATAAATTTGAAATGTCTTAAAATGTTGAATAAAAGTTGCCAAAGAACTACCCATTTTCATTCACTGAAAAGCATATCGATGTTAGATATGCTTGTCCAGATAATTACTTTAAAGTACAACTTAAAGTATAAGAGCAATAGCAACATTGTAAAAACTTTAGAAAAATGAGAAAAGAAAAAAAAAAAACAACTCCTTCTAACGTCAACCCCAGGCCTCTCCACCTTGTCTTCCTGACCTCCCTGACTCTTGCCTGGATGACTTGCTCAGGATGTTCATCCTCACCTACTATCCCCATTGCTCCCCCGCCACTGTCCTCTGCCAGCACATTCATTCACTTTTTCTCTAATAGCATCCCTTTGACTCCAGCTTATTACCCATATCAATTCCTGCCACTTCTCATTATGCTGCATGTATATGGAGTCCCTTCTGTCTTCCACCTGTTACCTTGTGTCATTTCAGAGGCTTTTCAATGTGTTTTTTTTTTTTTTTTTTTCGATACGCGGGGCTCTCATTGCTGTGGCCTCTCCCGTTGCGGAACAGACGCGCAGGCTCAGCGGCCATGGCCCACGGGCCCAGCCGCTCCGCGGCATGTGGGATTCTCCCGGACCAGGGCACGAACCCGTGTCCCCTGCATCGGCAGGCGGACTCTCAACCACTGTGCCACCAGGTAAACCCTTCAATGTGGTTTTTATGTATGAATCCTCTAGGTCATGTCCATTGTGCTTTTATATTGATATAAGAAAAAATCTTATATTACTTTTTCCTTGTGAATTAGCTGAAGTAGCTGTAGGTCTTGGTGGCCTCTAATACAACTTGGATACTTTCTTTTGATTAACAAGGTCATCACTTCCGTGTTTCTTAGAAGGGTACAATCAAAATAGTAACAACCAGCATTTATCTGTTTAATATTCCCTAGGTACTGTGCTATGTGCCTTATATACATTACTTACTTCTTACATCAACTCACTGAATTAGGAAATCATTATCATCACTACCTTTATAGACTAAGTGCTTGTGTCTGCCTAAAATCCACATGTTGAAATCCGATCCCCCAATGTGACGGTAGTAGGAGGTGAGGTGGTTGGTCGGTAATTATTTCATGGTCCTCCTCTTGGACCGCT
>NW_006794161.1:1781869-1876549 GCF_000442215.2 Lipotes vexillifer | reverse complement strand
CTTCCTGCTGATGTGTGAAGACTCAGTGAGGAGACAAGCTTCTAGAAACTAGGAAATTAGCTCTCATGGGACACCAAGTTTGCTGGCACCTTGATCCTGAATGTCCCAGCCTCCAGGACTATGAGAATAAATTCTGTTCCTTATAAGCCACCCCATTTGTGGTATTCTTTTATAGAGTAACACGTTAAGGACAGAATCTGAAGCTCAGAGTTGAAGTCACATAGCAAATAGCAGAGCTGGGGTTTGTACTCAGATTCTGGGTCTTTCATTTGAACTTGAGCTCTTATAGTCCTAAGCACTAGGCGGAGCTGGCTACAGTCACTTGGCATGTTTCCTTCAAAAGCTTCGGTCTGGGAGTGTGAGGGAGGGAGTAGGTAACAGGGTTTCTCTCACTCCCAGACCGCAGGTGTCTATGGTTCCCTCTCAGCGTTCCACTGAATGTAGGTGCCTCTCCTGCAGAAATTTGTGATTTATTCACTGGAAGCACAATCTCATTAAAGTTTTTCTCCTTTTCTTATTTATGTCATGTTCTGTTAATCAATAGTGTATTAAAATCCTGTGCCTTTATATAGTGCTGCTGTCAAATTTTTTCTTCTGGAATCCTTGCTTCCACCTTAGAAACTTTCTAATTTTATATCAGAAAATAAATGAGAGTGTGTAGAGACATTCCTTTTGCTCCTGCGTACTTTGTTAGATCACCTGCTTCTAGTTTAGGTTTGTTTGAGACCTCAAAGATGTTTTACTCACACAAAGGAAAACAAATGCATGCGTGTTAAATCCATGATTTTCCATCATCCTTTGGTAAATTGGCTCTTAGATTTTTTTCTCCCTTGCCATTCTTCTCCCTCTCCAAATATGTATGCTTATTTTTCCTTTTGGATGTACAAACTCAAGGGAGTGAGTGGAAATTATATCTCCACTCCCACATGTAGAATATGTTTGCCCATCCCTACTATTAAAATGGGAAGTCATGAAAATAAATTATAAATGTTGATTTTTTTCACATGTATAAATTTATAAAGAAATTCTCCTTAAGTTAAAAAGATTATAAAGTACAGTATGAGAAAAATTATTTAAAAACCAACCTTTTACTCTCTCAGTAAATAATGATAGGGATGTTGTTGTACATTACTTGAACTAACCTACCTTCAGTTTGTAGGTTTTTATAAACGCTTGGAATGAGTATCTATTTTAAGTATTAAGTATCTATTTTAAAGTAACGTGATGATAATGATTATGAAGTTTAGAGGAATATGTCTTCATGATTCAACCTAATCTAAATCGCTATTTAAATGTTAATTTTCTCAACAATATTTTGTAAGGTTCCTGTTCATTTTTACAGGTAGTTTCTGAGTGAAAACTGGTGTTAGAAACAAAATTCAACTGAGTAAATTTTAAAGATCTTATTGGCTTTATTCAGTGATTCATGAGTCAGGCAGCATTCAATCTAGCACAGAGAAAGTTGTACAAAATGAAAGACTTTCACAGGAGGAAAGTAGGAGGAACAAGGAAGTTATAGTAGGCAAAAAAGCAGGTTGCTTATTGCAAGGTTACTTTCCCTTAGGGTATGGTTGGGTGTACCAGGCAGATGACTTCACTAGTGCTGGCCAGGTGATTTCTGATTGACTGGTTTAAAGTTCCATTTCTGGGGAAGCTGAAACTGTAACTAAGTTTCACTGGGTAACACTGGATAAAAGACATCATGAACATGAGTCAAATTCAGCTGATAATCATTGAGATCTACAGTGATCAGGAAATGTAATAAGCAATTTGGACTCACTGTCTCATTTCACTTTCATTGACACCTTGACATAAGGATGAGTCTTCCCTTTCAGTTGAGCAAACTAAGTTTTAAAAAGTTATATTATTTACTGAAATTTAGATTAGCTAAATAATAGAACTAGGGTGGATCTTCTCCTGAAATTAAGTCACATGCTCATCTGGGCAGAGGGGAAAGAGGTTCAGAGTACTAGAGACCGTTTCAACCTGCTGAAAGATGAGATGGGATCACTGAAGTCTTGGTAGAGGGTGTGTGTTAGAACAACATTACTAGCTTCGGTGATAAAGAGGTGCATGGTTTATTTAATAGAAAAGAAATGTGAAAGGAAATTAAAAGAGTGAGTAAGAAAGTAAACATGATGTTTTTATTGGGCAATATTGTATTTGAAATCAGCATTGCCTTATCTTTCCTCTTTATGGTCAAACATCTAAAGAAAAAAAAAAGACTCATTACTTACTGTCACCATTTATCCGTGCATTCCCTAACCCATAACTATCTGACTTTGCCAAATGTCACTTTGCCAAAATGTCATCAGTCACACCAGCGTCCCTAAATGCAATGGATACTTACAACTGTTGATTGTTTTTTTCCATTTTTGAAAAATTCTCCCACGTTGTCTTATTCCTGCACACTCCCTGGTCTGAATCCTACTTCTTTTATTTTCCTTTCCTTTTCAGTGTCCTTTACAGTCTCCTCTCTTTGCCAAAAAGCTTCTGCAGTTCTTGAAGGCTATATCCCAGGCTCTTTTTTCTGCCTACTCCATATTCTTAATCTCATTCGTACCCACAGTTTCTATTACTATCTTTTCTTTGATGGTTCACAAATGACTATCTCTAGTCCATACTTCTCCTCTATCCTCTGGATCAGAATTTCTAATTACCTACTCTACAGGGATATCTTCACGGCCCCTCAAATTCATCATGTTCAAAATCATTTTCATCTATTCCCTCTTCCTTCCTCAAACCTGGTGGTCTTCTACCATTCCCTACCTTGGTAAGTCACCACCATCCCTGAAATTTCCTTCCCTTTCCTACCCACTAGCCCCTACCATGTCTGACGGTGATGAATTAATCACCAAGGTCTGTTGGTTTGGCCTCCAGAATACATGATAACTCTGTCTGCCCTTTTATTCTCCATCTCTGTTGTCCGAGTTTAGGTTGTTATTATCTCCTTTTGGAACATTTTGAATAGCTGCCCACTCATCTGTACAAGTCTAGTCTTCCCTCCTCTAGTCATTTTTCCAGAGCACAGCCAAGGTGATCTTTTCAAATTGCAAATCTTATCATGCCGTTCTCTTTCTGAACATTTGTATTTAAAATAAAGACCAAAATCCTTGATGTATCTTAGCATCCTATGTAGTCTGATCTTTTTAGCTTTTCCCCCCTTCCTCTTAGACCTCCAGCCACCACAGTCTTTTACATGCACATGATTTCTCTTACCCCAGGGCCTTTGCACATGTACTTACTGTGACCTGGAAGAGTTTTCTTCCTCCCTTCGTCTCCTTACTGCTTCCTTATCCTCAGTTCAAGTTTATTTAGTAAGCAAAAACTTCCTGGCCCCTCTGACTAGATCACTATTTGCATGCTATGTACCAATGAGGTCTTATTCACTGCTTTCATAACATATGCTGCCTTTTATACTTACAATGTTATTAGTTTGTGTAGTGGCATTCTCCCTCCTAAACTAGAAGTTCCATGAACACAGGACTCGTGCTTGTTTTTGCTCACTATTGTAGCTCCCTAATTTGACACAATGCCTATTCTTTAATAGGTGGATAATATATATTTACTAAGTAAATTAATGAGTAAGTGAATGAGTTAATAAATGCAAGATTGAAGATCCTACCTTTGTTATCTGATTCTTCTTGAGATACATAGCTTATCTCCCTTACTAGAATAGTCTATTTGAAAGTGGACACTAATCCACTCACACTTCCCTCATATGTCTAAGTTGGAATATAGTACATGCTTCATTAACATTTAAATTGAAAAAATACAAGTGAAAATAAAACTAAATTCAAATCAGTGTTTCATTTTTGATGCTTTAAGCCATGTTTCCCCTACTGCCTATTCATAACTATCACAAATGCTTGGGTGTTTTTCAAAGCAACAGAATCAGAATATGAATCCGTGAATCTATAGTTTTAAAGAATCAAGTTTGGTGTTAGCAAGAAAAGTATGTGAAACATCAATTTAATACAGGTAATATATTTATATTTATAATAGACAAAGTGATAAGGAAAAACCAATGACATCATGCAGACATGTCTTAAGGAAAAACTATATTCTTCCTACTTCCCTTTCTTCCATCTATATGTTAATATTGATGTAGTCCAGAATCAGAGTTAAGTTTATTTACAATAGACTTACAAATCTTTCCTTTTTTCTTTTCCTGCCTCATAAGTACACTTTGGATTTCATCTGACCAATTTTTTGCTAAGGGCAGGAATATCTTTGTCCTGTGTGATAAAGAAATTGTTACTTGTGTCTTGGCGTCAGAGATAGGCTAGTTAAAGTTAGATGCTGAACATGTGGTTGTACCTAATAATGTGTAATTTATCCTAATTTACAATGATGTCTCATACATTTTACTGTGTATTGGGAAGTCTCAACCTAACTGTTAACATTTTTCTAGGTTCAACTGTGTGGGCTAAATCATCTGGAAAATAGCTAGGTTGAGAAAGCCATGTTAAGATTATTTCAATGGTGTTTTAGTGAAAAATTAGTGTTAAGGCAGAGTTGTATTCAGATGAATGACCTCATATTGATTTTATGCAAAGGAACAAGTGGTTTCCTAGGGAAGAGAGAGAGGATCTTCTCTTTGATTCATCATTTTACAATGATGACAAATCAGATTAATGACATTCTAATGGTTCCAATTTTGGAACAATTAAGATTTCTTCCAGGGTAGGATTTGTGTTTCAGCATTACAATTTCATAACTTAAAAGATGGTGCTCAATTCACTTTGGAGAGTCAGGATGAAAGTCAAGTCCCTGGAGAACTCCCAGGGCTTCTCCTTATCCAGGGCTTTTTGTTTTTTAAAGAAAATTGCTGCACCAAATAGTATCTGAACTCCATTCAGAAAAAAACAATGCTGGCTCCTAGCATAAAACCATTATCCACAAGATGACCTCACCAGGCACAGGACATTGCTCCCTCTCCTGCGACGTGGACTTTGTCAGTCATCAAAACTTCCTTTTACTGCTGAATTCTGTTTTCCATGTGCATGATCTAAAGGAATACAAATAACACCCTTGTTTCATTGAAACTGAATGTGTACCCTCATCACCATATGCTGAACAGAACTGAAAACCAGGAAGTAAGTAGAAAAGGCTTTTGCGCCAAAAACCTATCACAAAGTCTGTGCAGTAATGCTATCGCTGTAAATTTATAACCCAATATTTCCCAAAACACTAGCTGCAAAAATAAGGGTTCCAAAAAGGAGTTCTTATACTGTGTCTCCATCTCAAAGATACACAGCGTTAAAGAAATGTTTAACTTAATTTAACTTTTGTCGATTGAAAGGAAAACACACAATGTCAGAGCTGTGTTTTGAGTGTCAGTTTTATTCAGGGATCTTACTGAGGACTATAGCTGGGGAAACAGTTTCTCGGATAGCTCTGATGAGCTGCTCAGAAGAGATTAAGAGAGGAGCCAATATCTGATTAAATTTTTGGTTAGGAAATACATGCAGTCAAGCATACGTCTTGGTTAAAAAATGACTGCCAATAACAAAGAACAGATATCTCAGCTTAATAATTTTAGTGCTTTTCTGTGATGTATGGGAAGATGGAGGAATCCAGGGTCATTGAAATACTTCTGGAGATACGCATCTTAACTATCTGGGGGGCCCATTTATCCAAAGCACACAGTGCTTCCTTCTGTTTTCTTCATCCTGAAATCTGCAGTGGGTTGCAGCTTAACCCTTGTGTAGCTGGATGACGAGTGACACTATGTGCTTTTTGTTTACAGCTTGTATGTCAAAAATGTGTTTGACAAAGCTAATCCCTCACTTTTGCTGAAGTTGTCCAATGTGGGAAATTCTGTTCTATTAATTTGAAAGTATCTTGGTGACAGAGGCCTCATATTGAACTTTAAGGATTCTGCAGTAGCTTTCAAATTTCCTATGCATGGTAGCTGTTTGTTGAAAAATAGAATAAATAAATGAATAGGTTAGTGTAGGGATGGACATATAGATGGAAGGATGAACAAGTAAATAAATTAATAAAAATAATTCTTAGGCCTAACACAATGAATGCAATTATTAAAAATAGGTTTTTTTTTTTTTTTTTTTTTTTAAGAAAATGAGACTTATTGGGGTTTTTTTTTTTTTTTTTTTTTTTTGGCGGTACGCGGGCCTTTCACTGTTGTGGCCTCTCCTGTTGGCTCCGGATGCGCAGGCTCAGCGGCTATGGCTCACGGGCCCAGGCGCTCCGCGGCATGTGGGATCTTCCCGGACTGGGGCACGAACCCGTTTCCCCTGCATCAGCAGGCAGACTCTCAACCACTGCGCCACCAGGGAAGCCCCAATGAATACTTTTTATATTTCTCTATACAACTTCACAACTGCGTGTTAACTTTTCTGCTCCCTCTGCTAATAACCAGTCATCTCTAACATCTATCAGGCCCTCTTCTGAGCACTCCACACATATTATCTCATTTATTCCTGGGATCTGGCCTGTAGCTGTTGTTATTTTCCTCACTGTATGGATGTGGATACTGAGGAGTTAACGACCTTACTCCAGCTGTGCAGCATTGTTCTTCTCTGTTTATATTCTGTCCACACTAGAGAGCAGGCTTCTCTTGCATGTTTTTCTTTAAAGGCAAGTACTTTTTATCCTGGTGACTCATATCATCTCACATATATGAGTCCCTACGACAATGAATAAAATGAAACCCACATACCTACATTGTAATTCAGAGTATCATTGCATTACAATATAGTAATTTACTGTTCATCATAATGGTTATGGGACATTAAGCAAAGGGTAAAATATGTTGAATATAGTCTACCTCAGAAGACAGATGGTTTATAATACAGTTCAACTCTTCATTATGGTTTAAAATACCAGGGTTTGAAAGGAGCAAATCCTCTACTAATTGGAAAGCATCCTGTTTAGTAAGAAGTCTCCCATTTAGACAGATGATCAAAAATAAATGCCCTTTGAGTTCTAGATTGCACCGTTTTATTAAATACTGCCTACGCAACTTAGATGACAGAACATTTTCCTTCAAAATTCATGCTCAGCTATACTATTCTTGCTTCTTGCCCCTCCTTGTTGGTATAGTAATAAGATATGACACCACATGGGTTACTTGATGAAGTGATTTAGAACTGCAACATGTTTTTAATACAGCTCTAGCATCCTTAGTCAGCTGATGGCTGGAGATTAATGTCACAATTAGTATGTGGATGTTTGATATGCCAACCTCCTGGGTTTAGAATACTTGTAAAATGCTGTGGGCTCAGCTGGGCATTTTGTTGTCAGAGCTCACAAAGGTAATATAAACAGACATCTGACAGGCCTCTGCTGAGATGGGGTTTGAAGGTAGGCGTCTCATGGAGTAAGACTTGGTTTAACTTAGAAAAGAAAAAAGACTTTCAAAGTGAAAATATTTTCAAAACGTAAGTATCACAACACATTTTGTACACTGTTACATGATCATCAGAAAGTCAAATTGTGTGTATTCACCATTCACATGGTGTGAGTTTAATAGATTGCAAGCTGGTTGTAATTTCATGTGGTCATTATGCATGAGGGAAAATTTGCCTCTTCAGATCTTTTTAAAAATTGACACTGTTGCTAGTTATATTTTTAGAATTGAAACACAACTGAGAAATAGCACAGACTAGTCCATGGACAGTAGAAATTCATTGAATCTTTAAGCTTTTTCAGTGTTGTCATCGAAGTCCCATGAATTGTATAGGAAAAATTTACAATCCCCATCTGGTGGACTTAAATTTCTGAGTTCAAGAAGGACTGGTAGGTTTCATTAGTTTAAAAAACACTTTAAAACTTGTATTTAGAACTTCCCTGGTGGAGCAGTGGTTAAGAATATGCCTGCCAATGCAGGGGACACGGGTTCAAGCCCTGGCCCAGGAAGATCCCACATGCCGCGGAGCAACTGAGCCCGTGCGCCACAACTACTGAAGCCCGTGTGCCTAGAGCCTGCGCTGCACAACAAGAGAAGGCACCACAATGAGAAGCCCGTGCACTGCAATGAAGTGTAGCCCCTGCTCGCCGCAACTAGAGAAAGCCCACGCACAGCAACAAAGACCAATGCAGCCAAAAATAAATAAAATAAATAAATTTATAAAAAGAAACAAAAACTATATTTGGCAAAGTTATGTTAGGTCTTCATGAAGCATGAGGTGTTGAGGGCAATTGTATTCAGCACCTTGGCTCCATAATTTACCGCCAAAAAAAAAAAAAAAGATTTGAGATTTGCTAGATATGTTGGGTTTATAAATTTAAGGAAGGTTATTAGAAGAAATCTAAAAACTTTATGATTTTTCCGTTATACATACACACATATACACCCATGTGATTAATGGAAATTACCTAACACCTAAATCTGTATCAAAGATCACAGTTACCTCATCAAGATTGTGTTTTTTGCCTTCCCACTGAAATCTATCACCAATATTCTTATTCATCTCAGTGAAGATAGTATTTTTTATATAAACATTTTAAAATGTGAGAAATTTTAAAGAAAACAATATACTCAGATTATGGAAAACTTACAAATAAGAGTTCCACTATTATCTACTTATATTTATAGACATTAAAGGGTCATTAATTTATTGACTAATTCTCCAAGTTACATTGCAAATTTTGAAGTGTAAGCATTTTGAAGAGCTGTAATAGAACTTTGATCAAGTATGTTTTGTAATCTTCTGGAGTGTTCCAGGTAGGGGTTATATGTAGTACAGAGGGAACTAGCTTTAAAAGGTACTGATACTTTGATGAAAGTGTGATTTGTTGGTGAAGTGGTAGCGTACAGAGAAAGTTCAGAGTCTGTCCTGTTAAGGGGATAAAAGTTGCTTTTGAAAGACTTGAAGAGACTTAACAACAACAAAAAAGAATATCAAAATATCAGCAGTACATTTAAACCTTTTAATTATTGTAAAAATAATCACAAAAAGTTATGAAGCAAAATGTTTAAAGCTTCTGAAGCTTAATCCTTTTATTGTTGGGTTTTGCTCTTCTAAGGATAGTGCTTTGTATGATGTAATTCTACCTTTACAAACAATTAGATAAAAGAAATGCTCACATTTTAAGGCTTATTTTTTTTGATACAAATGGACTAATTATTACAGGCCTTTGTGATGTGCTGCTGTTCATTATGCAAAACCTAAAAAATATCCATATGGCTTGTATGTCTGCTCTGGATCAAAAATCTCATTTCAGACCTCTGGGACATTTAAATGTGTCTCTGTTTACAGAGGCATCAGGCTGGCAGCAAAGCCAAGACTGGTGTTGCTTTCTTTCAAATGTCTTTAGGGTTGGACTAGCTATAACTTCGAATAGTGGTGGGTTTGACTTCTTCTCGAGAAGCTTGTTTATTCCTATTGATACTAATAGGATGTGGTAAATGGCTTTGGGGAAACAGATTGCTGACATATTTATGTAGCCTTATTTGGAATATAATATTAGTGTATAAGATTTACCAATTGGAAATTTTGCCAAATGCATTCAAGATTTTTTGCAAGTCTGAATTGAGTAGAAACAAATCATGTCCTTTTACTCATGTTACAACATTTTCTTTAGACATTTTTATTATTTCTATCCTACTAGGAACATTAAGATAGAGTTGGAAACTTTAAAACACACACACACACACACACACACACACACACACACACACACAGAGTAATAGAGCATACACACAACTGTCCCTATCCTAAAGTAGATTGTCTGCTTTTTGTAGTCTTCACAGGAGCTGAAATGAATTTACTTGACTTCCTTATCATGATAAGGTTTACAAAGAAGGAGATGCAGGGTGGTCAATAAGACAGACAGGTAACTAAGACGTGGCAGGTGAGGAGAGAATTTCTGAAAATAATGGAAGTCTAAAGGTTGATTTAATCAGTCAATGAATCAGAAGGAAGAATGTTCTAAGAGGGAGCACATTTGCAAGTGGATTTAGATAGAAGAATGGCAAAAGATGGGCTAGAGAGGTAAAAATGTACCAGATCATGGAGAACATGTAAACATGGCAGCTGGACTTTATGACACTGGAGAGCCATGGCAGCCTTTGAAGTCACGTAATGTAATTTTTCTGCATTTCAGAAAGGTCATCCTGTCAGTTGGATGGAAAATAGATGGGAGGTGGCAAGAATAGATGGTGGGCGGACAGTTTAAAGAGCTGTGCCAGGAATCTCTGCAAGAGAGAGACTTGAAGTAGACAAGGGGTAGTGATGATGGAAAAAAAGCAAATAGTTAAAGAAATATTTAGGATGTAGCCCAGTAGGCCTTGTTGAATAATTTGAGATGGGTAACAGGTGAAAGAAAAGAAGGGTAAAACCTGAGGTCTGGACTAAACAACTGAGAGATCACAGGAGGAGGGATAGATTTTTTGAGATTAATTAAACTTATTAAATCATGAGTTTAAGTTTTTAATGTTATTAGTCTGTATGTGTCCCCAAAGGCAGTTAAAATGTACATCCAGGGATCAGGAGACTGAAGCTGCCTAAAGAAAAATAAAGATGTGTAAGTTCTTCGGATTTCTAATAGAGGATATGTGGAGTAAGAAGACAAGATGGTCTAGATAAGTATCTTCAGTAAAAGTAACATTTACAGGAAAATCAGGAGTTTGAGAAGAAGCGAGAGAGAAAGGAGAATGATCAGGGAAATATGGCATTCTGGAAGCTAAAAGAAAAGCAACTTTCCAGGAGAACCCGGTGAACAATCATTGGTGTATTGGTTTAATTCACAAATATTTTTTAAGTTCCCACTTGGCATCAAACACAACTATGGAAAACCCACATATGGGCTCCACCCTCAGGGAACTAACAGTAAAGTGGAGAAACAAATACACGTCAAACAAGCACACACATAAATATTTCATTGTAAATGTCAGTAAGTTATAAAGAGTAAATTTATTATAAACAGCTATAAAAGGATGTAGCCTGTGATCTTGTATCTGTGAGGTCTGGGAATCCCTGTCTCAAGACGTGAACACAGACTTAAAATTTGAAGAATAGGGCTTCCCTGGTGGCACAGTGGTTGAGAGTCCGCCTGCAGATGCAGGGGAAACGGGTTCGTGCCCCGGTCCGGGAAGATCCCACATGCCTCGGAGCGGCTGGGCCCGTGAGCCATGGCCACTGAGCCTGCGCGTCCGGAGCCTCTGCTCCGCAACGGGAGAGGCCACAACAGTGAGAGGCCCGCGTACTGCAAAACAAACAAACAAACAAAAACAGTTGTACTAACGAAAAACATGTTGGCAGTGGCAGTGCTGATAATAGCAAAATGTCACAGAGCACTCATGTTCCTTTTGATGTGGTGGAGTGGCGGTTACAGAAAAAGGTGCAATAAACAGAATAATGGAATGGCTAATATTATAGCAGAATGGAATTTTCCTCTGATTTACTGAAAAGATACACATTGATAGGCATCTAATTGATAACTATTCACAGAACATAAATGTTAGACATCAAATTATTCTTTCACTGTAAGCTAATCAAGATTTTAGACACAATGCAGATTAATGGAAAACACACACTTTACAAAATTAATGGTTACTTAGATTTCAGTAACAGTTTGAAAATGGCAGAAAACAAAAGCATGCAGAGACTAAATATCTGTATAATATCAAACAAATTTGGAGCTGTGTTAGTAGTGGTTACTCACAAATTTGACTAAGATAGTGCATATTATAATTATCAGAAAATTATCATGTTCTACTGAGCTGAAGCACAAAATGAACTATGATTCTTAATAGGATTTTATTATCTGTTTCATTAATGTTATCCATCATCCAAATTCATTATGTTTGCAACATTTGTGTAGGAAAAAACACATGATGTAAGTGTGCCCCCAGTGGCTATAGACTAGTTTGTAAAAATATAGAAAAGACCCGAATGTTTCGAATAAGGGCCTTAGCTGGTTATATTCTCCGGTGAATCCTGGCTCTATCTCAGGCAGAGGGTTCTCTCTCCTATTTTTAAAGTTATTCCAAATTAGAGGATTCACAATTTCTCCTATAGTTTTTACAAAGAATTTATTTTTAGCAGATACACGTTAACCAACGCTTCTACCTCTGATTCTGATGTAACAGTGAAAACGTGTAAATCAACACAAAAGATTTATTTTTTCCTCATATACATAGTGTTTGATTATGTTAAGACTAATTCTCTGCAAGTATTTAAAAATACGTTTTGTGTTTAAAATAGGATATTGGATGAAGCAAGAAAATGTGTATTAGGACAGGCTCATAGCCTGAAAAAGTAGTTTGCCCATTTGTGTGATACACATGAAAACTATGTTTATAAATGTTGTTAATCAGTAGGATACTAGATATCTATAAGGTATGTTGTAGATTCCTCAGAATTTGAAACCCCCTTTCCATAGAGCTTCTTCATAGGGTTGCCAGTTTTTTGTATTTTGACACAAAGACATTGCCCAGTTATTACTCTTCTTCATTTAACTCTAGCCACTAGTCCCAAGATGCAAACACTTAACTTGATCAGTTCATGCTTCTGGAAAAACTGCAAAAACTAGTTGTTAGTGACCCCATTAGATGTAAGTCTGCACCAGATCTCTGAGGTAGTGCAGTGTGTCTACAATTGGGCAAATCTTAGAGAATAATGAGTTAGGAGGATTAAAAATCTCAGGCAAGCAGGATTGTGAAACATTCTCAGGAAGAGAAGCTTCAAATAAGAGAAAAGGAAAATATCAGTATCATCACATTTGACCTTTGAATGACTAAGACTATTTCCTTGAGATACTATGAAAGAACACCACTAACTGTATAGTAAAAAGGTTGAATTTTCAATTGAAACAGATATATATATATATATATATATATTTTTTTTTTTTTTTCTTTTCGGTACGCAGGCCTCTCACTGTTGTGGCTTCTCCTGTTGCAGACCACATGCTCCGGACGTGCAGGCTCAGCGGCCATGGCTCATGGGCCCAGCCGCTCCGCGGCATGTGGGATCTTCCCGGGGGGACGGGGGCACGAACCCGCCTGCAAAAGCCTGCAAAAGCAGGCGGACTCTCAACCACTGCACCACCAGGGAAGCCCTGAAACAGATTTTTTTTTTTAACATCTTTATTGGAGTATAATTGCTTTACACTTTTGTATTACTTTCTGGTGTATAACGAAGTGAATCAGTTATACATATACATATATCCCCATATCCTCTCCCTCTTGTGTCCCCCTCCCACCCTCCTCAAGGTGGTCACAAAGCACTGAGCTGATCTCCCTGTGCTATGCGGCTGCTTCCCCCTAGCTATCTATCTTACATTTGGTAGTGTATATATGTCCATGCCACTCTCTCACTTCGTCCCAGCTTACCCTTCCCCCTCCCCGTGTCCTCAAGTCCATTCTCTACGCCTGTGTCTTTATTCCTGTCCTGCCCCGAGGTTCATTAGAACCGTTTTTTTTTTTTTTTAGTTTCTATATATATGTGTTAGCATACGGTATTTGTTTTTCTCTTTCTGACTTACTTCACTCTGTAGGACAGGCTCTAGGTTCCTCCACCTCACTACAAATAACTTAATTTCATTTCTTTTTATGGCTAAGTATATTCCATTGTATATCTATGCCACATCTTCTTTATTCATTCATCTGTGGATGGATGTGTAGGTTGGTTCCATGATCTGGCTATTGTAAATAGTGCTGCAGTGAACACTGTGGTACGTAATTCTTTTTGAATTATGGTTTTCTCAGAGTATATGACCAGTACAGGGATTGCTGGGTCATATGGTAATTCTATTTTTAGTTTCTTAAGTAACCTCCATACTGTTCTCCATAGTGGCTGTATCAATTTACATTCCCACCAACAGGGCAAGAGGGTTCCCTTTTCTCCACACGCTCTCCAGCATTTATTGTTTTTGGATTTTTTGATGATGGCCATTCTGACTGATGTGAGGTGCTACCTCACTGTAGTTTTGATTTGCATTTCGCTAATGATTAGTGATGTTGAGCGTCCTTCCTGTGTTTGTTGGCAATCTGTATATCTGCTTTGGAGAAATGTCTATTTAGGTCTTCTGCCCATTTTTGGATTGGGTTGTTTGTTTTTTTGATATTGAACTGCATGAGCTGCTTGTATATTTTGGAGATTAATCCTTTGTCAGTTGCTTCGTTGGCAAATATTTTCTCCCATTCTGAGGGCTGTCTTTTCATCTTTTTTATGGTTTCCTTTGCCGTGCAAAAGCTATTAAGTTTCATTAGGTCCCATTTGTTTCTTTTTGTTTTTATTTCCATTTCTCTAGGAGGTGGGTCAAAAAGGAACTTGCTGTGATTTATGTCACAGAGTGTTCTACCTATGTTTTCCTCTAAGAGTTTTATAGTGTCTGGCCTAACATTTAGGTCTTTAATCCATTTTTGTGTATGGTTTTAGGTAGTGTTTTAATTTCATTCTTTTACACGTAGCTGTCCAGTTTTTCCAGCACCACTTATTGAAGAGGCTGTTTTTTCTCCATTGTGTACTCTTGCCTCCTTTGTCAAAGATAAGTTGACCATATGTGCGTGGGTTTATCTCTGGGCTTTCTATCCTGTTCCATTGATCTATATTTCTGGTTTTGTGCCAGCACCATACTGTCTGGATTACTGTAGTTTTCTAGTATAGTCTGAAGTCTAGGAGCCTGATTGCTCCACCTCCGTTTTTCTTTCCCAAGATTGCTTTGGCTATTTGCGGTCTTTTGTTTTTCCATACAAATTGTGAAATTTTTTGTTCTCGTTCGGTGAAAAATGTCATTGGTAATTTGATAGGGATTGCATTGAATCTGTAGATTGCTTTGTGTGCTATAGTCATTTTCACAATGTTGGTTCTTCCAATCGAAGAACATGGTATATCTCTCCATCTGCTTGTATCATGTTTAATTTCTTTCATCAGTGTCTTATAATTTTCTGCATACAGGTCTTTTGTCTCCTTAGGTAGGTTTATTCCTAGGTATTTTATTATTTTAGTTGCAGTGGTAAATGGGGATGTTTCCTTAATTTCACTTTCAGATTTTCATCATTAGTGTATAGGAATGCAAGAGATTTCTGTGCATTTTGTATCCTGCTGTCTACCAAAGTTGTTGATTATATCTAGTAGTTTTCTAGTAGCATCTTTAGTATTCTCTATGTGTAGTATTATGTCATCTGCAAGCAGTGAAAGTTTTAATTCTTTTCTGATTTGGATTCCTTTTATTTCTTTTTCTTTTGTGATTGCTGTGACTAAAACTTCCAAAACTATGTTGAATAATAGGGGTGAGAGTGGGCAACCGTGTCTTTTTCCTGATCTTAGAGGAAATGGTTTCAGTTTTTCACCATTGAGAACGATGTTGGCTGTGGTTTTGTCATATATGGACTTTATTACGTTGAGGTAGGTTCCCTCTATGCCTATTTTATGGAGAGTTTTTATCATAAATATGTGTTGAATTTTGTCAAAAGCTTTTTCTGCATCTATTGAGATTATCATATGGTTTTTCTCCTTCAGTTTGTTAATATGGTTTATCACATTTACTGATTTACATATATTGAAGAATCCTTGCATTCCTGGGGTAAACCCCAGTTGATCATGGTGTATGATCCTTTTAATGTGCTGTTGGATTCTGTTTGCTACTATTTTGTTGAGGATTTTTGCATCTATATTCATCAGTGATACTGGTCTCTAATTTTCTTCTTTAGTAGTATAGTTGTTTGGTTTTGCTATCAGGGTGAAGGTGGCCTCATAGAATGAGTTTGGGAGTGTTCTTTCCTCTGAAATTTCTTGGAAGAGTTTGAGAAGGATGGGTGTTAGCTCTTCTCTAAATGTTTGACGGAATTCACCTGTGAAGCCATCTAGCCCTGGACTTTTGTTTGTTGGAAAGATTTTTAATCACACTTTCAATTTCATTATTTGTGATTGGTCTGTTCATATTTTCTATTTCTTCCTGGTTCAATCTTGGAAGGTTACATCTTTCTAAGAATTTGTCCATTTCTTCCATGTTGTCCATTTTATTGGCATATAGTTACTTGTAATAATCTCTCATGATGCTTTGTATTTCTGCAGTGTCAGTTACTTCTTCTTTTTCATTTCTAATTCTGTTGTTTTGAGTCTTCTCCCTTTTCTTGATGAGTCTGACTAATGGTTTATCAATTTGGTTTGTCTTCTCAAAGAACCAGTTTTTAGTTTTATATTGATCTTTGCTACTGTTTCTTTCATTTCTTTTTCATTTATATCTTATCTGATTTTTATGATTTATTTCCTTCTGCTAACTTTGGGGTTATTTTGTTCTTTCTCTGATTGCTTTAGGTGTAAGGTTAGCTTGTTTATTTGAGATGTTTCTTGTTTCTTGAGGTAGGATTGTATTGCTATTAACTTCCCTTTTAGAACTGCTCTTGCTGCATCCTATAGGTTTTGGGTCGTCGTGTTTTCATTGTCATTTGTTTCTAGGTTATTTTTGATTTCCTCTTTGATTTATTCAGTGATCTCTTAGCTATTAAGTAGTGTATTGTTTAGCCTCCATGTGTTTGTGTTTTGTACAGTTTTTTCCTGTAATTGATACCTAGTCTCACAGTGTTGTGGTCGGAAAAGATACTTGATATGATTTAAATTTTGTTAAACTTACCGAGGCTTGATTTGTGACCAAAGATATGGTCTATCCTGTAGAATGTTCCATGAGCATTTGAGAGGAAAGTGTATTCTGTTCTATAAATATCAATTAAGTCCATCTTGTTTAATGTGTCATTTAAAGCTTGTGTTTCCTTATTTATTTTCATTTTGGATGATCTGTCTATTGGTGAAAGTGGGTGTTCAAGTTCCCTACTATGATTGTGTTACTGTCGATTCCCCCTTTTGTCGCTGTTAGCATTTGCCTTATGTATTGAGGTGCTCCTGTGTTGGGTGCATATTTAAAATTGTCATGTCTTCTTCTTGGATTGATCCCTTCGTCATTATATAGTGTCCTTCTTTGTCTCTTGTAATAGTCTCTATTTTAAAGTCTATTTTGTCTGATACGAGTATTGCTACTCCAGCTTTCTTTTGATTTCCATTTGCATGGAATATCTTTTTCCATCCCCTCACTTTCAGTCTGTATGTGTCCCTAGGTCTGAAGTGGTTCTCTTGTAGATGGCATATGTATAGGTCTTGTTTTTGTAGCCATTCAGCCATTTACATTTAAGGTAGATATTTATATGTATGTTCCTATTACCATTTTCTTAATTGTTTTGGGTTTGTTATTGTAGGTCTTTTCCTTCCCTTGTGTTTCCTGCCTAGAGAAGTTCCTTTAGCGTTTGTTGTAAAGCTGGTTTGGTGGTGCTGAATTCTCTTAGCTTTTGCTTGTCTGTAAAGGTTTTAATTTCTCTGTCAAATCTGAATAAGATCCTTGCTGGGTAGAGTAATCTTGGTTTTAAGTTTTTCCCTCTCATCACTTTAAATATGTCCTGCCACTCCCTTCTAGCTTGCAGAGTTTCTGCTGAAAAATCAGCTGTTAACCTTACGGGGATTCCCTTGTATGTTATTTGTTGCTTTTCTCTTGCTGCTTTTAATTTTTTTTTTTTGTATTTAATTTTTGACAGTTTGATTAATATGTGTCTTGGTGTGTTTCTCTTTGGGTTTATCCTGTATGGTACTCTCTATCCTTCCTGGACTTGATTAACTATTTCCTTTCCCATGTTAGGGAGGTTTTCAACTATAATCTCTTCAAATATTTTCTCAGACCATTTCTTTTTCTCTTCTTCTTCTGGGAACCCTATAATTCGAATATTGGTGTGTTTAATGTTGTCCCAGAGGTCTCTGAGACTGTCTTTAATTCTTTTCATTCTTTTTTCTTTATTCTGCTCCCTGGCAGTTATTTCCAACATTTTATCTTCCAGGTCACTTATCTGTTCTTCTGCCTCAGTTATTCTGCTATTGATTCCTTCCAGAGTATTTTTAATTTCAGTAATTGTATTGTTCATCACTGTTGGTTTGCTCTTTAGTTCTTGTAGATCCTTGTTAAATGTTTCTTGTATTTTCTGCATTCTCTTTCTAATATTTTGGATCATCTTTACTGTCATTACTCTGAATTCTTTTTCAGGTATTTTGCCTATTTCATCTTCATTTTTTTGGTCTTGTAGGTTTTTACCTTGCTCCTTCATCTGTAACAAATTTTTTTGTCGTTTTATTTATTTATTTATTTATTTTGATGTGTGGTGCTGTATTTCTGTCTTACTGGTTGTTTGGCCTGAGATATGTAGCACTGGAGTTTGCAGGCAGTTGGATAGAGCTGGGTCCTTGGTGCTGAGATGAGGACCTCTGGGAGGCCTCACTCTGATTGATATTCCCTGGGGTCTGAGTTTTTGTTAGTCCTGTGGTTTGGACTCAGAGTTCCCACCACAGGAGCTTGGGCCTGACCTATGGCCTGGGAACCAAGATCCGTCAAACTTTGTGGCACAGTGAAGAAAAAAAAAAAAAAAAAAAAAAAAGAACAGTACAGTATCAAAGAATAAAAAACAAAAAATAGAAAGCTAAAGAATATATTAGGAAAAATAAAACTATATTTGAAACAACTGCAGCAAGGTCAAATAAAACTACGACAGAAAAAAGAAAAGAAAAAAAGGGTGGGGAGAGAGCAAGCCAAAAGGAGAGATCACTAACAAAGTATACAGAATAAAATAAAATTAGAAAAATATTTGTTAGGGAAAATAAAAATATAAAAAAATCAGCAACAATGAATCAGCAAAGTAAAACAGACCGCCAATCTAAAAGAGGATAAAAGAAAAAAACCTTGACTATGGGGGCGGGGGGCAGTGTAACTTAGGCAGGAGCTGGGTTTAATGTGTGGTGGGACCTAGGCGGGTTGGGGGTGTGATGTTTGAGCATAGTGCGGGGCCACGTGCAAGCACGGGGTGGGGCCTCTGCTTAGGGCCTGCGCAGAAGGGGAAAGGAGGGCCTCTGGAGTGTGGGGTTCCAGAGTTTGGAGGTAGGGCCCTGAGTGAGGGTGTGTGGGTGGGGTTTAGGCCCAGCTCGTTGGAGGGGGTCTCAGAGGGTGTCTCTGAGTGTAGAGGTAGGGCCCTGGGAAAATGCTGTGTATCCACTCCAACCCCTTTTTTATTAAAACATTTAAAAAGTAAAATCAGAAATAGAGTCAATTTTTAAGGAGTGCAATCATTAAAGAAATAATGGAAACATTTATTTTATATTTTCCAACTAAAAATTTCTCTTAAAGTTGTCGTTTAGCATAGCAACTATTTTTGATTGTGAAGAAAAGTTTTTTAAAGTTCAATTCTAGGATTGGAAGGAATTGAACAGGTTTTTTTAAAATAAATAATCCAAACTGATATCTAAGTTTAGTTTGGTAATTTAATATTGTTTAAATTTCTCAGAGAACAATATTCATAAATACATACTGATGCCTGTTAATTTTTGCAAAGATTGAAATGAGTTATGTATTTTTAAAAAACCATTTCTGACCTCACCATTTCCACCTATGTTATCTAAAAGAGGAACCCTAAAGGTAAGTCAGAGTCAAAATCTAAGTTATAATAGTAGTATTTCAAAAAATATTCTTTTCTGGAACATTCTTTTCACACTGTTAGAGAAAAACAGATTAAAGCAAAGCAGGAAAACAAAAACAAAGCAATGGATGAAAGGACAGAATTTCTAATCTTAATTTAAGGTCTCAAAGCATTGACTAGCTCCTAGCAAAATGTTGGGTTGTTGTCCTATAGATAATGGGTCTTAGCCAGAAAAATTTACTGAATACCTGAACTAAATATTTTCTCATACACTTTTTGTCTTTGGTATCTTAGGCTCCTTAATAACTTATATTTTGCAAAGAAATTTCAAATTAATTGTTCTTACTATAGTAATGTTTTTATTTGACTGTATTTGTTAATAACTCCTTGTGTTTTTGAAAATAAAGCCAGAAACACTCTAGTCAAGGTTACTGATCGAATAATGATCATTCTTGCATGATTAGAATGGAAATGTGTTACAGAACAGTGAAGCAGTGACACTGAGACAGGGCTACCTAAATCCGCCTGAGCTACAGATTCGCAAATTGTTTAATTTATGTTCCTTTCATCTCATCTAGTTACACTAACCTAATTAGCTCTCTTTTCAAAGAAGTTATAGATCTTAAGCACTCATCTCCTATTCTGATCTATATATCACCTTCTGCAAGTGGAGAGAGTAAATGATATCACACATGCTTAACAAGTATACGTTGTAAATAGAGCACACTTTAAAAAAGAAAAAGTCATCTTTTCTGTTTATAAATAATGATTTTGTTTGTAAAGCACCAAATTAGCTTTTAAAGAGTAGGCCTTGACCACTAGCATCTGGTGTAACGTTTAGACAGCACAATACACTACTAACAAGAAGTTCAATGTTTCTTTTTTAAAAAAGTCTCCTAATTACTCACTCTTACTTCCTACTTCTTATTCACAAAGCTAAAACACACTAGTGCTAAGACATTGAATTATTTTTTTCTCTTGAGGTCTCAATTTATTGTCCCCAAACCATCAATTACAATAATGTTCCATGCTGCTCTGGAATAAAATGTAGGAAACGAGTACTCCACTGAGGACTTTGTTCAGCCTGAGCAGCCTTACACTGTGTTCTTGACCACAGGTGGTCCCCTGTTTTCAGTCAGATTGGTACAAAAATATATCATTGAAATCCTCAATTCTAAAGGTAAATTCAGCATTAATGATTTTTTTCTAAGGAAAAGTAGCAAATAAAAATTGGATGCATTTCTTTTGCATATGAAATTTCCATCAACAGATACATGTATGGTGAACATTGCATTTGCAGGTGGCTGAATAGGAGTATTCAATAAAATAAACACCAGTAAAACACCACACGTATCATCTTTGAATAGTTTCTACAGTTACAGGCATGGTTACATTATCAGCAAAAATGAATGCCTCTCAAAGTCTGGCCAGTGGAAGTAATATGGAATACCTTGCTTTTTTTTTTCCATTGCTCTGTCATTAAAAATAGGCCACAGTGCAGAATTTACTTCCAAGCAAATTCAGTGTCACTGATATGTACAGTTATAGTGTTACCAAAATGTATCAGTTTTCAGAACTGAGGACATCAAAGACACCCCAGTCCTCAATATCTCAGAGAAATCAAAACTCATTCACATGCAGGTGACAATACATTAAAATTTTTGTATGAAAAATTTTGCCTTACAACACTAGTTATACAAGTTAATATCTATTAAAACTAAACACACAGCACCTTTTATATGTTGAAAAGTATACATCAGCAAGAGTGGAAGAAAAAAGGATTGATTAGAAGAGCCCACAGTCTTTCAGATTCTCTTTATTACATCTGTAATGGCATCAAACACGAACTTGACATTTTGAGTATCTGTACCACAGGTCATGTGGGAATAAATTTCCTTATCTTTTTTAAAATTCAGGTCTAGAAACTGGTTCTTGATGTAGTTCCTTGCATCTTCAAATGTATTTGGACCTTGTTAAAAAAAATTAAAGAAGTAAACTTTAACTGCATTTAAAAAGCATCAAATTATAAGTAATATCAATGTTTTAGGAATTTCCTTTGCTATTTGATGTTCTCAGGATTGAAAAATCAAAATGGCAATGGTTAATTATCAGAGGTTTACACAACATCTACTTTGTGCTGGGAACTATGCTTACCTCCCTCGTGGCTTCAGGTGGCTAAAATGTAACCTCGGCGTCAGAAAGCTCACAGTAGAGTAGAAACACTAATATATTTATATAACAAAGTGAGTAAGTAAAAAAGCCCGTATGTATGTCAAAGATTATGCATGTAAATGTGTGCATGGGTTGTGTGCATGGGTATTAATATGAACTAAAAGAAGAAAAGAATGGAAATTATAGATGAGTGGACTACATAATGAGGTGTTATTTGAGCTGGACCTTGAGGGATAGCTAGGAGAGACGAAAAACTGTGTGAATGAAAGCCAAAAAGTGAGAGGCACTTATTGTATGATTTCAGCTCTTTGACATTCTCAGAAGGGCAAAACTACAGAAACAGTAAAAAGATAATGGTTTCAAGGGTTGAGGGCAGCAAAGACGTGGATCACAGGCATTTTTTATGGCAGTGAAACTATTTTGTATAACGCTGTAATGGTGGGTACATTGACATGACTTTGGCATAACCCATTGAACTGTGGAACACAAAGAGTTAACCCTAACCTGAAATAGGGACTTCAGTTAATAATGTATCAATATCTGTTCATCAGTTGTAGCAAATGTACCACACCCCTTCCAGATGTTTATAATAGGGGAAATGGTGGGAGCTGGCCAGATGGGGGGTATGTAGAAACTTTTTTCTGTTTATTTTTTTCATAAACTAAAAATTGCTCTGAAAAATAAAGATGATTACTTAAAAGAAAACATACAGCCCTGAATTATGATTCTATATTTAATTGGTAACTTTCAGTACAGAAGCATGATTATATTCAATCATATGATAAATATGTAAACATAATGTTTACAAATAAGAAAAATATAAGTACTCATTATAGATGAGCACAAACAGCTACTTTGACACAATTCAACACCCCTGGCACATCTGGGCTACCCACATATCTAAGTGGTGAAATTGGGTTTATATTTGTGTTTAAATCATAAATATTTCCATCTTACACAATTTCATTAACAGGGCATATAACTATTTACCAAAAAAAAAAAAAAAAGTCTCCAAAAGAAACAACCCTTTTAGAGAAACTGACATTTATATTCATTGGCTAAGAGGGTCAGTACTAAAACCCTAGGAGCTAGGAAAATTGGAACAATAGATGTCACTCTTCTCATTCATTCAAGCTATTCCTCCAGAAACTTAATTCTGACTTTGAAGAGCCACTGAGGTCTAGTACAACATTACAAGGTTTCATTAGGAAATATATTAAAAAAATGCCAATTTGGAATATAATTTACACTCCTATTATAATGTTTAAGATAATATAATTTGCAATGTCATTATACATTACACAGAGTAACAACCCTGGTCTATCTAACCACCTCTTCTTTATTCATTAGAGCTTTGCTTTAATGCAGGCAGTGTAGAGAGGGTTTCCTCTTTATTTGTAAGATTCTTCCCAGGTTGGATCATATACATGACTCAGAAAAGTATCATAAGCCTCAACCTCCTAAATATTACACATCAAAATCCAGATAGAAAAAATGTATCTCTATACAAAATTTTACTACTGTGGAATGAAAAGAAAAGTATCGTACCAGTGTACTCTGGAAAGCAGATACCAAGATGCACTTTGGTTACTTTTTCTTGAAAGAGATCTTTTTTATTGAGAAACAGGGCAATGGAGGTGGTTGCAAAGTACTTGTGATTACAGATACTGTTGAACAGGTGAAGGCTTTCATGCATTCTGTTCTGTTAGGTATAAAAGATGAAAATGTGTAGGATTGTTATTTGCAAGATATTAATGGTTGGCATTATGAACAAGGTTGTAGAAGAAACATCTATCTTTGGAAGGTCTTAACTGAGTTGGGAAATGGGGTATTCATATTGGAAAGCACAACTGCTTATTTTTTACCTTGACTGTGTTTTCCTTTTAGACTTACCACTTCATCTTCATCTTCCACCAAGACCATGTCATAGGCACTGAGTGCAGCACAAAATATAATTCATGTAACTCCTTCAAGTAGTGGATCCATTTCTTTCTCTCAGATCTCTGTCCACCTACATCAAACATTCTTTAAAAAAACAAAACTAACAGAATAAAGAATCATACAAATATCCTCCAAAATTTACACTAAGATGAACATTTGGACTTATAACTGAATGCTCCCTCTGTTTAAAAGGTAGTCTTTCAGTTTTTACTGATTATAAAGTAAGACTTGTTTGGCCAAGTTGCAGCTCATGGAGTAGAGAAAAAGAGAACATTTATTTATTTTTTGGTACTCATGCAGCCTGGAGCAAAATAATTCACATACTGACTTTGAGCAATTGGAAAATTTACAGCAGTTTAGAGTTTTAGTAAGGCATCTATTGGTTTTAGGGATTTTGATCAAAGTCTATACATATTCTTAAATACCCAGAGCCCACAAGAAGATTGGAAGCTACCATAGTTCTGATACTATGATTCTTCCCTCTTCTCTTAGCTCCTCTTACCTCTATTCATTCACTCAATTATCATTTGTGTTCTATGTACTAGACACGGTGCTAGGCCTACTGACACAAGGATAAAAGGACATGGTCACTCTGTCCCCTATAAGCTGGGTAACCTTGGGCAAGTTACTTAACCTCTCTGCACCTTAGGTTCCTGATGAATAAATGATAATAACAGTAACTATATTGTGAGGTTGCTTTAATGATTGAGTAAATACAGCATTTGTCTCAAGTGTTAAAAGCTTACAACATCATTTGAACTCCTTTCTGTAAGGTTCTTTGACTTTTCCTAACATAAAATAAGGGAATTAACTTTTTGTCCATGTT
This sequence comes from Lipotes vexillifer, assembly GCF_000442215.2. Lineage (NCBI taxonomy): Eukaryota > Metazoa > Chordata > Mammalia > Artiodactyla > Lipotidae > Lipotes > Lipotes vexillifer. Next base: position 1,852,193 of record NW_006794161.1, on the reverse strand, counting down.
TTCACAATTTATCTATGTATTCCCTGTTTGTTGTCACTTGCTATTGTGTATGGTGGTTTTTTCCGTATACTTTTATTTTTATGTAATTTTATTTATAAATGTTCTTTTCTCCTTTATGGCTTCTGAATTTTGAATTGTTACAAAAATTGCCTTTCCCACTTAAAAAAAAAAGAACTGGTCACTTTCTTCAAAGAGCTTGCTGTCTTGTAAAGAGAAAAATACATTATTATAATATTATGTAATATTCTAATATATAAGGTAAAATGTGAGCCCAGAGGAAGATTTAAATCAGCCTGAGGGACCATGTAACAACTCCTTTAATATAAATCTAACTTTTTGCTATCTCAGGACTTTTGCGTAATCCATCTCCTTTCCACGTGACACAGTTCCTTTCTTCCTTCCATAAGGCTGCTTCTTTCTTAACTTTCAGGTCTTAATGTCAATATCTCCTTCACAAGTAACCACCTTGAATGTCCATGTAAATTCTTAACTCTTTCCATTGCCAATTTCCTTTCTATTGTATCACTCTCTTTATTTCTTTTATAGTAACTGCCACAATCAATAAATAAGTGGTTTATTTTTTCACATGTTTAATAGCTATCATCACCCTAATAGAATAGTAGCCTCATGAGGGCAGGGACCTTATCTATATTAGTGATGCCTATATACCCAGTACCAGGCACTGTGCCTGACACATAATAGACATGCAATAAATACTTGCAAATAAATGAATAGAATCCATGTTAATGGAATGGAGGGAAGAGTTTTACATTAAGTGCATGTATAAGTCATCAAGAAATGAGAGAACATGGCATGCTTGGGGCAAATAATTATATTTTTGGAAATGTGAAGATTAAGGTAAAAACATTGAGGTATATGGCCTAATACTTATTCATTTATTCAGCAAATATTTGTTTATTGAGCATTTATTATATTTCAGGTACCAGAGATGATTCAGTCTCGAGAACCTTGTAAGTGGATGATGGTGGTGTTTATGTGTGTGTGTGTTTGCGTGTGGGTGTGTGAGTGCACTTAGGATATCAGTATCTGATAGGAAGTGTAGAGGGTGGGTTGTAATTTAAAATGGAGTGATCAGAAACTGCAGAAGATGATAGTTGTATAAAAAGAATAGAGGCAGCAAGAGCAAAAGTTTTGAGCAGGCAGGAGTAAGCCTGAGGTGTTCGGCCAGAAATAGATTTACTGTGTCTTTTACATTACATGAGAAGATTAGTTTTTATATTGTAGTCAGTGGGGATCTATAGGAGATTTGGGGGTAGGGAATTAACCTTTGCTTCTTTTTGTTTGCTTATTGGTATGGTAAGTCACTTTGATCTGAGTTCAGAAGATAGATTTGATGAGAAAGAGACCAGAGGCAAAGGAAAAATTATGCGGCTTTCATAATAGCTTAATCCTAAGATATTAAGTACCAGGGAACATCCTAGCTGTACAGAGATTTCAAAGGTAATAACTATATTGGGGTATTAAATGTCAACCAGCTGATTTACTGAAGATAATCAAAAGTACAACACATTGTAGTGCTAGTACTTTACCTTTCGCATAACCAAGTGCAGAACAGATATATAGAACTAAAATCCCTCAAATATATATATGTACCAATGCAAAATCACTCCATTTAATAGTAGATTGAAAGAGCAGTTGCTCACAATATTAAAAACAACCTTTAGGAATTCAATCGTTGTGTGGTTTGGAAATTTAAATTCAGTGACAGTAAAGACTATTATAAGTGCTGCTAATTACCAAATCCTCTGCAGTTTCAGACTTGTGATAAAAGTGGAGGAAGAGGACGGTATTGACTTTAGGTTATATTATGTAAAAATTAGCCAACAAATTTAATTTTTAAAATTCAGTAAGCATTCTTATGGAAGCAAGGATAATAAATATGTGTTCAGACTTTTAAACTTTTAGCCAACAATTATTTAAACTTCACCCTAGGGCTTCCCAGGTGGTGCAGTGGTTGAGAATCCGCTTGCCAATGATGCAGGGGATACGGGTTCGTTCCCCAGTCCGGGAAGATCCCACATGCCGCGGAGCGGCTGGGCCCGTGAGCCATGGCCGCTGACCCTGCGCGTCCGGAGCCTGTGCTCCTTAACGCGAGAGGCCACAACAGTGAGAGGCCCGCGTACCGCAAAACAAAAACAAAAACAAAAAAAAACTTCACCCTAAATTTATAAGATAGGTACAATTATTATTCCTGTTTTTTCATGAGCCCTTTAAGCAACTTGCCCGAGGTTTATTAATTCAACTGATATTTGAGGCTGCTCTGTACCAGGCGCCGTGATTGGTTCTTTGCGTATGATAGTGACGCTATGAACGTTGTTAAGCTTTGTTGTGAAGTTTGTTAAGTCTACTTAATTAGACTAGAGGTGTCTAACTAGTACTACATAGTGCCTACTGTTAGCTCTCAAACCCTGACCAAGTAGATTGGAATTATCTTTGTTGGGGAGTCTTCTTTCCCCAGGTCAGACAGTAACTCTTTGTGTTATTGAACAGGTGACTGGGCAAAACTTGAAAACTTTCTCCTTCCCAGTGGTTTTGTTGCATTCTTTAAATGGACCATCTGGCTATCTCCTCAGTTTGATAATTCAGCTTCTCTGTAGCCTGCTGTTGATATTAACACCTGTGTGTAAGAGATAGCTATTCTCCTCTTCAGTCAAATATACACAGTTGGTAAGGGGTATAAGTTATGTAATATGACCTTTAGCCCACTGTTCTCTCAACACATCTTACAGCCTCTAATAAACATGTTTAAATATGCTTAGCTCTCTCCTAAGGAAGGGAGGACAAAGATTACTCAGTCTTTGGGTTTTATTCATGTTGGTAAAACGGCTTCTGAAAGTCTTAGATTGCATGCTAATAATCCTCTCATTTTATGACTCACTTGATAGTTTTTTTTTCCCTTTTTCTGTGCAGATTGACGTTAGGACATAGGTCCAGGGAGCATTGACCGATTCTCTAATGCCATCTGCTATTGAACTGAAATGCTCATTAGCAAATCAGACCAGTGGCTGGAGTTTTGCTTTTATATTGATTCTCCTGGATATTACGTTAGCTCTAAGAAAGTTTACATTTTGTCTTGCTGCTGTTGTAGTAATTTGTTTTTTATACTTCTCTTTTCATGTTTAGCTCTTCATCTAAATTTTAATTTGGGGCTTATTTTAGAGGTGTAAGGCATTATAACCACTGAAAAATTTTGGAGATTCCCAAAGTGGAGCATGGAAGAAATGTAAATATACACTCCATCATAACTATTCTGAGAAAAACAGTAATAGAAATCAGAGGAAAACCTGTATACTTGTTGACTGAATATCTGGATTGGTCAAATCTACTGGGATAATTGATGAGGTGAATGGATATGTGATATAGCTTGAATAACCTTAATTGCCTGAATAGTTAAGACAGCTAGAGCTTTAGAGACTTTAAATGGAACTTGGAATTCTCATTTTGGAAAGGTTTTATTTATTTATTTACTTATTTATATATGTATGTATGTAATACATGTTTCTTTAAGCCTGATATTTAAGTAAGGATTCTTAAATAGTAAAGAAAACGTGTTTAAATGCCTGAAATGAATGATGTAACTGAAAATTCACAGGCTAGGCTTTTAAGCGACAAGTGAACATCAATTATTTGTTAAACTGCCCATGATATTTATATATTGCAAGCCATCAGAGTTTTATGGATTTATATTAAACAGTTGACTAAACAGTTGAGTTTTATAGTCCATTTTAAACAGTTGGGAAAGTTATTAAGTTTTATTAGTTTATGTTAAACAGTTGGCTAAATATTTGGCCACACAAGATTATTTACATTTCATATCAGAATAGACTATTATGGAATAATATGCCCTTTATAGTGTTTGCAAACTCATTGAATAGTCTAGGATACCTAAAAATTAATAATGTTACTGCAGCTAATTTATTTGTGAGATGTCTTTGCTCATCCTATAAGCATGTGCCTCTCTTGGAAAAATAACAATTTCTGACATCATTTATATATTTGAGCACAGAAAAATAGGATCTAATCTGAGTAGAAATTTATTTTAAACTATTCTGTTGAATGGGATTTATTCAACATATTTGACTATGTCAGCAGTGGTATAACTTTTTAATTTTTTTATTGAAGTATAGTTGACATATAAAATTATATTATTTCAGGTGTACAGCACAGTGATTCGACATTTATATGCATTATAAATTGATCAGCACAATAAGTCTAGGTATAAAATCCTAAGGTGGCTACGTATGTCAGGGCCAACAGGTAGATCTGTGTCACCACTACACAGCCACAGCAAAATGGCTTAACCAAGTCTTTCCCTGGTACCCAGTTCTGAAAATAGATTAGGGCAGATGCTTGCAGATAAAAAGCATATGCACAGAGGTCATTCTAAATGCCTTAATTGCTTTTTATTAAAAACAGAATCAAAAGGATTTACAACCACAAGGGAAGCTTGGTCTCTAGACTCCTGTAATTGTTAATACCATCATATATTTCCTACTAAATGTGTGTGTGTAACTTAAAATGCCCACTAGATAATTCTCTGATTATTGAATAATATAATTTTTAAAGTCATCAAAGTAAATTCTATTATGAGAATAAATTAGACATCATCTTATATAGCTTATAATTTTGGTAACATTAACCATGAACATACCTGAAACAAAGGTATAGTTATATACATGAGTTACTGATCTGTGAGATCTAATAGAGAATAACAAAGCTAAGTTGGGATATAGCTGCTGTGTATACAACCAGACTCACTGCTAAGCTGTCTCATACTCTCACAGAAGTGAACATAGTGCACATGACTCAACTTTAAATTCAAAACAATTATGATTTATTTCATATCATGGATCCACTAAACACTGTTGCAAATAGTTATATAACAGGTACAAAATCTAAAGCTCTATGTTGTAATGGTTGCTGACCTCTTTTCCCTAGCTTCCGTATAGTTTTATGTCCTTTCAGTTCTAATTTTTAATCATAAAGCAATTAGGAAGAAAGGACTTCTCTATGACTGATAAATCCTTGTAAATATGTAAGTTCTTTGCCCTGCGGAATGATTTTATAGCAATAAAAGGGCTGACGTTTGCATTGCATTTTCTGTTTACTTAGTAACTTCTGTAAGGAGAATTAATTTTACCAGTTTGACAGTTGGAGTTCTGGTTTGATAAGAGCTCTAAGGAAATTTGCATTAAGTTAGGTGATACATGAGGATGATACAGTACTTGGACAGAGAGAATTTTGTCATTTTGATGTTCCTGTTTAAAATTCTATAGTTCTTGAATTTAATATGTAAATTAAGTCTTTAGTTTTAAATAGTCTTAGGATGATTTATGCTATGTGAATACAAATTAATGCTAATGTGAGTACCTGGGCACTTACTGAAACTAAGTTGGAAGGTACCTTATTTTTTACAATTCCTATTTTGAAATACTATGAAATGTTACAAAAGCCTATGTGCTTTAGGATAATCCTATTTAGCACTTGAAAAAAAGTGATTTAGCTGTGAGAATTTATTAAGGGATTAATATGTCTCAGTTGCTCTGACTAAACTTAAAAATATATTTAAATGATTAAAATAGTTCCTTAAAAGTATGTGTAGCTGTGTTTTTTGTTTTATAGTAAAATTTAAGTATTTTCAAAATTTTATTGTTTAAATATTTGTTTTTAGAGAAATTCTCCACATTCTCTTCCTCATAGACAGTGCCTTTAATAACACACCCTCTTAAGCCAGAGAGAAAGCAAAACCTATTAAAAAAACAAAAGAGCTCAAAACCTGTTTTAGTGGGTGCGAAAGAGGTAATAGTTGCATAGTATAGAAAATGTTATGTCAAAATAAGTCTTAACTGAGCTTCACAATCCAATTCACGAGCATCTTACATTTTAGCATCAATACTGTAATAGAGAATTAGCAAGACCTTTCTCATTCCTTCATAAGGGCCGGTGATATATGAAAGTAGAATAGATCACTTATACAACTTAAAATGCTTTACAAAATTAACCGAAGACTTATAAAAGGACAGGAAAATTATGATACACTAACGAAAGTCTAGCATCCTAATGCAAATGCTGTATAATATTCAAAAAATTATTTTAAAAAATGTGTGAATATGATACTACTTGGTACTGAGTGAAGTTGATGTTTCAGGAAATGAATATGATTTTCTGAGGTTTTGTGTGTTCATTGGCAATCGTCGCATCTAGCCTCGTTTTAGAAGCACAGAGTGGTGAAGTACCATAGAGCCCTGACAACTGGAAGATACCTCCCCAATAGACTGTCCTTTTATTCCCCCTTCCCTCTTCTCTTTGAAGGGAATTGTGAATGACCAACAACACTGGAGGAAGCACTTACTGTACAGAAAAAGAATGGTTTCCAGCCCAATTTACCTTATAGCCCATCAGTGATAAGCAGTGTAAGAAGTATGATATTTGAAGTTAGGAAGATATGCATTTTAATCACATTTCTAGCACTTCTGTGTATGATCTTGGGGAAACCTTTTACTTTGTTTTAGCCTCCATTTCTTGACCGTTTGTCCTACATAAGGATAGCAATGCCCATTCATCGTGTTACAGTAAGGGTGTGAAGGTAGTATTCATAGGTGCCTGGCATAGTACATTTATTCCTCCAGCCAGGATTGACTGTGTGCCTGCTCTGGGTTAGTCAGTGTGATAATCACAGGAAATAGAGTTGTAAGCAAATATGGCCCCTGGCCTTCTGGAGCTCAGAGCACGTGACGCAGAAACAGAATCAAAAAGAACAAACTGATAAAGAAACAAGGCAATTTCATATATTGGTATGTTTAAAAAGAGAAAAATAGTGTGATATTATCAGTTGTGTAATGGTACTGACTCACATTGGCGAGGGTAGAAAGAACTGTTCGTATTTCTTCCCAACTCTACATTTAGTGACATCATGTTGGTAGGTTGAAATTGGCTATTGTCAGGGTGTTTGCACCGGGGGACTCATCAAGGGCCAAAAATCAGGCTGCCCTCCCTCCCCCCACTCCTGAGAGCTTGTTCTTATGTGCTTACCCACACTCCGCAGGGTATAGTAGTGGCAGGGATATTAAGGGATGGTTAGTAGATAGGATGGTCAAGGCTCCATGAGGAGACAGCCTTTGATTTGGAAGCTTAACGATAAGAAGAGGCCAGTCCTTGCAGCGCTCCGTGGCATGTGGGATCTTCCCGGACCAGGGCGTGAACCCGTGTCCCCTGCGTCGGCAGGCGGTCTCCCAACCACTGTGCCATCCGGAATGCCCGAAAGAGGCATTTTTACTGGAGGGAAAGGATGAGGCTCAGGGTGAGGGTTGGCATGTAAAGCTACAGGAGGGCAATGAAAGACAGTGGTACTGAAAGTACCTGAGGCCTAGTGAGCATGCCCAAGGACTCACTGCACTTGACCATGGGTTAGAGCTCTTCTCCATGAAGAAATATTGTGTCTGATGCATATTTCTGTTGAGAGTTCAAAGAGACATTGGATCATACCTGAAATGCAAGTCTTTAAAAGGAGAATTGAGTTTCAGTGATTCTAGTTGTTTTCACTCGAGAATGTGGAACATCTTGATCATTTGGGACGTAGCCAGGAGCTGCTCTTCTGTCCAAATCGTTCAGGTAGCTAATAAGAAAAACAAACAAAATAGCATATATAATTTTAACTTTGTACTAGAAGATATCAGTATTGAGTACAAATGAATTTTTAGTTTAGAGCCCATTAAAATTATGAAACTCCAGACTGGTGCTTTTCCAACGCTGCTCCTTAGAATTGCAAGAACATGGTGGCTGGGATGTTGCAGAGCACTGAGTGTGACACACAGCTGACCTGTGGGACCTTTTTTTTTAAAGGCAACTGGATGAATGCTGCCTTAGCTTGTATTTTATAAGGATGATGTGATGGATTCACTGGTGTCTGAATAGACATTTGACAAGAAAGCTTTCCTTATAGGACTTAGATCAACCCCCAAAATGCTACCTTGTAATGATGGTCACTAGAATAGTCTCAAAAGGCTGTTGCTTGTATGTAGACACTTCAAATTTTAAGAGAGAGACTGGTTTTAATATCATAATTTGATGGTGGTTGTGTTGTTTCTCCTGGATTGTTTAGTTTAAGAATCAGAATAGTTTTCATTAAGAACCATGACTATATCTGGTTAGCTCAGTAACAGAAGAAACTTTTGACTTTCTTGCTGGTTCATGCTGGAACTAGTTCATGAAATTGCTGACCCACTCCCAAATCACACTCCTGGGGATAGAAAGCTGAATTTCCACACTGTATCCTCTCCAACCTCTTCTTTGCTTCTATCAGTGCCTCAGTGTGTCCTTCACTCTTCACCGGAGGCCATATTTAAAAACCCTACTGTTACCAGGAGAAATACTGCCCTCCTTCTGCCCACAGGATCTCTCACAGGTGGTGAGAGGCAGGAGTGAATCTGATTAAGCTATGTGGTCTGGAAGAGTCTGTTAGATTAGAGGAAACAACTGTTCTTAGCTTCATCCTTCCAACCAGATCATGTCTTTGGACTAAAACAAACTGTATCACTGCTTTAAAAACAGTTGAAAATCACTTATTATACACTTTTGATACTAAGGCTTTAGGAGCTTAGCAATATGGCTATTTCTATAAAATTGTTAAATAGAGATAGCAATAGCCTGGTAAGGTTTTTATGACAAAATTGCCCATTATATTGAACCAAGTTTATACATATAACCTAAATAGGAAGATCATAATGGGCATGTATCCATCTAGACAGAATTTGAGAGGTATAATCTAACTGAATATTAGTTATTACTCAACAGTTGACATTTTCAGGGAATAAGCTGAGGAACTGTTATGCGTTAGCGCCTAGCACAATGCCTTGAAAGCCAACGCTACTTTATTTTTTTAATAAATTCAACAGTAATATAGATAATTTATTCTTGGAGGAACTTTCTGATTTTAAGCTGAAATAAACTAAGAATTGCCAAGTGCCTCAAAGGGATTTTGGCCAAGGACCAATAGACAATCACACTTCAGAAACACATATATGTATAATGTGAAAATTTATCACCATGTTTTATTCTAATAAAGTTTAATTTTATTAAAAAAGACAAGTCAAGATAGAAATATCAGAAGAAAGTATTGGAAAAATGTTCTAGTTTATCTATTTTCGATTTTTGAAGCCAGGTCCTTGGTGAATTTCCTGTTAACTCAGGCTGCATATGTGGTAGTATACTACTGGTCAGCTCATGCAGGAGCAAAAACCAAACCAAACGGAACCAAACAAAAACATACCTGCCATGATAGAGATTAAATTCATTTTAATGATAGCTGAATGAATGCTTTGGTAAAGACACATTTTAATGTACTTTTATTTGCATGCATAAATGATCTCAAGCAAAGCAGAAGCAGTAGCAGAGTGACAAATTTGCATTTAAGATGTTCATTTTAATAAACAAATATAGAATTTGGGTGCTCAAGCCTGTGGTCTAAAACTTAAACCAGAGACCCTGAATACATACAGCTCAAATCACTTAAAAAATATCTGATTCTTTTTCTAATCATATAAAAATAGTATTCTCCTAGTAAAGTCCATGTTGAATCTTAAAACGTAGAGTTTAAGTCACACACTGGACAGCCCAATCAGCAAACCATGAAGTATTAATTAAAATTTTTCCCACTCTCATGACCGTTTTCTTTCAGTTTGCTAGTACTGATTAGGGGAGAGGTGTTATGTTGCCAACAAACAACATTCTCTGATTAGGACTCGCCTCTTTGCTGACCTCAACTTAAAGGGTTGCTAGGTTTGAGAGAATAACAAATATCTCACTTTCACAAAAAAAAAAAATGGATGGATGGACGGACTGGTGGATGAATAAATAGACAGAAGGAAGGAAAGAAAGGAAAAGAAGGAAGGGAGGTAGAAAGGAAGAGAGGAGAAGGAAAAGAAAGACCCCTGCCCTATATAATGCATATGAAATAAAATGGATGTGTTATCAATCTGAGAGTGTATTTAGTTTTAAAACGTGAATGTAATTAAGTATTTGAAAGAAAAAAATCGGCTGTTAATTTTTGGAAGAAAGCAATTAGCCATTCAACTGTTTTTCTTAGCAAGCTTTTACTTAATCTTCCCTTTAAGAATCCCTAAGGGAAAAGAAAGTTAACATTTAAATTTTAAATGAAAACTTTCTTTTTCCTGTTGTTATTCTACGGCTCTTTGCAAATCGATGTGGGTGGTTAAAAATCATTACATTACTGGTGAGGTTCACAAAAATGGATGCAAATAGATATTGTGTAGATTTGTTAAACTTGAAGAACAGACAACTGCTTTTAATATGAATCTGAAATGTGATAGTCCCAGTGTAAAATATATTTTATGTGTCAAAACAAAGAAAAAAGCTAAAATTAAAGATTAGAAAGTCTAGGAAAAACAATAAAATGTCATTCTATTTGCCCATTTGGGGTACACAATATGTAAAATGTTTTTGTTATCAAAGAGCAAAGAATTTGGTAAACATAATGATAATATAATTGCAAATACAAGTTACATTATTTTAAGGGAAAATGTTTAACCAGTAATGTGTGTCTGAAACTAAATGTATGAATTACAAGTGTTGAACTATCCTTCTTCTCTTCCCAGAACATTGCTAAGCAACATTTTATGAGAATATTACATAATTCAGTTTCTGATTGTGACTGCCTTTATCAATGATTCATATCAAAAAGCAATGTTTTATACTATAGCGTAGTATTAAAACATTGTTGATATAATCACAGGATGATATCCATTCTATAGGTCATCAGAGAGATAAGAGCAGGACTTTCCTCCAAGGGCAATATGTCCATTGGATTTTGGAATTTAAAATGAAAACGAATGAGCAATCACAGAAGACTGTTGTTATGTTTTCCTAGAATTTATATGGTTTGTTTTCTCTCCATAATCCTCCTACTCATTATGCTTAAAAATCTGAAGCATCATGCAAGTCTTCTGTTCTGTCCTCAAATAATCTTTCATTTGTTTAACTTTTACTTAACTGTTTTTTAAAGTACTGCTAGCATGTTCTGCTGGGAGCCTCAGAAGAACTGCTATTTATACCCTTTTACACATTCATATGCATGGACAGAAATATAGAATAAGTATTTACATTATATTTACATGCATGTGTACACATGCTTATAAGCATGTAACCATGGGACAGGTCAAGGACCACTTACTAAAATGGAAATTTAAAATCATTTTGTTAATGAAATTATAAACATTGTTACAACATCCTAATTTCCTTATGGCTAAAAGTTGTGAAAATTATATAATCTTGCTTGAGACTCAAAAAGAATCCCACAATATACAAATGTTTTTCAAATCAATACATAACTTTCTTCTAAAATGCTGTATCATGCCCATCAAACCAATGGAGCCAAAGCGTGTATCATTAATAAGGTTATTTTAGAAGATAATTTTAGTAACTTGATAGAGATGAAGTGAATAGCCCAATACCTCAGTGTGCATGTTAGCAGTCTGTGTTCATGTTGAACTTAGTGTGTAAGGATTAAAACTTTTTAATTGGGAGAAAATATTTACAACATATATATCTTTTCAGACATATAGGTTCAAAATTAGTTATTTAAAATGCTCCTGTGGTTATGTTTTTTACATCTTATTTACATCATCTTGATCTTTTTTTCTTTCTCTTCACTTGCTTTTTAGTATGATAAAATGTAAAGCCATTTACTTTCATCATTTGTGATTACAAACGTAGAGCATACACAGTTACAATTCTTAAATGTAAATGTTTCAGCTACAGATTCTTTCAAAATGCATTCACTTGCTAAGCTGCTGAGTCGTTGAGCTGATACTCAGATGCCCTTTCAAAGCAGGCCTGAATTCCTGGATCTCTCCACAGTTGTTTTATTACCTCAGCCAATTCAGGCGTCATGCTGCCATCTTTCAGGGTATTTGTTATCGCATAAAGTTGTCTTTGGTCTTCCTATAGCATTGTTTTTGTGAGAAGTATAAAAATACGTTGTTATTTGGGATCACATATTCTTTTTTTTCCAATAGAGCATTTCAATTTGGTGATTCTTATTTCATTCAGTATTAATTTCACTGAGCATCTAGTCACTATATTTTCAGGTTGATACATTAGAACTCAAGTTCCGTATAAGGACTGGCTCATGTCCAGAAAAGTTTTTCATTGCAAAAACTGTGAACTATTACATGGAGAAATTAGGATATTTTGGTATATATCACTGACTTCTAAATGTGATGCAAAAAGGGATAACAATATTTTAGTGTGAGTCCACTGAGCTTCTAGACAACCAAAATGCTAGTGTCAAAGGGTAATGAACCTGATCTAGTCAGACACATTGTCTTCCTTTGATTATGGCCATATATTTTCCAGGAAACAAAAATACCAAGTAAGAATTAGAGTAAAAACGGAAATTAAAACTCAGTACTCTAAAATTATAGTTTAAAAAAATGTATTGATATACAGTATTATTTGCCATCACGTACCTCTTTGTAATCATAAAAATTAGCAATGGTAAACTTTTTAAAAAATTAATTTATTTTATTTTTGGCTGCGTTGAGTCTTCATTGCTGCAAGCGGGATTTCTCTAGTTGCAGTGAGTGGGGGCTACTCTTCGTTGCGGTGCGCGGGCTTCTCATTGCGGTTGGTGGCTTCTTCTGTTGCAGAGCACAGCCTCTAGGTGAGCAGGCTTCAGTAGTTGCAGCACACGGCCTCAGAAGTTGTGGTGCATGGGCTTAGTTGCTCTGTGACATGTGGGATCTTCCCGGACCAGGACTCAAAGCTGTGTCCCCTGCACTTGCACTGGCAGGTGGATTCTCAACCACTGTGCCACCAGGGAACCCCAGCAATGGTAAACATTTTGATCCACCCAGTTTTTGAACATCCTTGTAGGTGTTGTCACTTGCGTGCCTTTGGGGCAAATCGATAGGGCAGAGTTGAGACTTCATTAGGAAAAGAGATGGGAAGGAAGTAAAGTAAAAAGAGGTAAAGGAGAAAAGAAAAAGCAAGCATTGTGTTACTCCTGATGGGATATTTGGAAGTGACAAGGGCAGAAGGAAGTAAAAGTTTGAGTAAATAATGTAGTCCACAGTTTACTTAAACTAATAATCAAAAACTGGTTTATGACAAAAAATTTTGATTTAGAATGTGGATTTCAGACTAATTCAGTTATTGACCATGATGCTAGAGCAATCAATAGAAGAAATCTGGGCCCAAATCTTGGTTGTCAGACTCCAAATCTCATGCTCTTTCTTGCTCAAACTCTTTTGAGTGCATATTATTATAACAACTCACATGAGATTTAGCACTTGTAATATTTTACATAATCCTGACAAGAGTAGTCACATAGACACAATATTTTCTCCATCTTACAAATGACGAATCTAAAACTTGGAGGTAAATTTGCCAAATCAATGAAGACAATAAGCATTGAAGAGTCAAACTCAAACGTATTTTCTGCAAAATCAGGTGGATACCAGTGAAGTATGTCCAATAAGAACCTGATGACTTTCTGATATAATTCAATTTATTATTATTTGAAATCTATGACAGGCTTCTGTCACCATTTTACTAAAAATCTGCTCTTCGCATGAAGAACTAAGGGTATAGCTCGTATTGTTAAAGAGAGGCTCTGTTGAGACTAAAAACCTTACTTCATCTTTCTTCAAGTGGATTTTATTGCCAAACCAAACTGATCAGATGACCACTAGGCCACAAACTTTAACTGGCCCAAATCGAGGGCTTTGATCCTATTTTATTGCATCAACAAAAGGTGAACTTTAAAATCCTTCTTCCCAAGTAGTTTGATGTGATAGGAAAGTGCAAATTAGTGAAATATGATCCGATCACTTTGCTGGCATCATCCTGTTTGACTCCTTCCACACTAAAGTGCCATTTGGGACAAATGATGCAGCACAACAGCTGCTCAAACAGTATTGTCCCTAAAGGGAAAAAAATCACATGCCTTGTAAGCTTTACAAAACAAGCTCTTATATACTCTTTCATTCTTTTAAATAGTTACCATTTTAAATTTACATATACTTTATTTGTAGAGGTATCAAGAATATAGTCTCACCATGAGCATTTAAATGTCATGAAGTCCTCTTTGATCATTTATTATTAGCTTTCCCAAGGGCAAGCCATCCTATCAGTTTGGTTTTGTCTTTCAAGACCTTTTATATTTTAGTGTACTGCATGCACAGGTAAAGTTGATGGTAGTGATTTTCAAACCAGGCTGCACATTGTAAACATGTGGGGTACTTTTTAAAAAATATCGATACCAGGACCCCAACCCAAACAAAATGAGTCTGAATCTCCAGGTGTCACGGTCTGCAAAGGTAGTTTTAAAAATCTCCCAGGTGTCTCAAATGTGCAGCCTGAGTTGAGAATACCTCGCAACATATATTTTTTTAACCATAAATAATATCGTATTAGACATACCGCAAATTCAATTCTTGAAGTTCTTCTACAGTTATCAAAGGGTTGATGATAATTAAAGAGTCCAAATTGATATTGTTTAAGGGATTGGGCCCACCAATGAAATTTGAATTTTTGAAATACATCACACCAAAATTAACAGCCATTATGAACAGTCTTCTATATACAGCCAAATTGATTGAACATCAAACTCCTACCTATTATCTTCCAGATTAAAAAAAACCCACAACTCCAGTAATTTCCCATCAAACTCAGAATAAAATTCCAAATTCCGTACTGTGGCTCACAAGGCTTTACATTTTTAGGCACGTCTTCCTTTCTAATTTTATTTGCTGCTTCCCCACTACCCCTGCACTTTTGTCCCTCTTTCCTCAAGACACACTGGGCTCCTTACTATTCCTTGAACTCTCCAAGCCCCCATTTCAGAGCTTTTGAGAATGGCTGATCTCTTCGTGTGTTTCCTGTGGCTCACTTCCTACTTCACTGAAATCTTACCAAATCTTCATCTCTTCCCAAATACCACCTACTCAAGAATGCCTTCCCTACCACCCTTTCTTTCATTCTTTCATCACTTTCTAGCCCCTTAACCTCCTTGATTTTTCTTCATAGCACTTATTGCTACCTATATAGTACACAGTTCTTTATATCTTTTATATTAGGCTATAAGCAAATGAAGGCAGAGATTTTATTGTTTTGTTCATTTCTATATCCTTAAAACCAAGAACAGAACCTAACGCATAGTATATGTCCCTGAAATGTTGTTGAATGGATGAATAAGTAAAATTAATATACTAATTAGCTCAGACCTCATGTTCTAGAGAAATTTTAAGGGATGTCTAATAATTTTCCAAAAGTTTCAAATAATTCACAGTGGGTATGAGTGGCATCCTAAAGAAATTATTTTCCCCTATCATGTATTTGGAAAAGCTTGGGAATTATGGTGGTTCTAGAATAGCTCATTCTCTTAATGTTGGATAGTTCTAGAATTACGTTGCATAGAAAGTGAAATATATGTCTCCTCAACAAGTTACTCAGACTTTCTTCATCAACATTAGGGACCTCAGATGATCCTAGAACCTTGTGGAACTCATTCTAAACCCTAGAATCATATTTAAAAATGTTGCAGAAAAAAATATTGATATATCAATGGAATGAAAGGATATCATAGCCTAATAATTTGCAGAACTGTCAGATTCAGAATACCAAGTTTTAACTATAGGATTTTCAGAGCCTTTGCTTACAAATACTCTTGGTAAATTTCCAGTAAGTTGTTATAGTACATATGTATACCAAACTTATTTGATTACAGAACTTGTATCATAGAACATCTTGAGGAATCAGTGTTCTTTAGTTGAAATTATAGGATTCACTTCATAGGGTCCTATGTCAAAGATGGTCACAACACCCAAAATGTGGAATTAAAGTGTTGTTAATTTTCAGCATCCTTTTATGTTGGTCTAGTGATTGCTTTAGATGCTCTAAAATAGAATATAGGAATATTCAGAGAGAGTAAATGCCTTTATTATTTCCCCCTCTTGTTTCTTCAACTTTGCCCTCTTTAAAAGTTATATACTCCTGAAATTAGTTTATCAAACATTAAACCAAAAGAAACAAGAATGACCCCCCTTTAGCTGTATTTCCCTTCAACTACAGATTCTCTCTCATACTCTTCAGTGATAGTTCTTTAAACTCTGTTCTCATATCTACTCATTTCTGAACACACTTCATTGGATTCTGCATTCACAACTTTTCTGAAACCTCTCCCATAATCTCTACATTATCAAATCCATTAGATTCTTTTAAATATACTACCTTCTTGACCTCTTCAGACCTTTCAATTTAGATCACCTTCCTTTGGAGCACCTCACTCAAATTCCGTGATTCCATATTTTCCTGGTTTTCTTCTTACTGTTCCATCATTTTCTCCAAAGTTTCCTATTCCTCTCAAATGACCAGAAGCTGTTGGAGTTTTTCAACATTGTTACCTAAGTCTCCATTCTCCTTAGTGCCCTTCTCTTCTCAATCTAAGCACTTTATCTCTTCCATCCCATCCCCTTCCTTAATGTAAATTATATGTCTTAGTGTAAGGGTATGGCAGTAACACTGAGACTTAAGTCTCTACCCAAATATCCCCTTTGAACTTAAAATGCACATTTTCAACTGTTCATACATGTGGAGAGCTCACAGAATTACAAACTCAACATTTCCAAAGGGAAATTTATTAGTTCTGCCCCATCTTCATTAGTAATAGTCTTCCCTTTCTCAGTAATTCTCTCTACACATGATGAGGATTTAGCTCCATATCCAGCTATGCTGCTCTTTTGAAATAGTTCATGCTTTGTAATTACTTGTTCAGCACCAAACTTTCTTCTCCAGAGGGCAAATACTATTTCCATCTCATTTACTGCTGATTCCTCAGTATATTCCTAGTGTCCAGTCAGATGTCTGCCATATCAATAATAGTTTAATGAAAAAAAACTTTTTCAAATGGTATTGGATGTGTAGACTTCAATACATAAGTGTTAATGAGCCTCCATTCAATGCGATTATTGGAAAGCAAAAATACCTAATGTTTACTGGGAGCTTAATGTTCTTCAATACTTTGTGTTTATATGGGTTTCTTATGGTTTTGCTTCCTCCTGTATTAGTCATTGTAATTTAATGATGAAAGCACTAACACTGTGTGGATGAAAAATCTGAAACCTAAGTAACTTGTCCAGACTTACAGAACCAGTGACTAATAAAGCTCATGTATATTTTCGTTTAGGATACTTTCTTTGAATGGTAATCTGTGTGATGATGTACAAACTGTATAAAATAAATTGAAACATATAAGTAAATTGAAAGCTAAATTGAAAGCCATAGGACACCAGCTCTCTGAAAGCCACAGATAAGCAAAGTGCTTAGCAATTATCTGTTGAATAAACAGTTTAAGCCAGGTAGAGAGTGTATTAATCTTAAAATCAAATACTGAAGAATGTGATTGAAACTGCTATAATCTACATTAATCGAAATCAAAATATGAACTATATACTACCTGACAACTGTGATGCTTGATACTTGAGGACATAAGTACTCCTAAGAAGTTATGTAAATTGCTTAGTGCTGCTTAAGTTACTCTGTTTACACCATTTAATGTAGGGTTTGAATAAATGACATTTATTTCTATTTTGTAGTTAGTATAATGGCAGCAATGTACAGAGTCTATTTTCACTCCGCCTCACCTGCATGCCAGATCATTAAGACTTTTAACCAACACATTTCAGGTATTTAGTGATGACTGGCATCACTGATTTGCAGACATTGGGCTGCATGAAACAAAAAATATATTTAAGTAGCAGTGGGCAAGGTTGTGATGCAAATAAATGGAATATTACACATGCAAATTCAAACATTGCTAAATCATCTTCAAAGGATTGCAGAAAGAAAACCTGTTTGAGGAACTATTATTGCTTAGGAGGGAGAAAATAAAAGAAATAATCCTAATTGTTAAAAATATTTTTACAAAAATCCTTATATAGGGAAAAGCACTATAATGGAAGCCAAGAGAAGTGGGTTTTGCCCTAAACTCTGGCTATTTAATGCAGGTCAACTTGCTAATCCTCTCTGGCCCTTCTTTTTTGTTTACATCTTTAAATAAGGGGATTATACTTGGTTGTCTCTTAAGGGTCAGTCATTAGCTTTTTACTTAGCAAGGTTATTTGTTTTCAAGAGAAAGATTTCAATATTCCGAGGACAAAGATATACACAGAGTTCTGAAACATTTTGTAGTGTTTATAACATGACATCTTGAGGAAATGAAGTAATTTAACATAACATTCCCATCTTGTCCTATCACTTAAGACACACTGGAAAATAGGAGTGCCTACTTTCTATTTATAACAGTAACAAAGGCATCCTCTTTAATGGCGGTAATTACTCTCTGTTAAATCCATTGTTGCTGTTCCATGGTGTGTACCTGCTGAGTTCTCAAAGTTGAAATGCCTCAACATTTAATTTGGCTGAACTCTTCTTTCCCTTCCACTCATACAAACAGAGCTCAAAGTTTTACCACTAGTTTTGGAATACACACCTATTGAAAGTTAAGGTCTTTGTGTATGCTAATCACTTTTTTGCATAACATGTTCTTATTGCTTTCTGTTTTTTTTTCTTATTGCTTTTAAAAGTGCTTGTGTGTTCATTAGGCATCATTTGAATGACATATCACTAAGGATTTGTGTTGCATGCATACACATAGAGGCTTTAGCATAGGGGGAAAAAGCAACACAAATGCCTCCCAAGATATTAGAACCTTCAAATAAAAGGACTCTTAGTGAAAGGAGTAAAGGCAGTACCTATACCTATTATTTATTGTTTTTAATATTTGATTGCCAATAATGGCTGTTTTTCTACTTCAAAAATGGCCATGTTTGTCCTGCTGTAGCAAACAATTAAATAACTTAAGTGAATAAAATAGTCAATTAAAGGCTGTAGAAAAAAAACGGTAAAATGTCTTTATGGATAGATCAGGAATACGTTCATTAAAGAAATCCCAGTTCTCTGTCAAAAATTGAAATTAGAATATTACTTTAATTAGTAAATTTAAGTGGCAATTATAAATAAACTTGGGGGTGTTTAGGTTTTCTTCCTGGAACAGATTCTGATAGCTATACTTTTTTCTTCATAGGATGAAGAAATACCTTTCATCAAGCAAATTGACAAAAGCACAGTTAACAAAATCCAGTTGTAGTGGGACTTAAGCAATATTGCTTTTTAAGGGCTGCAATTGATGTGAGACAGAGCTCTCTACCTGGAAGTTCATTCCTAGATCTGTTCAAATTAATAAGCATTTACTGGGCATTTTCAGTAACATGTTTCATGCACTGAAGAGAATGAATGAATTATCAAAGTCCCTCCTCCCTAAAAACAGACTAGTGCACCATTGACCCATACAGTAGCCACCAGACATGTTAATTAAAATTAAGTAAAATGAAAAGTTTAGTTCCTCAATCACACTAGCCACATATGGAGAGCACAGGTGTAACATTCTTGTCACCACAGGAAGTTCTACTGGAAGGTAGGGCATGAAATTCTATTTTTGTACAGTGTGATAATGTTTAGCAAAAATATTGGCAGGTGGTATGATGAACTAGAAAAAGTGATCAACTGTATTGCGAGTGGTTGTAAGGGATCAGGGAGACTGCCTGGCAGCAGTGATGATCAGCTTTTTCAAGGATAAATAGTTATTTCCAGAGAGTCAAAAGGAAAAGGAACATTTTAGGCAGAAGGATCTGTGTGACCAAATAGATGCTGACAATCATCAAGCTTTCAGTATGTGCCAAACATTGTTTTAAGTGCTTTCTATGTCTTATTTCTTACAGTAAGCCTTCATTTAAAGTAGGTAAAATTATCACCTACATTTTACAGGTAAGAAACATAGGCATAGATACATTAAGACACTATCCCTGACTTAAAATGTTAGTGTGTAGTACAGCTGTTCAACAAACACAGTCTGCTTTTAGAGCCTTTGATCTTAGCCACTAAGCTGTATTGCCACCCATAGCATGCTAGTGCACAGAACTGTTTTAGTCCAGCATTTCTGAAGCAGGAAGTAGGAAGGGGGAAATTGTGGGATGTTAGGATGAAGAGACAGGCAAGAGCTGGATTCTGAACTGTTGATTTACCACGTCTAGGAGCTTCATCTTGATAGTATAGGTGAAGCATTCAATTTATGAAGGAGATACAATCATTTTTTCAGAGATTAGTTGGTGGCAGTGTGGATAATGCGGTGGAAGGAAGAGACGGGGAAGTAGAAACAGCACAGCAAGATGCCGTTATTAATCCAGGTCAGAAATGCTGAGGTTTTGAACTAAGGCAGTGACAGTAGAGTTAAGTGACATGTTGGGAAACATACCTTACGCAGATGTAGCATAACTTGGTAAGAGAGTGAGGGGTCAGTATAACTACACCTAGATTTATTTCTTTAGAGGCTGCTGTTGCTGTGATTCATTGTAGGGGACTACAGGCCAGATGGGCAGATAAGTTTAATGTTTATTCTGATTTAGACCTATCCACAGAATATAGAGGTAGATATTATCTGCTTCCCTAGTTCAGACAAAGTGTCTGAGTTTGGAAGAAATATTCTGGTACAGTCCCCTTGAAGATGAATGTGAAAATCAGTGGACTTCGGCGATTTTCATGTGATGAAGCCATAGAGTAAGCAGACAAGAGGGCCTGATACAGTAGAGACACTAACAATGAAGATGTAGTCAAAGAATCGCGGAGGATAGTAGAGTTTGGAGGTGAACTGGGAAAGGGAGTGATCCTAGAAGCCAGGGTAAAGTTTTGGGAGGGAAAAACTCAATAAAGTCAAGTGGAATTAAAATAAGGACTCAACACTTCCTAAAAAATGACAATTAGGAAATCGTAACTGACAATTATAAGGGCAGTTTCTGTGACGTGCCAGAGGCAAGAGCAATGGAAATGGTTGAAGGACAGATGGAAAGTGGAAGAAGAGAGCTAGTGTTCACTGTTGTTGTTTTTTTTTAACATCTTTATTGGAGTATAATTGCTTTACAATGGTGTGTTAGTTTCTGCTTTATAACAGAGTGAATCAGTTATACATATACATATGTTCCCATATCTCTTCCCTCTTTGTCTCCCTCCCTCCCACCCTCCCTATCCCACCCCTCCAGACAGCCACAAAGAACCGAGCCGGTTTCCCTGTGCCATGCGGCTGCTTCCCACTGGCTATCTACCTTACGTTTGTTAGTATATATATGTCCATGTCTCTCTCTCGCCCTATCACACCTCACCCTTCCCCCTCCCCATATCCTCAAGTCTGTTCTCCAGTAGAGTAGGTCTGTGTCTTTATTCCTGTCTTACCCCTAGGTTCTTCATGACATTTTTTTTTTTTAATTTCATATATATGTGTTAGCATACGGTATTTGTCGTTCTCTTTCTGACTTCACTCTGTATGACAGACTCTAGGTCTATCCACCTCATTACAAATAGCTCAATTTCGTTTCTTTTTATGGCTGAGTAATATTCCATTGTATATATGTGCCACATCTTCTTTATCCATTCATCCGATGATATGGACACTCGGTTGTTTCCATCTCTGGGCTATTGTAAATAGAGCTGCAGTGAACATTTTGGTACATGACTCTTTTTGAATTATGGTTTTCTCAGGGTATATGCCCAGTAGTGGGATTGCTGGGTCATATGGTAGTTCTATTTGTAGTTTTTTAAGGAACCTCCATACTGTTCTCCATAGTGGCTGGACCAGTTCACATTCCCACCAGCAGTGCAAGAGGGGTCCCTTTTCTCCACACCCTCTCCAGCATTTATTGTTTCTAGATTTTTTGATGATGGCCATTCTGACTGGTGTGAGATGATATCTCATTGTAGTTTTGATTTGCATTTCTCTAATGATTAATGATGTTGAGCATTCTTTCATGTGTTTGTTGGCAATCTATATATCTTCTTTGGAGAAATGTCTACTGAAGTCTTCTGCCCATTTTTGGATTGGATTGTTTGTTTTTTTGTTATTGAACTGCATGAGCTGCTTATAAATTTTGGAGATTAATCCTTTGTCAGTGGCTTCATTTGCAAATATTTTCTCCCATTCTAAGGGTTGTCTTTTGGTCTTGTTTATGGTTTCCTTTGCTGTGCAAAAGCTTTGCAGTTTCAGTAGGTCCCATTCGTTTATTTTTGTTTTTATTTCCATTTCTCTAGGAGGTGGGTCAAAAAGGATCTTGCTGTGATTTATGTCATAGAGTGCTCTGCCTATGTTTTCCTCTAAGAGTTTGATAGTTTCTGGCCTTACACTTAGGTCTTTAATCCATTTTGAGCTTATTTTTGTGTATGGTGTTAGGGAGGGATCTAATCTCATACTTTTACATGTACCTGTCCAGTTTTCCCAGCACCACTTATTGAAGAGGCTGTCCTTTCTGCACTGTATATTGCTGCCTCCTTTATCAAAGATAAGGTGACCATAGGTGTGTGGGTTTATCTCTGGGCTTTCTATCCTGTTCCATTGATCTATCTTTCTATTTTTGTGCCAGTACCATACTGTCTTGATTACTGTAGCTTTGTAGTATAGTCTGAAGTCAGGCAGCCTGATTCCTCCAGCTCCATTTTTTGTTCTCAAGATTGCTTTGGCTATTCGGGGTCTTTTGTGTTTCCATACAAATTGTGAAATTTTTTGTTCTAGTTCTGTGAAAAATGCCAGTGGTAGTTTGATAGGGATTGCATTGAATCTATAGATTGCTTTGGGTAGTAGAGTCATTTTCACAATGTTGATTCTTCCAATCCAAGAACATGGTATATCTCTCCATCTGTTTGTATCATCTTTAATTTCTTTCATCAGTGTCTTATAATTTTCTGCATACAGGTCTTTTGTCTCCTTAGGTAGGTTTATTCCTAGATATTTTATTCTTTTTGTTCCAATGGTAAATGGGAGTGTTTTCTTGATTTCACTTTCAGATTTTTCATCATTAGTGTATAGGAGTGCCAGAGATTTCTGTGCATTAATTTTGTATCCTGCTCCTTTACAAAATTCATTGATTAGCTCTAGTAGTTTTCTGGTAGCATCTTTAGGATTCTCTCTGTATAGTATCATGTCATCTGCGTACAGTGACAGCCTTACTTCTTCTTTTCCGATTTGGGTTCCTTTTATTTCCTTTTCTTCTCTGATCGCTGTGGCTAAAACTTCCAAAACTATGATGAGTAAGAGTGGTGAGAGTGGGCAACCTTGTCTTGTTCCTGATCTTAGTGGAAATGCTTTCAGTTTTTCACCATTGAGGACGATGTTGGCTGTGGGTTTGTCATATATGGCCTTTATTATGTTGAGGAAAGTTACCTCTATGCCTAAGTTCTGCAGGGTTTTTATCATAAATGGGTGTTGAATTTTGTCAAAAGCTTTCTCTGCATCTATTGAGATGATCATATTGTTTTTCTCCTTCAATTTGTTAATATGGTGTATCACGATTGATTTGCATATATTGAAGAATCCTTGCATTGCTGGGTTAAACCCCACTTGACATGGTGCATGATCCTTTTAATGTGCTGTTGGATTCTGTTTGCTAGTATTTTGTTGAGGATTTTTGCATCTATGTTCATCAGGGATATTGGCCTGTAGTTTACTTTCTTGTGACATCTTTGTCTGGTTTTGGTATCAGGGTGATGGTGGCCTCGTAGAATGAGTTTGGGAGTGTTCCTCCCTCTGCTATATTTTCGAAGAGTTTGAGGATAGGTGTTAGCTCTTCTCTAAGTGTTTGATAGAATTCGCCTGTGAAGCCATCTGGTCCTGGGCTTTTGTTTGTTGGAAGATTTTTAATCACAGTCTCAATTTCAGTGCTTGTGATTGGTCTGTTCATATTTTTTATTTTTTCCTGATTTAGTCTTGGCAGGTTGTGCATTTCTAAGAATGTGTCCATTTCTTCCAGGTTGTCCATTTTATTGGCACAGATTTGCTTGTATTAATCTCTCATAATCTTTTGTATTTCTGCAGTGTCAGTTGTTACTTCTTTTTCATTTCTGATTCTATTGATTTGAGTCTTCTCCCTTTTTTTCTTGATGAGTCTGGCTAATGGTTAATCAATTTTGTTTATCTTCTCAAAGAACCAGCTTTTAGTTTTATTGATCTTTGCTATTGTTTCCTCCATTTCTTTTTCATTTATTTCTGATCTGATTTTTATGATTTCTTTCCTTCTGCTAACTCTGGGTTTTTTTTTTTCTTCTTTCTCTAATGGCTTTAGGTGCAAGTTTAGGTTGTTTATTCGAGATGTTTCCTGTTTCTTAAGGTACGATTGTATTGCTATAAACTTCCCTCTTAGAACTGCTTTTTCTGCATCCCATAGGTTTTGGGTCATCGTGTCTCCATTGTCATTTGATTCTAGGTATTTTTTGATTTCCTCTTAGATTTCTTTGGTGATCACTTCGTTATTATAGTAGTGTATTTTTAGCCTCCATGTGTTTTTATTTTTTACAGATCTTTTCCTGTAATTGATATCTAGTCTCATAGCATTGTGGTTGGAAAAGATACTTGATACAATTCCAATTTTCTTAAATTTACCAAGGCTTGATTTGTGACCCAAGATATGATCTATCCTGGAGAATGTTCCATGAGCATTTGAGAAAAATGTGTATTCTGTTGTTTTTGGATGGAATGTCCTATAAATACCAGTTAAGTCCATCTTGTTTAATGTATCATTTAAAGCTTGGGTTTCCTTATTTATTTCCATTTTGGATGATCTGTCCATTGGTGAAAGTGGGGTGTTAAAATCCCCTGCTATGAATGTGTTACTGTTGATTTCCCCTTTTATGGCTGTTAGTATTTGCCTTATGTATTGAGGTGCTCCTATGTTGGGTGCATAAATATTTACAATTGTTATATTTTCTTCTGGGATCGATCCCTTGATCATTATGTAGTGTCCTTCTTTGTCTCTTGTAATAGTCTTTATTTTAAAGTGTATTTTGTGTGATATGATAATTGCTACTCCAGCTTTCTTTTGGTTTCCATTTGCATGGAATATCTTTTTCCATCCCCTCACTTTCAGTCTGTATGTGTCTCTAGGTCTGAAGTGGGTCTCTCGCAGACAGCATATGTATGGGTCTTGTTTTTGTATCCATTCAGCCAATCTGTGTCTTTTGGTGGGAGCATTTAGTCCATTTACATTTAAGGTAATTATCAATATGTATGTTCCTATTCCTATTTTCTTAATTGTTTTGGGTTCCTTATTGTAGGTGTTTTCCTTTTCTTGTGTTTCTTGCTTAGAGAATTTCCTTTAGCATTTGTTGTAAAGCTGGTTTGGTGGTGCTGAACTCTCTCAGCTTTTGTTTCTCTGTAAAGGTTTTAATTTCTCCATCAAATCTGAATGAGATCCTTGCTGGGTAGAGTAATCTTGGTTGCAGGTTTTTCTCCTTCATCACTTTAAATATGTCCTGCCACTCCCTTCTGGCTTGCAGAGTTTCTGCTGAAAGATGAACTGTTAACCTTATGGGATTTCCTTGTATGTTATTTGTTGTTTTTCCCTTGCTGCTTTTAATATGTTTTCTTTGCACTTAACTTTTGACAGTTTGATTAATACGTGTCTTGGCATATTTCTCCTTGGATTTATCCTGTATGGGACTGTCTGTGCTTCCTGGACTTGATTAACTATTTCCTTTCTCATATTAGGGAAGTTTTCAACTATAATCTCTTCAAGTATTTTCCCAGTCCCTTTCTTTTTCTCTTTTTCTTTTGGAACCCCTATAATTCGAATGTTGATGTGTTTAATGTTGTCCCAGAGGTCTCTGAGACTGTCCTCAGTTCTTTTCATTCTTTTTTCTTTATTCTGCTCTGCAGTAGTTATTTCCACTATTTTATCTTCCAGGTCACTTATCCGTTCTTCTGCCTCAGTTATTCTGCTATTGATCCCATCTAGAGTATTTTTAATTTCATTTTTTGTGTTGTTCATCGTTGCTTGTTTCATCTTTCATTCTTCTGGATCCTTGTTAAATGTTTCTTGCATTTTCTTTATTCTATTTCCAAGATTTTGGATCATCTTTACTATCATTATTCTGAATTCTTTTTCAGGTAGACTGCCTATGTCCTCTTCATTTCTTAGGTCTGGTGGGTTTTTATCTTGCTCCTTCATCTGCTGTATGCTTTTCTGTCTTCTCATTTTGCTTATTTTACTGTGTTTGGGGTCTCCTTTTTGCAGGCTGCAGGTTCGTAGTTCCCGTTGTTTTTGGTGTTTGTCCCCAGTGTCTAAAGTTGGTTCAGTGGGCTGTGTAGGCTTCCTGGTGCAGGGGACCTAGTGCCTGTGTTCTGGTGGATGAGGCTGGATGTTGTCTTTCTGGTGGGCAGGTCCACGTCTGGTGGTGTGTTTTGGGGTGTCTGTGGACTTACTATGATTTTAGGCAGCCTCTCTGCTAATGGGTGGGCTTGTGTTCCTGTCTTGCTAGTTGTTTGGCATAGGGTGTCCAGCCCTGTGGCTTGCAGGTCATTGAGTCAAGCTGGGTGCTGGTGTTGAGATGGAGATCTCTGGGAGATTTTCGCCGTTTGATATTATGTGGAGCTGGGAGGTGTCTTGTTGACCAGTGTCCTGAAGTTGGCTCTCCCACCTCAGAGGCACAGCACTGACTTCTGGCTGCAGCACCAAGAGTCTTTCATCCACACGGCTCAGAATAAAGGGGAGAAAAAGTAGAAAGAAAGAAAAAGGAAGGAAGAAAGAAAGAAAGGAAGAAGATAAAGTAAGATAAAATAAAGTTATTAAAATAAAAAATAATTATTAAGAAAAAATACCAAAAAAGAAACAGAACCCTAGGACAAATGGTGAAAGCAAAGCTATACAGACAAAATCTCACACAGAAGCATACACATACACACTCACAAAAAGAGGAAAAGGGGAAAAAAATAATAAATCTTGCTCTCACAGTATACCTCATCAATTTGGGGTGATTCGTTGTCTATTCACTTATTCCACAGATGCAGGGTACATCAAGTTGATTGCGGAGATTTAATCCAGTGCTCCTGAGGCTGCTGGGAGAGATTTCCCTTTCTCTTTGTTCTCACAGCTCCAGGGGCTCAGCTTTGGATTTGGCCCTGCCTTTGCGTGTAGGTCGCCGGAGGGCATCTGTTCACTCAGACAGGATGGGGTTAAAGAAGCAGCTGCTTCAGGGACTCTGGCTCACTCAGGCCGGGGGGAGGCTGGGGTACGGAGTGCGGGGCGGGCCTGCGGCGGCAGAGGCCAGCGTGACGTTGCACCAGCCTGAGGCACGCCGTGCATTTTCCCGGGGAAGTTGTTCCTGGATCCCGGGAACCTGGCAGTGGCGGGCTGCACAGGCTCCCTGGAAGTGGGTGTGGATAGTGATCTGTGCTCGCACACAGGCTTCTTGGTGACGGCAGCAGCAGCCATAGCGTCTCCTGCCCATCTCTGGGGTCCGTGCTGTTAGCCGCGGCTCACGCCTGTCTCTGGAGCTCCTTGAAGCAGTGTTCTTAATCCCCTCTACTCGCGCACCAGGAAACAAAGAGGGAAGAAAAAGTCTCTTGCCTCTTTGGCAGGTCCAGACTTTTCCCTGGACTCCCTCCCTGCTAACCGTGGCGCACTAACCCCCTGCAGCCTGTGTTCACGCCGCCAGCCCCAGTCCTCTCCCTGCGCTCCGACCAAAGGCCGAGCCTCAGCTCCCAGCCCCGCCCGCGTAGGCGGGTGAGCAGACAAGCCTCACGGACTGGTGCGTGCAGGTCGGCACCGATCCTCTGTGCGGGAATCTCTCTGCTTTGCCCCCCGCACCCATGTTGCTGTGCTCTCCGCCGCCGCTCCGAAGCTTCCCCTACCACCACCCACAGTCTCCGCCTGCGAAGGGGCTTCTTAGTGTGTGGAAACCTTTCCTCCTGCACAGTTTCCTCCCACTGGTGCAGGTCCCGTCCCTATTCTTTTGTCTCCGTTTTTTCTTTTTTTCTTTTGCCTTACCCAGGTACGTGGGGATTTTCTTGCCTTTTGGGAGGTCTGAGGTCTTCTGCCAGCGTTCAGTAGGTGTTCTGTAGGAGTTGTTCCACGTGTAGATGTATTTCTGGTGTATCTGTGGGGAGGAAGGTGATCTCTGCGTCTTACTCTTACACCATCTTCCCTGGTGATCCCCAGACCTACTTTAAAACAAAGAGATTAAGTCTCCTGACTTGCATATTAATGCTATAGTATTGCTTTCTTTTTAAAAAAATTATTTTATTTATTTATTTTTGGCTGTGTTGGGTCTTCACTGCTGCACGCAGGCTTTCTCTAGTTGCGGCGAGCAGGGGCTACTCTTCGTTGCAGTGCGCGGGCTTCTCATTGCAGTGGCTTCTCATTGTGGACCACAGGCTCTAGGCATGTGGGCTTCAGTAGTTGTGACACGCGAGCTCAGTAGTTGTGGCTCGCGGGCTCTAGAACGCAGGCTCAGTAGTTGTGGTGCATGGGCTTAGTTTCTCCACAGCATGTGGGATCTTCCTGGTCCAGGGCTCGAACCCATGTTCCCTGCACTGGCAGGTGGATTCTTAACCACTGTGCCACCAGGAAAGCCCTGTTGCTTTCTTTTTAGGTATGCGCTGGTAATGTCAATATCAAAATGATGTCAAGACATAAATTATTTTAAAATCACTTATTTTAAATTAATATGGAAGAAGTGAACTTTCATAGACATATGGGTTTGTAGTGTCTGCTTGTCATCTGTTGGTGTACTGTTGGCATAAACGATTTTTAGGGTAACCCTTTTTGGAGCAACTTGATTTTATTACCCTCACTATTCCTCTTTCTCATTGAGCAACAACAAACTTATCTGTCTCTTCCACATTACAACCCTTCAAATAGGCTAGACAGAGAGTAGAACAATGTAATAAGCAAACTCATGCTTTGGAATTAAATAAAAGTGAGCGTGTACTCATTGCTGACTTTGGGTGTCTTGATCAAAATTAATTTCTGAGAGTATCCTCTTTCATAAAATTGGCTTATTAATATCTACCTCTTAGGGTTTGGGTAGATTAAGATATAAAGTACCTGGTGCATACTCTAACTTACAGTGAGCTCTCAACATTCTCTATTATTTGAAGCATGCCCCACCTTTTTACCAAGAGACTTTTCAAGTATAATATCTTCCACTCCTTTAACCCTTCCTGGTGGAACATGAGTTTTAGATTCCTTACCCTCTGAACCACACTCCATGCAAGAGCCAATGTCCTTTTGAAACACTGTCCTACTGAAAATGGTGCCATAGATATCAGGTGATTTTATTGAAAGCAATAATATTCTGATGTAGTAAGATAAGGGTGCAACATAGGACTGCCTCAATCCTGGTACTTATTTCTAAATAGAACACTTTTCTTAATAGAGACCATGACTAGTTTGCCTCTTTTCTTCTTTTCTTTTTTGTTTGTTGGGGTTTTTTTTAGCTTTATTACTTTTTTTTTTTTTATACCTATATTGAGCTTGTAGCAATTAATTTGTTGCTATGTTTTTCACATCACATCTTAGCAAACAGATTCTCCCATGTACTACATGTGAATACTGCATGAGTATAGTTGATTTTGAGGCTCAGTTGAAGATATCTGTTAAATTCCATTTTTCTCATTTGGGCCAAGCATTTCTGCTAGTTGAGATCACTTGGAATATTGACTTTCCTATCACTATATCCTTCCAAATTCTGAATATTACTCAAGTGTGAAATGTTGCCTTATCTATCTTTACCCAAATCCCTGATAAGGGCATTGAAGAGGAGAAGATCAAGGGCAGGAAACTGTCAGACCCATTCATCATCATAAGTCCTTGTTCACTATCTGTAGTTAATGATGCTAAATGTTCCCCATTAAATATGACAATTACTGCAGGTTTTTGTACATACTATTTATCCTGTTTAAGGAATTGCCTTCTATTCCTAGTGTGATAAAAATTTTTATCTGGAATGGATAAAAAGTTCATTTAGTGTGTGCGCGCGCGTACATGCACGTACATACGTACGTGCACGTACATGCACGTATCTCCTGTCCTAATCATTATCTTTCTACTTTAATAATGTGAATATATCAATCTTCTAATAGTATTTAAACAAGGCATTCTTGAAATAACATCCTTCCCACCTCTAGCTCTTTTTTTTTTTAGTACATTTTATACATTGTTGGAATCAGTTTGCTAATATTTTGGTTTGGTTTTTGGATCTGTTTGTCAAGAAGATTGGCCAGATTTTGTTGTCAAGGTTATCAAGTAATGCATTGAGAAGAACTTCCTAAAAAAGTTTATGTGATTTTAAAGTGATATGCTCATGAGCTATCTCATAGAATTCATTTGTAAGGAAATGTACATGAATTTACAGATACATTTGCATATTTCTTTTGCCAAAAAAATGCACTTACTTTTCCCAAATTTTAATTTTAATAATCTTATAAACCTATGGAAGTTTGAGAAAATAATACATTAGAAACCTATATTTTATACCTTTTATACCCTTCACCTTACCAAACACTTTGTCATTTGTCTTGTTTCATATATATATATATATAAATTTATATATATATATATAAATTTACACAACACGTGTGTGTGTGTGTGTGTGTGTGTGTATAGATATATATATATACACATATTTATGTTTTGATTTGCTGAACCTCTTGAAAGCAATCAGACACTTCACCCATAATACTTCAGAACACATCTCTTAAGAATAGGACATTTTCCCAGAAAACCAGAATACTATTTTCACGATTTAGATGTATAAATCCAAAATGTTATCTAATATATTCTCCATATTCAAATTTATCTGACTGTTCCAAAATATGTTTTCCATGCATTTCATATGTCTTGGGCCCAAGATCTAATCAAGGCTTACACATTTCCTTTGGATATTATGCTATAATATTTAAACTCTTAATTTAGAATATTTCCCTTGTTATATTATTGTTATTTGGTTTTCATGACATTGGCATTTTTCTAAAGCCTAGGGCAATTTATTATAGAATGTTCAATATTCTATATTTGATGGTTAGATCCAGTGTAAATATTTTAGCATAAATATGATGTAAGCAATATTGTCTTTTTTCAGTGAATCACATCAGGAGTCATATGGTGTCAGATATATTTCTATTACTATTAGTATGTCCACATACCTATTTCTGTGATACAGTAATGATAAGCATTATGAAACTATAAAATATGTCATCACCCAAACAAACATATTTCATTTGTGAGAAAGAATGTTGTGGCTATATAATCTTTTCTTTCTAATGAAAGTTTATTTAAATACTTTCAATTTTATAATTGTTCTAAAAATATCTGATAATATTATATTTAAAACATTATTTACATAAGCCTTCTTAGATTTTGAAGTATTTTAACAGATATGTGATCTTATCTTTTTAACATACTTCTTAGGCAAAAAAGGGGGAGAAAACCCTGAAATATAGAATTCTGTGATTTTTTTTCCCACACAGGCCTGCTTTAAATAGAAACATAGACGATAGATAGGAAGATGGATCGATAGGTAGAATTTATCTAAGTATTCCTTAATTGTGGGAGCGGTTATGCACACATATTTTGTATAAATTAATGGCCTTCAAAAAAAGGCCTTGGTTAATTATACAGTGTGTAAAGTTTGGCCTTTACACACTGTATATCTGGGAAAGGGAGAACAGAGGATTGAATATATCAAATTGACAGCTCTCACTTGAGTTTATCCCTCCTGCTTTCCAGACCCATATATTCATCTATTTAATAGATATCTCAAGTTGATTGTTCTAGAAACATCACAAATTTGAATGTCTCAAATTATTACTCCTTTCATTTCTTGCCTAACCTAAACTTTGTCCTCTCTTTCACATACTGATGAATAAAATAATCACTGTTCCCAATTCTGCTCTTAATCATTCCTCTTATTTAACAATCACAGGTAGTCAAGTCACAGTGTTCTATTGGTTTTTGTCTCTGAATGTCCTTCAAATCTCACTTTCAAACTTATAATTTCTGCCTTAATTTACAATCTCATCAAGTGTTTGCAAGGAAGTGACAATTTCCTAAATGGTCTACCTACCTTAACCACCCTCATGAAATCTTTGTCTCATAATAGAGCCAGGATAGACTTTGACAAAAAATCCAAGTATTATTATTCTCATTTACATTATTAAAACCTATCAAAATCTTGATTGACTTAAAAAACAAACTCCTGTCATCCACCAGAGGGCAGACAGCAGAAACAAGAACTACATTCTTGTAGCCTGTGGAACAAAAACCACATTCACAGAAAGACAGACAAGATGAAAAGGCAGAGGGCTATATACCAGATGAAGGAACAAGGTAAAACCCCAGAAAAACAACTAAATGAAGTGGAGATAGGCAACCTTCCAGAAAAAGAATTCAGAATAATGATAGTGAAGATGATCCAGGACCTTGGAAAAAGAATGGAGGCAAAGATCGAGAAGATGGAAGAAATGTTTAACAAAGATCTAGAAATATTAAAGAACAAAAAGAGATGAACAATACAATAACTGAAATGAAAAATACACTAGAAGGAATCAATAGCAGAATAACTGAGGCAGAAGAACAGATAAGTGACCTGGAAGACAGAATGGTGGAATTCACTGCTGTGGAACAGAAGAAAGAAAAAATACTGAAAAGAAATGAAGACAGCCTAAGAGACCTCTGAGACAATATTAAATGCAACAACATTCACATTTTCGGGGTCCCAGAAGGAGAAGAGAGAGAAAAAGGACCAGAGAAAATATTTGAAGAGATTATAGTCGAAAACTTCCCTAACATGGGAAAGGAAATAGCCACCCAAGTCCAGGAAGCACAGCGAGTCCCATACAGGATAAACCCAAGGAGAAACACGCCGAGACACATAGTAATCAAATTGGCAAAAATTAAAGACAAAGAAAAATTATTGAAATCAACAGAAAAAGGACAAATAACACACAAGGGAACTCCCATAAGGTTAAGAGCAGATTTCTCAGCAGTAACTCTACAAACCAGGAGTGGCATGATATACTTAAAGTGATAAAAGGGAAGAACCTACAGCCAAGATTACTCTACCCAGTAAGGATCTCATTCAGATTTGATGCAGAAATCAAAAGCTTTACAGACAAGCAAAAGCTAAGAGAATTCAGCACTACCACCAAACCAGCTCTACAACAAATACTAAAGGAACTTCTCTAAGTGGGAAACACAAGAGAAGAAAAGGACCTACAAAAACAAACGCAAAACAATTACGAAAATGGTAATAGGAACATACAAATCAATAATTACCTTAAATGTGAATGGATTAAATGCTCCAATGAAAAGACAGAGGCTTGCTAAATGGATACAAAAACAAGACCCATATATATGCTGTCCACAAGAGACCCACTTCAGACCTAGGGACACATACAGCCTGAAAGTGAGGGGATAGAAAAAGATATTCCATGCAAATGGAAATCAAAAGAAAGCTGGAGTAGCAATACTCATATCAGAAAAAATAAGACTTTAAAATAAAAAAATGTTACAAGAGACAAGGAAGGACACTACATAATGATCAAGGGATCAATCTAAGAAGATATAACAATTATAGATATATATGCGCCCGATATAGGAGCACCTCAATACATAAGGCAACTGCTAA
Organism: Lipotes vexillifer; assembly: GCF_000442215.2. Lineage (NCBI taxonomy): Eukaryota > Metazoa > Chordata > Mammalia > Artiodactyla > Lipotidae > Lipotes > Lipotes vexillifer. The sequence continues at coordinate 1,818,656 of NW_006794161.1, read as the reverse complement.
CAGCCATAAAAGAGGAAATCAACAGTAACACAATAATAGTGGGAGACGTTAACACCTCACTTACACCAATGGACAGATCATCCAAACAAGGAAACACAAGCTTTAAAAGATACAGTAGACCAGATAGATTTAATTGATATTTATAGGACATTCCATCAAAAACAGCAGATTACACTTTCTTCTCCAGTGCGCATAGAACATTCTCCAGGAGGATCACATCTTGGGTCACAAATCAAGCCTCAGTAAATTTAAGAAAACTGAAATCATATCAAGCATCTTTTCTGACCACAGCACTATGAGATTAGAAATGAATTACAGGGAAAAAAACGTAAATAATACAAACACATGGAGGTTAAACAATACGTTACTAAATAACCAAGAGATCACGGAAGAAATCAAAGAGGAATCAAAAAATACCTAGAGACAAATGACAATAAAAACACGACGATCCAAAACCTATGATATGCAGCAAAATCAGTTCTAAGAGGGAAGTTTATACAAGCCTACCTCATGAACAAGAAAAATCTCAAATAAACAATGTAACGTTACACATAAAGGGACTAGAGAAAGAAGAACAAACAAAACCCGAAATTAGCAGAAGGAAAGAAATCATAAAGATCAGAGCAGAAATAAATGAAATAGAAACAAAGAAAACAATAACAAAGATCAATAAAGCTAAAAGTTAGTTCTTTGAGAAGGTAAACAAAATTGATAAACAATTAGCCAGAGTCATCAAGAAAAAGAGAGGACTCAAATCAATAAAATTAGAAATGAAAAAGGAGAAGTTAAAACAGACACCACAGAAATACAAAGTATCCTAAGAGACTACTACAATCAAATCTATGCCAATAAAATGGAAAACCTGGAAGAAATGGACAAATTCTTAGAAAGATATAACCTTCTAAGACTGAACCAGGAAGAAATAGAAAATATGAACAAAACAATCACAAGTAATGAAGTTGAAACTGTGATTAAATCTTCTAACAAAAGTCCAGGACCAGATGGCTTCACAGGTGAATTCTATCAAACATTTAGAGAAGAGCTAACACCCATCCTTCTCAAACTCTTGCAATAAATTGCAGGGGAAGGAACACTCCCAACCTCATTCTATGAGGCCATCATCACTCTGATAGCAAAACCAGACGAAGATACTACAAAAAAAGAAAATTGCAGACCAATATCACTGATGAATATAGATGCAAAAATCCTCAACAAAATACTAGCAAACAGAATCCAACAACACATTAAAAGGATCATACAACATGATCAAGTGGGATTTATCCCAGGGGTGCAAGGATTCTTCAATATGCGCAAATCAGTCAATGTGATACACCATATTAACAAATTGAAAAATAAAAACCATATGATCATCTCAATAGATGCAGAAAAAGCTTTTGACAAAATTCAACACTGGTTTATGATAAAAACTCTCCAGAAAGTGGGCATAGAGGAAACCTACCTCAACATAATAAAGGCCACATACATACATAAATAAATAAATAAATAAATAAATAAATAAATAAATAAATAAATAAAACCCACAGCAAACATCATTCTCAATGGTGAAAACTGAAAGCATTTCCTCTAAGATGAGGAACAAGACAAGGATGTCCACTCTCACCACTATTATTCAACATAGTTCTGGAAGTCCTAGCCATGGCAATCAGAGAAGATAAAGAAATAAAAGAAATCCAAATTGGAAAAGAAAAAGTAAAGCTGTCACTGTTTGCAGATGACATGATACTATACATAGAGAATCCTGAAGAGGCCACCAGAAAACTACTAGAGCTAAGCAATGAATTTGGTAAAGTTGCAGGATACCAAATTAACGCACAGAAATCTCTTGCATTCCTATACAGTAATGATGAAATATATGAAAGAGAAATTAAGGAAACACTCCCATTTACCATGGCAACAAAAAGAATAAAATGCCTAGGAATAAACCTACCTAAGGAGACAAAAGGCCTGTATGCAGGAAACTATAAGATACTGATGAAAGAAACCAAAGAAGATACCCACAGGTGGAGAGATATACCATGTTCTTGGATTGGAAGAATCAATATTGTGAAAATGACTATACTACCCAAAGCAATCTACAGATTCAATGCAATCCCTTTCAAATTACCAATGGCATTTTTTACACAACTAGAACAAAAAATTCTTAAAATTTGTATGGAGACACAAAAGACCCTGAATAGCCAAAGCAGTCAGTCTTGCAGGAAGAAAATGGAGCTGGAGGAATCAGACTCCCTGACTACAGACTATACTATAAAGCTACAGTAATCAAGACAATATAGTACTGGCACAAAAACGGAAATATAGAGCAATGGAACAGCATAGAAATCCCAGAGATAAACCCATGCACCTATGGTCAATTAACCTATGACAAAGGAGGCAAGGATATACAGTGGAGAAAGATAATCTCTTCAATAAGTGTTGCTGGGAAAACTGGACAGCTACATGTAAAAGAATTAAATTAGAACACTCCCTAACACCATACACAAAAATAAACTCAAAATGGATTAGAGACCTAAATGTAAGACCAGGAACTGTAAAACTCTTAGAGGAAAACATAGGAAGAACACCCTTTGACAGCAAGGTATCTTTTGATCCACCTCCTAGAGTAATGGAAATAAAAATAAAAATAAATAAATGGGACCTAATGAAACTTAAAAGCTTTTACACAGCAAAGGAAACCATAAACAAGAGGAAAAGACAACCTTCAGAGTGGGGGAAAATATTTGCAAATCAATCATCGGACAAAGGATTAATCTCCAAAATATATAAACAGCTGAGGCAGCTCAATATTAAAAAACAAACAACCTAGTCCAAAAATGGGCAGAGGACCTAAATAGATATTTCTCCAAAGAAGACATACAAATGGCCAAGAAGCACATGAAAATCTGCTCAACATCACTAATTATTAGAGAAATGCAAATCAAAACTACAATGAGGTATCACCTCACACCAGTTAGAATGGGCTTCATCAGAAAATCTACAAACAACAAATGCTGAAGAGGGTGTGGAGAAAAGGGAACCCTCTTGCCCTGTTCGTGGGAATGTAAACTGATACAGCCCCTATGGAGAACAGTATGGAGGTTCCTTAGAAAGCTAAAAATAGAATTACCATATTATCCAACAATCCCACTACTGGGCATATACCCAGAGAAAACCATAATTCAAAAAGACACATGCACCCCAATGTTCATTGCAGCACTATTTACAGTAGCAGGTCATGGAAGCAACCTAAATGCCCATCAACAGACGAATGGATAAAGAAGATGTGGTACATATATACAATGGAATATTACTCAGGCATAAAAAGGAACGAACTTGAATCCTTTGTGGATGAGACGTGGATGCACCTAGAGACTATCATACAGAGTGAAGTAAGTCAAAAAGCAAAAAACAAATATCGTATATTAATGCATATATGTGGAACCTTGAAAATGTTACATATGAACCGGTTTGCAGAGCAGGAATTGAGGCACAGATGTAGAGAACAAATGTATGGACACCAAGGGAGGAAAGAGGTGGGGGGTGGAGGTGGTGGTGTGATGAATTGGGAGTTTGGGATTGACATGTATACACTGATGTGTATAAAATGGATGACTAATAAGAAAAAATAAATTAATTAAAAATAAACATTAAAAAAAAAGAAAAGAGGGCTTCCATGGTGGCGCAGTGGTTGAGAGTCCGCCTGCTGATGCAGGAGACACGGGTTCTTGCCCCGGTCTGGGAAGATCCCACATGCCATGGAGTGGCTGGGCCCGTGAGCCATGGCCGCTGAGCCTGCGCGTCTGGAGCCTGTGCTCAGCAACAGGAGAGGCTACAACAGTAAGAGGGCAGCGTACCGCAAAAAAAAAAAAAAAAAAAAAAAAAAAAAAAAAAAAAAGGAAATTGAATACAAGAAGAAAGAAAAGAAGTGTAGATTTCCAGTTTCAATGATCTAATATTATCCTTAGCTCTGGTTATATGTGAACATATATATGAATTAAAAAAAAAGACAACAACAACAAAAACCAAAATCCTTATGAGATGTCTCTTTTTCAGCTCTATTTTCAAATACCAGATGTATGTCTATGGTTTAGTCACCATGACCAACATACAGAAATATTTTAGGTTCTGACTCTGTCATTCTTCCATGCATTATGCATGCATGCTCTCCCGTGCTAAGCTGTTGGAATTCAAGAAGAGCAAAAGCATACATGCTGTCTGTTTTCATAGAACTTAGAATGCAGAGAGTCTCACACCAGTCAGAATGGCCATCATCAAAAAATCTAGAAACAATAAATGCTGGAGCGGGTGTGGAGAAAAGGGAACCCTCTTGCACTGTTGGTGGGAATGTAAGTTGATACAGCCACTCTGGAGAACAGTATGCAGGTTCCTTAAAAAACTACAAACAGGACTACCATATGACCCAGCAATCCCACTACTGGGCATATACCCTGAGAAAACTATAATTCAAAAAGAGTCATGTATCACAGTGTTCATTGCAGCACTATTTATGATGGCCAGGATATGGAAGCAACCTAAGTGTCCATTGACAGATGAATGAGTAAAGAAGATGTGGCACATATATACAACGGGATATTACTCAGCCATATGAAGAAACAAAATTGAATTATTTGCAGTGAGGTGAATGGACCTAGAGACTGTCATACAGAGTGAAGTAAGTCAGAAAGAGAAAAACAAACACCATATGCTAACACATGTATATGGAATAAAAAAAATGGTTCTTAAGAACCTAGGGGAAGGACAGGAATAAAGACACAGACGTAGAGAATGGGCTTGAGGACACGGGGAGGGGGAAGGGTAAGCTGGGACGAAGTGAGAGAGTGGCATGGACATATATACACTACCAAATGTAAAATAGCTAGTGGGAAGCAGCTGCATAGCACAGCTATGCACAGGTGCACAGGGAAATTAGCTCAGTGCTTTGTGTCCACCTAGAGGGGTGGGATAGGGAGAATGGGAGGAAGATGCAAAAGGGAGGAGAAATGGAGATAAATATATATATATAGCTGATTCATTTTGTTATACAGCAGAAACTAACACCATTGTAAAGCAATTATACTCCAGTAAAGATGTTTATAATAAGAAAGAAAAAGCTCTGTTCTCCTGTAAACTCATTTGTCATCTTAGAAATTGAATTACCTTAATAAGTTCTCATTTTCTTCTCTATATAATGAAAATACTGTTTCATAGGGCTTCCTCGTAGATTGAAAACAATAACAGAAGTAGCGGAAAAAGAGAAATGTGAGACCCATTCTATCAGAGAAGAGCTAAAACTAAACTTTGTAACAGGCTTTGGACAATGGATAGAGAATGATTACAAAGAAAAGAGCTGAGGAAGATTGAAATATCAAGTTGATCTAATGGGAAAGAATATAATGAGGGATCTCATTAAAAAAATAAAGTTTGAAGATGATTGGAAACAAGATAAACTTGGAAAATAATTTTGAGGTCTCCCAAAGTACAATCAGGTTATTGATAAATAACAGAAATTTGCAAATATGGATCAAGAAATTGGACAAATTTAACTTAACTATCATTAGTCATTAACTATCATATTAGTCATTCTTCTAGAAGTGATAGTTAAGTCCTGATATGAGGTCCCTGAGAGAGTACAGATTGAAAAACACAAAGGCCTAAGGACAAATTTTGGTGAGTGAAACCACTTACAAATGGAGAGAAAAGAAGCAAGCTTCAGTGAAGTGGGGAGTAAAGGGATATTAAAAATGAATAGGTATTTCAGTGTTACAGGAGTTAAAAAAGAAGAGATTCAGTTATTGAGGTCTCAGTTTTGTGAATTTGCAGGTTATCAGGGATTGTGAGAGATCATTTTTTAGTAGAGAGAAAGATATACAAGTTATTTTGCAATTAACGGAAGGGAATGTAGAGGGTATAGAAATAGAAGCAGTGACCATAGACTATATCTATAAGCATTTCAATATAATAACATTTTAAAAGATAACTCTATAAGGTGAATTCAAAGGGAGTCAAAGAAAAGAGTAAAAGCTTTTTAGGCAAATGGAGAGAAATATTATATGCCAAGGGGAAGGAGCTAGCAGAGAAGAATTTTGAAAATGGCAGAGAGATAAAATAATTCATAAAGCAAAATTCTTAAGATACAGAAGGGGATAGAATTTATAGCACAAAGGCTGAAGTTAGCCTTAAATGAAAATGGAATACCACCAATTCCTTAAAACTAGTTGAAGTAAAAGAGAATAAATGAAAGTTAATGAGTTTGGAGATGATGAGTGATGACTGTCTTAACAAGGGTGGTCATCTACGGTGAGGTGGGAAGAGAGTAAGTTCTAGAAGAAAATGATGTTGGAAATGTAGAAAGAGCCGCCTTTTGGAATATTTTAGTAGAAAAGTAGGAATAAGTAAAACAATTATTAGCCCAGCTAAAGTTAAAAACAGGAAATTGTCAGCCAGGAAACTGACAATGATAAATCGTTTTATTCTAAAACATCTGGGAATGAAGGAAATTAAGAGTTTACATGGGGACCAGGATGAGCCCTGAGGGCTGAAAAGATGTTAAATAACATCACTTTGGAGGAAATCGGTTGGGAACAGTGTATTAAAACAATAATAAATGGAGAACTTTGAGGAATTATCCAGGTTTGAGGTTGTGAATGCCAGTTTAGGTAGAAGATTAAGGGGACAGAATATTTCAGACTTTTAGGAGGAGCCAGTTATAATGGCTGACTTTGAAGGAAAATATATGAAATTAAAGAACAAATTCAGTAACTGTGAACAAGTATGAGATAGTAAAGAATCACATGCTGGTCAGAGAGTGAAATTTCCAGATATCTTAAAAGAGGAGCAATTCTAAATAGCAAATTTGTTCTGTTTGAATATAAAATATTGAGGCAGGAATTAAACCCTCGAGTTCTACTTTATTAGCATCAGAATCTAGTAAAGAGAATGGAGATTTTCATATCTTGATTAATTTCACCCTCAGTTTCTCCTTGAATTCTGCATCCTTAGGTGCAAATGCTACATTGATGTATTTGGAGGAAACTTAAATAAGGAGATGGATTCTGAATTTGAATCTAAATCTTAACTGGAAGTATATTTTATTTTATGTAAAATATATCATGGAGCCTTTACACCATCAGTTGTTTCACTACCCTCTTTCTAACACAATGGAGGGGTAAACGATTTTTGTTAACTGCTCATGTTGCTTATATGAATGTTTTTAAAGGTACAGTATTGCTCTTGAGTCACTAATTCAGGTTTGAATAAAACAAATGAATATAAAAATGCTCTGATATAACTAGAGAGGTTCTGCTAAATTGTAGTTAACGAGAGCTATTCTCAGCAAGATAGGATATTTAATCTCATTAACAAATACCATCATTTGGCTAAATATGGAATGCCTTAATGAATGGTTTGCATCTTTTATGTGAGAGACTTATGAGCCTATGGTTAATGTGTCCTGATTATTTGAGATAAATTAAAACAAACAACCAAATATATGCAAAACATTCGTCTAAGTGCTTTTTTCCTATTAGAAAAAAGGGACATTGTAAAAAGCTATTTGATGCTGCCAGCTGCCATTCTTTATAAATAAATACAACTGCAAATATTTGGCTTTTCCTCTGGAGCTTTCAAATTGTTATGGTGCAAATAGTTCATTGCTTTGAGATGATTTGAAATTCTTCAAGTAGACCTTTTCTGCCTGTTTTCTCTCCATTTACTCTAAAACAATTTTAAACATTTGTATTAAAAATATTTGTGCACCCACAAGATTGATATCTTTAGAAACAAAATAAAATATTGTAAAATATTTTAAAACAAAAATGTATTGATATTACAGAAAGGAAAGAATGACTTTAATTTAAAAAAATGGAAACCTTATTCAGAAATAAGTTCTACATGTTGTTCACAAGATTCTTATCACTAGTGATGAGAAAGAATTTTTTTTCTTTCTAATTCTGCTAATTCTTCTTTGCAAGTTTTAAGTGTAACATAATTATTCCAGGGGATCTGTGTATGCGATCACATCCACAGAAAGGCATTGACTCTATTGGTGTAATAGAAATTCAGAACAGAACTTCTTACACTTGTTGAATTTATACTCTAGCCAGTGACTCAGGAACACTTGCAGTTTTCTGCATCCACTCCCACTCATATATAGTTCTTAGTTCTTATATAGTTCTTAGTATATATAGTTCTTAGTTATAGTATAGTTCTTAGTATAGTTCTTAGTATATATAGTTCTTAGTTCTTATATAGTTCTTAAAACTAAAGACCTATTTAAACAAATACAATATAAATAACAACTTTGATATGAATCTTATGTCCTCTTTTCTCTTGATGTACATAAGAGGAAGAAAACCTGTATACATTTACTGACATTCAATTTATTTCAGATCTAGGAATCTGTTATACAGTAAGAGTAAACCACGTTTGTCTAGATTTTTACAATTCACCAAATTCTTTGACACCCATCGTTTCTCCGAGGTTATGTGTCTAGCTGAGGTCATTCAGAGAAGCGAAAAAAGCATAACACTTGATGAAAATATTAACAAATCAATTTTACCTCAAATGGCTTAAAAACACATTTTACTCTATCAGAATTTTAAATTGTATTCTCTCCACTCTGCCAGGTGGGTAAACCTATTTAGGTAATTCTGCTTTGCAAGTTTTATCAATTATTTTCTAACAGGCTTTTACATAGTGTCAGAATTATTATAATTCTCCTACTGTCATACTAAAACAATGGAACATCTTCTAAAACATCCACTTGTTGAATAAGTGGGCCAGTTTGGAAAATTTGATGTTGATTAGTAAGTAAATATAAACATATTTAAAGTAGATTTAGAAATTTTAGAGTCCATCCAAGGTTCATGTTTCTAAGAGCCAGATGACTAGAATAATATTTTAAAATGATAAAACTCAGATGGCACCATTAAAAAAATGATAGTGTGATGCTTACAAGATAGCACATAAAAAAATTAAAAAAAAATGGTTTTAGAACTAAAGGAATAGAACACCAGTGATGAACAGTCCATGACAATGTTGGGAATCACTGGCTAAAAGCTCACTACAATATCATAGCTAAAAATTGTAGAGTGAATGAGGCAAGATTTCAGATATGAAGAAAGAATGAAACTAATTTTTTCCCTGTACTTCGCAGCTTTGAATCTAACTAGCTCATGTGATAGAAATTTGTCAAAGTAAAAAAAAAAAAAAAAAGTAATGTAAATAAATAAATTTGAACTGAAATTTGAAATAATAAATATAAGGAAAGGGGACAGGAAAAACAGAAACATAATCCACATTGATTTCACAATCAAATTACATGTATTTCTTTTGAATAGAATACAAGTTTATTCAAATATTTGTAAATTAAGATTTTTTAAAAAAGTAACATAGGAAGTTTACAAAAGAGAACAGCTTATTCATGAACATTTGTTTTTCTTATTAAAATGCACTCTTCCTGGGGCACCTTTACAGGCTAATTTTTTTTTAAAGTATGTGACATTATTGTCTTGATAGCAGTTATCAAATGAGCCAGGAATGTATGTCATCTCCAGTGTTTCCTAGAAGCCTGCTTCTAGGAACAGATTTTGCATCTCTTCTATAATTTTACTGAATGTCTGAAGGATACAATAAAAGGGAATCTGTCTGCAAGGTGATCCTTTAGTTGTAAAGTGCACTTTATTATAGATAGCTCTTCAGATTAAATGAAACCGTGTATTCAGTAATACCAAATGGTACATCTACTTTACAGCACATGTTAAATTTTGCAAGTTGTGTTAAAGCACCTAGAAATTCATTGGATAACAAGAGGATCAACATAAAGAATGAATTCTGTTGAAAATGTTTTTCAGATTTTTAATTTTTATAAAAATAGAGCTAGACTCAGGGACCGATTACTACCAACGCTTACCTGGTTAGTCCCACATGACGTCCGCTCACTGATAAACTTAACAACAGTTGTTCAGACTGATGAGTGAGAATCGTTGTCTCAATGATGGGAGAAATTAGATAGATTTCATTAGTGAGGGGATTTGAGAGGGTGGGAAGGTTTTGTTTAGTTCCACTGAATGCTTTTATGATATCTTAATGATGCCAAATTGAATATAAAGATTATAGGTTATAGAATTTGCTTTCAATTCAAAACATGAGAATTGAAGCAGAGTTGTTACAAAACTTTATTATTTTGAACTTTGACAACTTAATCATTAGATATAGAACTCATATACAGTCCAGAAGGGAAAATTTAGTCAAGTGTTTGGACATTGAAATGTGAAAAGCTAAAGAGAATTTGATTCATTTTGTGCAAATAAGATGTGACAGAAAAGTTTGGTGACATATTGTTGGAACAAGATGAATCCAAGCTTATTGTATGGTAACACTGGAAATGAATTTGTGCAATTGTGATTGTTTTAGGAAAGTTAAAGATGTAATAATACCACTAAGATTCTTTGATATTTCTTTTTTTTAAATTTATTTATTTAATTTATTTTTGGCTGTGTTGGGTCTTCATTGCTGCGCGTGGGCTCTCTCTAGTTGCGGTGAGCCGGGGGCTACTCTTATATTTCTTATAAAATGTTATCCTTTCCGCTTTATCTAGCCCACCACTTTAAAAATAATTGGTATATTGAAAATGTCTATTCTTTTGAAAATTTCTTCAAACATAGGGATTCCTAATGTATTGTATTATTATTCCTGTGCCATTGTTCTGAGTACAAGAAGGACACAGAATGCATTTGCAGGAATGCTTTGTTTTCCCTCTCATCTTTTGTTTTCTCTATGTCCACTTATTACTTTGACTCTTGATCAAAGCCTCAGAGAATTCTCTGGAGTGTTAGGGAAGGTCTATTTTCTGGTTTCATAAGAGCTGACCCCTACATCTTTCCAAATTATCAACCTCTCTTGGTGGTTACTTGCAAGTGCTGTGGGCAAGTGTGAGGCCTCAGGACTTGGGCATAAAGGGAGAAAACGTTTCCTTTCCTTGGAGGAGCAAGTGCTGGGAATGCCGTAGTTCGTTTCTGAGGTACTCTTGCTACTGGGAGCAAATTAGACACAGTAAAGGGACACACAGACACACACACATACACACAAATGAGAGCATTTTGTTGTGTGAAAGACTCACAATTCTGAAATAAAATGAAGTCCTTTTGTGTATAACTAAGAGTAGGAGAAACATACAGCTATGATTAAATTAAAGCTGTTTTGTATTCTTTTCATAGGTCTTTATGTTATTTCAAAAATATATTTATCTTCTAGTGACTATAACATGTTAAAAATTTTTAGAAAAATGTGTGGCATCTAGACTATTTTCATTCTTTCAATTCATTAAACATTTATTAAGTTTATAGTTGTGGTAAAATATTGTGCTGAATTTTGAGGGAATAAAAGATAGAAGAGATGTAACTCCTGACCTGAATGAATATTTAAATATCCTAAAAGGATTTAAATGGGGTATTTTTCAGTCATACAGACAATATTACAGGCAGTATTCAGAAGCCTAAATAATATTATTAGTATAATTTAAAGTACTTTATCATTACTCTCCAAATAACTTGAGACTAATTGGTTTTAACAGTACAAGTAATTAAATAACATATTAGTGTTGATATCAAACAACTCAACATATTTTCAAACAAATTAGCATAAATCTTTATAACTTGTAATTAAAAGGTTGTTTTCCATATAAAAAGTTGGTATTCACGAAGTGACGGGTACAATAAAAAATGTCTGAGTTTTTTAAAAAATAATAAAAGATTACTGACATAGAGAATTGAACCATCTAGTAAATATTTGTCTCTGTGCTTAACAAAAGACATGTAATAAAATGCTAAACAAACAAGTAAATATTCATAGAGCACACAAAGTCAAGTTCCAAACACATTTTGATAATAAATCTCCCGTGTGGTAATACCCTTGAAACTAAAGTTTGAGAAAAGTAAATAAATCACAATTGAAAAAAAATCAGGGTTTTAAAGGCAAAAGAAAATAAAGCTATTACCTAATAACAACTTTACAGTTCTTGCATCTCGCTCAGCATCTTCCCGAAGCTTTTTCTCCAGTTCTTTTGATCTTTTGCCTGACTCCTTGCTCTCTGAACTAATTCCCCTTCCCATCTTGTAGTGTTTGATACTTGTCAGTTTATTTGCTCAAACTTTTTGAAATGTAGAGCACAGCTCTGGTTTGGACATAGGATGTAAAAGCAATGCTCTGCTGAAATACCCAATAGCCCATTCCCTCATTTTCTAAGACTCTGCTTTGACTAAGGAGATGCTTTCGAGCTGTCACCCGATCAAAGGGTAAAAACCATACAACCCTATGGCAGCTAAAGAGAAAATTCTTTATGCTTTCAGATTAAATGGTTACTTCTGACACATCTTCAAACCTGCTCTTCTTCCTTACAGAATAGCATACAATAATGTAGAAAGTTGTCAAAATCTGTACACTAAAGATAATCTGAAATGAACAGTTCAAATAGAATGTTTCTCACTAATAAGCAATCTTTATTACATGATTTAAAGTTATAATTACTAATGAACAAGCTTGTGTCTTGTCTTTAGATATATGAGTCTTAAAATTCTTCATAATCACTCTAATATCACTATCAGAATATTTATATTGAATCACCCAAATTTATAGCCTTGCTATGCTTAGATTATGCCTCAAAATGACTGAGACGTAGTATCTGTCAGCCAACTAGAAAACAGCTTTTTATTTAAAAAGGAAATAAATACATGTAGTTCTTATATCTATACACATTGCTGTGTTACCAAACATAGAATTCAACACACGGTGCTCTTAAATTATTTACTTTCGTCTCTTAGGATCGATTTCTATAAATTGAATTTTTACTGCTTGTGAGAAAGTCAATCCATCAACATTAATTGAGAATCCGCTTGGTGTAGACACTGAAATGTGTTTGATTCAAGCAATACATTAACTCTTTGGGGCCATTAAGCAACAGCTGCTGTGCTGGAAGGACTTTGATTGATTTGGTACTGAGGGAATAAAAAGCAATATTCTTTGTAACAGTAGGTCATTTGGTTTCTCCTGAAAAGTAAGAAGAGTAAATACACCTAAATACGTTCCATGCCTTTTGACTACCCCAATAGATGCCATGTCCTTCTTGACGAGCTGCAAGCTTGGGGACAGAGATTCTGTTGTATAATTTTTTGTTCATATGAAGCATAAAGTGCTTAGGTAGTCAAGTGATGTTTTCCTTATAAACAGAGTTGGCTACCTGTGGCAGCAGGCAAATCTCTCAGTGCACATTTTGGGACTGGTGAACATGCCTAACTGGGAAATGTTAGAATATAGTCAGTCCATCAGCATGTTGGTGCTGTTCTTGTGGTACCATGGGCAAAGTCTGAACAGGTGGATTTTTGCATATTCATAGAACAAGGAAATAGGCTGTCAAATTCAATACATAGTCCTGCTTTGTTTACTTTTTCACATAAAATGTTAGGCTGTCAATACATAAGTGTAGTCAAAACTTTCCGGATTTCATCTATCCAAAGCCATTTTATGATAGTGTAAGGATGTGGAAAGGTAGGTATGTGAGGGTCCATGCAAATCATGTGGTGTCGCTTTTACAATGCAAAGGGCCTGCCCCAAGGGAACAAGATTTGCAATGACTGCTTTATTTATACTCACCCACGAACACAGAGTCTATGCTAACCGCAACACAAGATCACAAACGTTAAAATCTTTTATTTATTTTTCTTATAAATTTATTTATTTATTTTTGGCTGCATTGGGTCTTCCTTGCTGCACGCAGGCTTTCTCTAGTTGCAGTGGGCGGGGGCTACTCCTAGTTGCAGTGCGCAGGCTTCTCACTGCGGTGGCTTCTCTTGTTGCGGAGCACGGGTTCTAGGTACACGGGCTTCAGTAGTTGGAGCACATGGGCTCAGTAGTTGTGGCTCACGGGCTCTAGAGTGCAGGCTCAGTAGTTGTGGCGCACGAGCTTAGTTGCTCTGCGGCATGTGGGGTCTTCTTGGACCAGGGCTTGAACCCGTGTCCTTTGCATTGGCAGGTGGATTCTCAATCACTGCGCCACCAGGGAAGCCCCCGTTAAAATCTTTTTGCCTTTTGTTTTTACACAAAAGTTGAGTGTAATGTACCTTGAATATAAACGACTCTTGTATGTTCCATAGCAATTATGAACGGATAAGGTACTTCGTATAATTGCATTCAGGTAAATATACCCCATAGCTTTTTGGTGGGGACATACCCTGGCTTTGAAAGGGTATGCGTTTTAGTAGGACTTCCTAAGTGGGTTACTGACGAAAACGGACCAGCTCTTTCAGGAGTAGAATTGTGCATTTTCTGCACTGTATAAAATTATGAATTTCCACTTTTCTGTGTAACCCACAATGTTTAGTCATCAACTTTATGAGATTATTATGTGATTTTTTTCATCAGTGACTAAAATAATCTTGACATAAAATTCAAGATGTGTCTATATTTAAGGGAGGGAGGCTGGAGAAAGCCAGAGAAAAGAGAAAGGCTTCTTTCCCATTCCTCTCCCCTGGGTGCCTGGGACACAGCTTCAATAATGACCTGAGGTTAATACAGCTATTAATCCATGTTGCTTCACTTGGAATTATGGCTTTCTGGACCCAAGAAAATGATGACAATAAAACAGTAAATTCTGCTAGAGTGAGCACAACATCTTATTAGCTTGGATGTCCTCCACAGTATTTGGCACAGTGCTAACCAGAGGAAATGTTCAAAGATTATTTCTTTTTAAAAAATTGATAGAGACCTGGGGCCTTTTTGGTGTGTGCTCTGCTGAGGTGACAGTATGGTTAGCATTTCTTTCCAAGGTTCAACGTCGTAATGGGTCTATCTCAACACCCTAGAAATTTTAGAGTGACTCAAAAAATCAACAAAAAGCCCAATTTTAGTCAGAAGTTATGTCAATATCTATTGATACAATGACAACTGTTAGCCCAATATTTACCCCCCTTTTTTTTTCTCAGCCTTAAAAATAACACCAGCACACTCCCTTTCTATTGTTAAACCTTGCTCCATAGTGAGGGAAAATTGATAGACAATGTCAATAGGAAAAGGTAACTAAATTCGATGTTTTTGTTCAAGGAAAAATGTGGCCATGAATTTTGTTCTTTAAAACAGAAACATAAAGCTATTCAAGACCATATCATGTTAGAGTTTTATATATTGACCAGCTAAAAAAGGCAGGTTACTTTGTGTACACACACACAGAGATACACACGTATGTGCATGCACAACCCAAACACACACACAAAGCAAAACACACTGTTGGAGCATCATGGTCGTTTAAAATAGTCATTCAAAAATGACTTCTAAGAACATTGTTGCCTTTAAAAAAAAAAAATCACAAACCTGATTGTCAACATCTTCTTTGGGCAACAGGCTGTGCAAGAAAGAAAATTGAGGAGGTAAAATACAAAGAGTGAGTCCTCAATGCTAAAGGTCACTGAAATACTGCAAGCTTATATGGTGTCATAATTTTTCCTCTGTTTTTGATCAGGTTCTCTGAATCTTCAGTCTGGGACATTAGCCTTTAAACAGTTTGAATAATTACCATTTTACATTTATATCTCAACATCTAGCTTGAGATAATGTGCGATTATTTACCATTTGCTTGTAGTATTGAGACGTCAACCTACGTTTTTAGAGATGTCTCTTTTGCCGGTATTACTGGATCTAAAATAGTCATCAAGCTGGATTTCCCCTGAGATTGTGACATGTTGCTGACTTCAATAAGTGGCTTCAGCGGCTCAGATCCTTCTGATAGTTGTCAAATCAGGTTGCCATCTGTATTACTTATTTTGTTTCCATATCTAATAGGAGGTGTTGACTTCAGGCATTGGGTCCCTGGGTGGTTTGAGTCCTGGCTCCCTTAGCAATGACCTTTATCCTTGTGTATTCCCATGACATTTGAGGCAAACTACCGCTTCTTTGCTAATTGTACTCAGACGTGCACTTCTGGGAGCTCTGTGCACGGTATTTCCTCCAGAGAGCTCGTGTCTTTGGGGACTTCCTGAGAGCAGTCTTTCCATCTTGAGGGAATAGGGCAAAACTTGGTGTTTCAAGTTAGCACATTCAGATGGTGCAATAAGTTTACAGTGCCAGCCTTAAGCAGCTCTTATATCTTAAGAGGTAGTGCAAATACATATTTTTATTCATTGCAGTTGATTTCTACCTTTATTTTGCTACATACTCCTCTTTATGGATTAGGATGTAATTATATACAATGATTATTGGAAATAAAAAATGTTACAAGCCTAACTGACAAAGTAGATAATTATTTCCTGTGGGACCTCTTCCTGTCCCAAATTCTGTCTCTTTAAAAAAAAAACTTTTATATTTCTTTAATGCAACATTTCCACTACATACTCGCTTAATATTACTCCTCAGTAACTTCAGTCCTGATGATTTGCAACCACCTCTTATTTAGCTTTCCTGATTCTAGTCTCTACCCTATCCCAGTCTAACCTGTCTGCTTGTGCCATGTTAAATTACCTCAAACTCAAGTTTCATCATACTACTTTTCGTGTTGAAAAAGAACTTCTTATTTATCACTGTCTCCTATATTAATCCTACCACCATGCACTCAATGATATAGTCAGCACCACCCAACTCTCCAAATGTACTTCCCATGACTTCTCATAACACATTCTCTATTAGAGCTGGGATTTTACCTCCTTCCTAATTAGGTGTCCCAACTTAGCTTTCACTCATGCTTTTTTTTCTCACTAGGAATATCTTGATCTTCCATGGCTGACTTTTTCTCATATAATCATCATTTAAGAGAGAACCTAATCTGTATATTCTCCAATATGCTTCACATCTACTATCCCCCATTAGGTGATTCTTTACTTTTCAAATCCCTAAGAGGAATCTGTTGCCGATCAGTTTGTCCATCCTCATTAACTAGGCAGAGTATTTTGCAGTGACCATGCCCTCTGGTACCTCTCTTCTGTTTGTAAGCTCCAAACTGAGAGTATATAGAAGAAAATCTTGTTTATTGAAATAATTAGTAAATAGTGAGTGATCAGTAGATATATGCTGTTTGATAGCTCTTTGTTCCATCTTGGAAATGCACGATTCTCCTTCCCAAATGATTGCAAATGTGAAATATTACCTCTAGAATGGCAGGGATTCATTTATTCAACAATTGATATATTTAACATTGTTAAGTACCAGGCATGGGAGATTCAGCAGTAAACAAATTAGATGCCTCCTCTCACAGAGCTCAAATTCTAGTGTGTGAGTGCGTAGGGGGGTTCTCACAGAGAATAAACACACTAAATATTTCAAGGATATAGAATTATAGATGGTGACAACTGTTTAAAAAAGAAAACAGAGAATAGACATAAGGAGTATGGGGGTAGTGGTAAGGATGAGCGATTCGAATTTTATGTAATACGTCCAAGAAAGACCAAACTGAAAAGGTAATTGTTTTAGGTAAAGTTCCATAAAAACTGACTTTTATATGAAAAAGGCATGCAGAAAGTTGACTGGAAAGTGTTCTTTGGAATACTCCATGTAAGTGAGTGAAGGAAGCAATATTGGCAAAAGGAGAAATTGGAGTGCAGTGGAGTTGCAACAGGGAACTTAGCCAACCTTCTGGGGAGCTTCAAAGCTGAGATGGTCCTTCAGATTTATACTGAAATGGAGCACAAAGACTGGGGCACTCTACTCCATTTAAGGACCATGACAGCTGGGGACTGGGTGGTGCAGTAAAAGAGGCTCCCATCTGACGTTCCTCACTATGCTAACTCTTACTGTACAAGCCAGAAAAAGCAAAATGGGGAGTCTGCCATGTATATTCATTCCAACTGCGATATATACTCATTCCAATCATACATTCAGGGACTTGAGAAATAATTACTGGCTGGGTCTGTGAATCCACTGGGCCCACTGTGACATTGATGTGGTCCAGGATACACTTATTACCTGGTTCCCACATGTCTCCACTCTAACATGAGGGCCGCAATGCTACTGCTGGTCCCCACGTATCAAAGTCCAATCAGACCTCCTAGGATTTGTTTAGTGAATCTTCATTCTATACATTTGTCATGGTGTTGAAGATTTCTCCTTCATGAGGATCTTTCAGTATCTGGGATCTGGCTCTGAGAAATAGCTCAGTTCTGGAAACAGGATAAGGGATCAAGACATTTTTTGACATTATCCCTCTAATAATTATCCTTGACTCTTGGGGTTGTTTAAATTCAGCAGTACTCATATGGCCTGTTCACTTATTTTGGTCTTAAGAACACTCTGTTCTATTAACTATTTCCATAGGTCTCTGCATATCAGGCTCTGCTGGCTGCCACTCTGACCTTTACTCTCTTTATAATATTACACCTGCTTTGGTGCTCATAATTAAATGCTGGTACCTGGCTTCTATTATTTTGGGGTCTTATAATGCCCATTGCTTTGAGGAAACCTAGGTCTGTAATTGCATTTTCTTTCATCAGCCCCTGCCTATAGAGAACCATCTCAATAATGCTGAAATTCCTCCCCCCATTAGTGCATTCCTTACTATTTTAATACATGGAAATCTGTTTGATCATTTCCTAAAGTCTGATTATTTTTCCAATCTAGGAAGCCAACTTCTCTGAGCCTTTTGTTGCCTTCCTCTACCATTTTCCCTGGGACAACACTATATCTAGGCTTCTAAGAGCCATCTTAGAAAATATGTTGGTACTGTTTCCTAGGGGTTCGACATCCTGTATCATAGGAAAGTGCTTCTGTATGATACTTCTCCTTTATCCAACTTTATGTTCCACCTTCCTTTGATCTAGCACCCTTAACATCCAAATATATATAGGTATGTATATAAATATACATATACACTCATCTAGCTCCTGCAAGTACATGTTGGTTAGTTTCTGGAGCTCTTTTGGTTTGTGGGCTCTTTCTTCTGGTAGCAGGTCCGGAACTTCCCTGGCCAGGTTATGTCATAAGTAGATTATAGTTATTAACCTGGTCTCCTGAAGCAGTGGGTATAGATCCTCATTAGATTGAATATTACCTTATAAGACAAAGGACTCTGCATTGTCTTCATGCAAGAGGGGGTGTTATTTTTAAAAGGGAATTGTGTAACACTTTTGCCAGCTCAGAAGGTCCAAGTAGAATCTAAGGATTCAAGATTTTTTGATGCATCAACTCAGGCATCGCTGTTTTAATTATCTAGGTCCCATTCCTTTCCATGAAGACCTTGACTTTGGTGTTACAGTCTTGCCAAGGTTGAAAATTCAGTCTTCTGTTGGACTCTCCTATCTTTATAATTAAGTCCTATGCCTGATCATTACTTTTTCCACCTTCATCTCTACAGGAGATCCTCTGACTTTTGGACTTTGCATTAAGTTTCTGATTAATCACCCTTGGCCTTCCATTGTCATTTTTCAGTGAATTAATAGCTCCCAGCAACAGCCATGATGCTACCGTCCTTATAATTTCTACTTGCCCTAACTCTTTCAAACACTGAGATTTTTCTTATATATCGTCTCTCACTGATCTCCAATCTCAGATTACTACCAGTGAAATTTTTTAAAAACTTAACTGCTATTGCAAGCCGGGGACTATCAGTCATAAACCTACCACCAGTAATGGGGCCCTAATTGCCCAGCTGGCTGAAGGTTGAGAGTGGGTGGTGGGTAATCTAGTTCCAATATCCCATTTACAGTCTGCTTCTAAGGGACCACTCCTGGTACCAACTTTCTCAGATTACGTTTCCTGGAAACAGAATCTGAGGCAGATTTGCATGAAGAAGAGGGTTGGAGAACACCTTTGGCAGATACACCTGTATGGAAGGAGGGAGGCAGAGCTTGGCAGTAGGAAAGGGTGAACTATATGCAGTTGTAACAAGGGCTTCAACTGATCCTTTGGGGAGTCTGTAACTGGAATGATTCTTCAAAGTTGTATTTGAGAAGGGATATTAACGTTTATACTCCCAAGTTGCCAGTCATTGGATGAGGGTTGCTTTCAGGTGAGAGTTATAACCTTGGGCAAGGCAGCTCCTTTTGGTCAAGGACCCCTCCCTGGAGAGGTACTCAGCTGCCAACACTGCCGGTAGCTGGAAGAACAAGTGTCTCAGTCATGAAAGGAGCTCTTAGTGGTGCAGCAGAATGTTCACTTCAGTAACATTTGGGCAAAGACATCAAAGAGATGAGGAATGAAAAACACAGACATCTAGAGAAAGACAAATCTGAGCGAAGGGAATAGTAATTGTGAAGGCTTTGAGGCAGGCATTGGCCTAGTGTGATTGAAGAATCACAGGGAACCAGGGTGACTGGAGTAGACTGAGTGCAGGGACAGTAGTAGAAGAAGAAAAGAGTGAGTGAACATGGGGTGGGTCCTTCAGATTATTGAGGGACTCCTAAATTAGCTCAGGACTTAACCCTGTGAGAGTTTGGAAAACACTGCAGGGATTTGAGCAGGGGAATAAATTGATAGAACCAACATGTTCATGGGAGAATATGGATGACATGTTGAAAATTAGGAAAATTTCGCAGTAGTCCGGGTAAAAGGCAATGTGATTTAGGCTGGATTGTTGCCATGGTAACAAATGGACAGATTTCAGACACATGTTACAGGTAGAACTGGCAGGGTTTGAGATGTAGTGTTTAAGAGAAAGAAAGGGGCTTGAGTAATTTTAAGAATGGAGTTTCTACATATTGAGATGAGGAATACTATGGAAGAAGCAGATTTGGAGGAGAAAAATCAGGAGCTCAATTTTGAATATCATATTTGAAAAATTATTAGCCACATTAAGTGTTCAAGCAGGCTACCCATACATGCATTTCAATGTCAGAATTTTGACTAGAATATAACTTTTTAAATTGAGGTATAGTTAATTTACAACGTTGTGTTTGTTTCAAGAGTACAGCAAAGTGATTCAGTTATACATACATACACATATGTATGTATTCTTTTTCAGATAATTTTCCATGATAAGTTATTACAAGATATTGAGTGTAGCTCCCTGTGCTATACAGTAGGTCTTTGCTGTTTACCTATTTTATATATAGTAGTGTGTATATGTTAATCCCATACTCTTAATTTATCCCTCCCCCTATCCCCCTATAGCTTTCCCCATTGATAACTATAAGTTTGTTTTCTTTGTCTGGGAGTCTGTTTCTGTTTTGAAAATAAGTTCATTTGTATCATTTTCTGTTTCAGATTCCACATATAAATAATATCATATGAGGGCTAGAATGTAATTAGAAAGTCATCAGCAGATAATGACATTTAAAGCTACAAAAGTAGATGAAATAATCAAGGGAACATGTAAAGAGAGAAAGGAGGTTCAGGGGCTGTGTCCAAGGTCATTTAAAGAAGTCTGAGAAGTTGCTGCTAATGTGGAAGAAGAGTCTAGAGAATAGATTGTCCTCCTAGAAGCCAAGGGAAGAAAGGGTCTTAAGAAAATGGAGTGACTAACTCTGTCAAAAGCTACTGACTGGTCAAGTAAAAAATATACTGAGAATTAATCATTGAGTCTGATAAGGCCTACAGCTAACATTTCCAGGGCCAGAGTATCATTCAAAGCATGCGCATGCATACTAGACATCTAAATATTTATGTTATAAATCAAGCTTACAAACTTAAAAATTCTTTCCTCTTACTTAAAAAAGTAACTTGATAATGCTGTGAAAAGACACGTTCAAATTTAACACCGTTTGCCTCCTTTTCATTAGTGAAATATGAAAGTATAAGGATCCTACCCTCCTTCTCTACCCACTATCCACTCAGTGCTCTGCCATGAGAATTCTTGCACAGGCAAGCCCTGGCCAAGCTCTGTTAACAGCCAACAGACAGGCTGCCTTTTGGCAATCCCTTTTGGCAAGCCCTCTGGCCTAGGGATAAGTATGACAGTGGTGTGATCTACTCCTGAGTGGTCAGACTCACAGAAGAGGCCCATGCAGATCCTGAAGTGGGTTTAAGTGATCTTAGCAGGAAATTCTGGGGTTCTGGTTGCCTGGAGTGTGGGCTACAAGAGGAGTGTAGGCTCCAGGTGGGCATTTCCCCTTGGCCCCTGAACTCCTTGCTCCACTGGGGAGAAGGTCAGCCCGTGAAGGGCCAGAGCAGGAATTTCCAAGTTGCAGGGCCCAGGGAAGTGTCCCCTGTTGACTGATTCTAGAGGTGATACAGAATTTAGAAACATTGTCCTGGATAATAGTGGTTTCAAGGCATTGTCAAGAGTGGAAAAAAAACACAAAAGAACAAAAAAAGCAGGGGGAGGGGAGAAAGATTAGAGACTGCAATGGACATTGCTTTCAAGGTGCTTTCCTGTACAGAAAATGAGAGGACTAGCATGGTAACTGGTAGGGCAAGTTGATCAAAAGAGGCTGCTTTAATCTTGAGAGAGAAAAATGGAACTGGAGGAATCAGGCTCCCTGACTTCAGACTATACTACAAAGCTACAGTAATCAAGACAGTATGGTACTGACACAAAAACAGAAATATAGATCAATGGAACAGGATAGAAAGCCCAGAGATAAACCCATGCACATATGGTCACCTTATCTTTGATAAAGGAGGCAAGAATATACAATGGAGAAAAGACAGCCTCTTCATTAAGTGGTGCTGGGAAAACGGGACAGCCACATGTAAAAGAATGAAATTACAACACTTCCTAACACCATACACAAAAATAAACTCAAAATAGATTAAAGACCTAAATGTAAGGCCAGACACTATCAAACTCTTAGACGAAAACATAGGAAGAGCACTCTTTGACATAAGTCACAGCAAGATCCTTTTTGACCAACCTCCTAGAGAAATGGGAATAAAAACAAAACTACATTGGGACCTAATGAAACTTAAAAGCTTTTGCACAGCAAAGGAAACCATAAACACGATGAAACGACAACCCTCAGAATGGGAGAAAATATTTGCCAATGAAGCAACTGACAAAGGATTAATCCCTCAAATATACAAGGAACTCATGCAGCTCAATATCAAAAAACAAAAACAAAACCAAAAAACAACCCAATCGAAAAATGGGCAGAAGACCTAAATAGACATTTCTCCAAAGAATATATACAGATTGCCAACAAACACGTGAAAGAATGCTCAACATCACTAATCACTAATCATTACAGAAATGCAAATCAAAACTACAATGAGGTATCACCTCACACCAGTTAGAATGGCCATCATCAAAAAATCTACAAACAATAAATGCTGGAGAGGGTGTGGAGAAAAGGGAACCCTCCTGCACTGTTGGTGGGAATGTAAAGTGTTAGAGCCACTATGGAGAACAGTATGGAGGTTCCTTAAAAAACTAAAAATAGAATTACCATATGACCCAGCAATCCCACTACTGGGCATATACCGTGAGAAAACTAAAATTGAGTCATATACCACTATGTTCATTGCAGCTCTATTTACAATAGCCAGCACATGGAAGCAACCTAAGTGTCCATCAACAGATGAATGGATAAAGAAGATGTGACACATATATACAATGGAATATTAGCCATAAAAAGAAACGAAGTGGAGTTATTTGTAATGAGGTGGATGGACCCAGAGTCTGTCATACAGAGTGAAGTAAGTCAGAAAGAGAAAAACGTACCATATACTAACACGTATATATGGAATCTAAAAAAAAAAAAAAATAAGGTTCTGAAGAACCTAGGGGCAGGACAGGGATAAAGACACAGATGTAGAGAATGGACTTCAGGACATGGGGAGGGGGAAGGATAAGCTGGGACGAAGTGAGAGAGTAGCACTGACATATATACACTACCAAATGTAAAATAGATAGCTAGTGGGAAGCAGCCGCATAGCACAGGGAGATCAGCTCGGTGCTTTGGGACCACCTAGAGGGGTAGGATAAGGAGGGTGGGAGGGAGACACAAGAGGAAGGGGATATGGGGATATATGTATATGTATAGCTGATTCACTTTGTTATACAGCAGAAACTAATACACCATTGTAAAGCAATCATACGCCAATAAAGATGTTTAAAAAAAAAGAGGCCGGGTCTTCCCTGGTGGCGCAGTGGTTGAGAGTCCCCCTGCTGATGCAGGGGACACGGGTTCGTGCCCCAGTCCGGGAAGATCCCACGTGCTGCGGAGAGGCTGGGCCCGTGAGCCATGGCTGCTGAGCCTGCGCGTCCAGAGCCTGTGCTCCGCAACGGGAGAGGCCACAGCCATGAGAAGCCCACGTACTGAAAAAAAAAAAAAAAAAAAAAAAAAAATGAGGCTGCTTTTGGTCCATCCATGTCGTACAGAGTGAAGTAAGTCAGAAAGAGAAAAACAAATATTGTATATTAATGCATATATGTTGAATTTAGAAAAATGGTACAGATGAACCTATTCGCAGGGCAGGAATAGAGACGCAGATGTAGAGAAATGATGTGCAGACACAGGGCAGGGGGAAGGGAGGGATGAATTGGGACATTGGGATTGACCTATATACACCACCATGTGTAAAACAGATAGCTTAGCTAGTGGGAACCTGCTGTATAGTTCAGGGAGCTCAGCTCAGTGCTCTTTGGTGACCTAGGTGGGAGGATGGGGATAGAAGGGCAGGGAGGGAGGTCCAAGAGGGAGGGGATATAGGTATACATAAGCTGATTCACTTCGTTGTACAGTAGAAAATAACACAACATTATAAAGCAACTATAACCCAATTTAAAAAGAAAAGGATGGTTTTGTATATGCTGATGAGAAAGACACAGTGGAGAGGAAAAATGTTAAAATTTGATAGTACATAATAGAGAAGGGATGGTATTGTCAAAGTGATATCCTTGAGTAGGTGATGAGGGATGGGATGTAGTGCACCATGGATGGTTGTTTTTCTATTAGAACACCAGGCAGTTCATTCACAGTAACAAGA
The DNA here is from genome assembly GCF_000442215.2 of Lipotes vexillifer. Lineage (NCBI taxonomy): Eukaryota > Metazoa > Chordata > Mammalia > Artiodactyla > Lipotidae > Lipotes > Lipotes vexillifer. The sequence goes on along the minus strand of NW_006794161.1, from coordinate 1,793,822 downwards.
GAGAAGGAAAAGTAAATAAATACAGAAGCAGATAGAGGTTAGGTGTGATGGTGGAAGGGTTTAAATGTCTCCTCTGGTTGCTTCTCTTTTCTCAGTGAAATAGCAAGAGTGGGAACATGTGTTGGAGACACAAGAAAAAAAAAAAGAATAAAATAGTGACCTACTTCCTTATCAGCTCTTATTTAAACAACTCCTTGAATCAGTCATGCAACCCCACCCATCCGCCTCTACCAACGATGTCTCAACAGCCATTCACGTTCGCCAAATCATACAATCCTTTTTCTCTTAGGAGTTGTCCTTGAATTCTTTGCAAATCCGGAGATTGCTAACCACTCATTCCTCTGAAGCCTCTCTCGCTAGGGCTTTCATGCTAGGGCTAGTCTCATTTTCTACCATCACACCTTGTCTTCGCTGAAGTCTTCCTCTCTTACTCATTTCTAAAGCCAGGGTTTTTCATGTTTCTGTCTTTTAAATCCCCTGTTCCCTCTCCAGGCAATCTCGTTTCCTCTATAGGGTTCCACGATCACAAGATGAAGTTGTTTACCCCAAATGTTTATCTCCACATAGACCACCCCCACTTCAGCTTGTGGCTAGTCCTACAGCACTTCAAAGTGAAAGCGTTTGAAAGTGAACTCACCATAGTTCCTGATGAGCCCTCCCGCATTCCCCTGGGCAACAGCATAATTCTCTTCATCCCTCACACTTGAAATCTGAGCCATTTCTGATTCTTCCTTTCTTCCTATGTTTAATATAGTTCGATGGCACTCAAAAGTGCTTTCAAATCCTTTTCTCCCTTTCCACTTCCTTTGCCAACTCCCTTATCCAGGCACATAGTTCCCTCTCTCTCCCGGATTATTGGAGCAATCCCTTAAAGAATCTTACTTTCTCTTTTCTTTTAATGACACACTTATTCAATCTGGCATCATGGGGCTGGAAGATTTATATTCCCAAGGAGCAAATGGCAACGTCGCTTACTACACATCCATTGTTTAAATTTAAGACAAACTTTTAAGCCTACACTAGTTGATCTCAATCCACCTTTCTCCTAAATTTTACATTTCTTTCCTATGTTTATTCTAAATCCGAATCAAAAGGGATCACGTACTATTTCCCACACATTTTGTGAAACTTTATGCCTTTCATCATTAACCTCGGGCTATCCTTGTTGCCACATAGCCCTTTCTCAACTTAAAAAATATGTTAATGCCGAATTCAAACACAACTGCATCAAGTACTTTCAACTCCGTCCTAACTTGAAAGTAATATTCTGTGAAAAATAGAAAATTTTACTGGCACCACTTTTATAGTACTAATTGAACTTATTGCAATTTATTTAAATTATCCAACTTCTTACTCATACTAATTGACACGCTGTAGGCTTTGGAAACAGAAATCTGAAATACTATATGTTATTGGTACTTTAGTCAGAACTCCTCTGCAGTGAAAGGAAATGTTCCGTATCTGCACAGCCCAGTTCAGCATCTGCTAGCTGCGTGTGGCTAGTGAACACTTGAAGTGTGGCTAGTACAACTAAGGAACTAAGTTTTATATTTTATTTAATTTTAATCATTTTTATTTAAATAACTGCAAGTGACTTTTCGATATTACATGTTTGGCCTGCATATGGACTCTAAGATTTCCTGGGGTACCTCCCTCTGCAAAATCCAGTCATCTCACCCTGGTCAGACGCTTGCTGTGAACGCTGCTTTAAGAGTCAGACCTCACCCAGCCATTGCAGAACTTCACTGTATGTACCAACTTCGGCCCCCTTTCTATGACTCACGCTACGTGAATCCTAATCTGGTTATTTTCTCCTTTTCCTGTACCACCTGAAGCACGTGATAGCCTGAAAGCAGTCACAAAAATGCTAACCCCGCTCCTGTATTTTCACTCTTGTTGTCATTTCTATATTCTACCCACATATGGGTTAGAGAGACATTACTGGCTGCTTGATGCGAGCAGGAAGAGAAATGAACCTGTTCCAATGACTGTGCATTTATCTTGCCCTTCATTGTGCTAAAGAATAATTTCACATCTTCATTGAATTATCCTTTCCCTGACAAATCGTCAAGTGATTTCTCTGCCTATTCAACCCTACTTACATTTCTACCGAAGTTCTGAACTGTAGTCACAATGAAAAATGATACTCTTTAAGAATATAAAATATAGTTAGGGCAACACTACAGCTATACATGAAAAGAGAACTATGGTACATGAGGTTTATAGTTAATGTCAAAAGAATTGTACACACACACACGATTTAAGGAGTTCAGAGGAGAGACCTATGGTTTTTACATGCTTTTATATATAAGAAATGTGATATGAAGAAGTTATGATTTTAGCTATACTTTTAATTATAGATAAAATTTAAAATAAAAGGCATTCAGAACACAGTGTAGAATACTGAAAGGACAAGTAATTTGTAGGCAGACTTGCCATTTTCTTAGTAATTGTGTCATCTTGTATAAATTCCTTAGTATTTAGGGACTGAGAGGCTTAGTGTTGTTTTTTTTCAGTTTTAATTTTTTTATTGAAGTATAGTTGATTTACAATGTTGTGTTAATTTCTGCTGTGTAGTAAAGTGATTCAGTTATACATATATATACATTCTTTTTAAAAATATTCTTTCCATTATGGTTTATCATAGGATACTGAATATAGTTCTCTGTGCTATACAGTAGGACCTTGTTGTTTATCCATTCTATATATTTTACATATATTCTATATGTAAAAGCTTACATGCGCTAACCCCAAATTCCCACTCCATTCCTCTCCCAACCCCCTCTCCCTTGGAAACAACCAGTCTGTTCTCTAGGTCCGTGAGTCTGTTTCTGTTTCATGGGTAGGTTCATTTGTGTCATATTTTAGATTCCACATGTAAATGATATATGGTATTTGTCTTTCTCCTTCTGACTTACTTCACTTAGTATGATCACCTCTATTTGCATCCCTGTTGCTGCAAATGGCATTCTTTCATTCTTTTTATGGCTGAGTAGTATTCCATTGTATACATATATACCACATCTTCTTTACCCATTCATCTGTCAGTGGACATTTAGGTTGTTTCCATGTTTGGGCTATTGTGAATAGTGCTGCTATGAACGTAGGAGTGCGTGCATTTTTTAAATTATAGTTTTGTCTGGATGTATGTCCAAGAGTAGGATTGCTGGATAATATGACAATTCTATTTTTACTTTTCTGAGGAACCTCCACACTGTTTTCCACAGTGGCTGCATCAACTTACATTCCCACCAACAGTGTAGGAGAGTTGCCTTTTCTCCACACTCTCTCCAGCATTTGTTATTTGTAGAATTTTTCATGATGGCCATTCTGACCAGGGTGAGGTGGTACCTCACTGTAGTTTTGATTTGCATTTCTCTAATAATTAGTGATGTTGAACATCTTTTTCATGTGCCTATTGGCCATCTGTATTTCTTCTTTGGAGAAATGTCTGTTTAGATCTTCTGCCCATTTTTCATTTGGGTTGTTTGTTATTTGTTTACAATGTTCTTTTGAAGATTAGAAATAATGTCTGTGAAACTCCAAGCGTGGTTCCTGGAGGATCATAGGAATTCAATACAGAGTAGCATTTATGGCTTTTCCAGATGAAGAAAATTGCATGTCCTGAGAACCAGAGGCAGGAATCCCTATAGACACAGGTAAGTTTAAGAGACAGCATGGTGAGTTGCCATGAACAGATCAGTGTGGCTCAAGGACTCTGTGTATTTGGGAAAAATGGGAGATATGCTTAGAAAAATAGATTGAAACAAGATGGTGAAGGGAATTGTATTTCAAGGTAGAAAGTTTACTATAAAGATTGGAAGGAGGCAATAAATATTTTTGAGTAAGGGAGTAGCCAAGTAGAAGTGGCGTCTTAAGAATATAAACCCACCAGTACCATGTCAGCTGGCTTAGAAGAAAGAGAATAGGAATAGATTATGAAGTCAGGAGTCTATTACAGTAATTAAAACATTTGAAAATAAGGATGAGAATTAGGGTATTAAATGTGGAAAAGTAATTTTAAAATAATGTACAAACATAAGAACTACTATCTAGAAAAAGCTAATAGATGCTTGATGAAAAGAGGAGCATAAAATGAAAACTCGATGCAGTGAAAGGAATACCTTTTCTTGGAGTCAGAGAGTTGGGCTCAAAAACCTGCCTTCTGCGGAGTGGCTGGGCCCGTGAGCCATGGCCGCTGAGCCTGCGCGTCCGGAGCCTGTGCTCCGCAATGGGAGAGGCTGCAACAGTGAGAGGCCCGTGTACCACACACACACAAAATAATAATAATAATAAATAAAAACCTGCCTTCACTCTTTGTCAATTTAATCATGTACCCAATCTCCATGAACCTCAGTTAATCTGTAAAATAAAAATAGTGATACCATTGAATTTGCTGTGTGAATATGACAGGGTACTAAGGCAATTTAAATTCTGAATTGAGATTATGATAGCATCAATAAAAAGGATTTGAAATAGAAAGTGAGAACAAGATAGCTGAAAAAAACAACATATATGAAATAGAAAATAAGACGACTAACATTATATTTGCCTGATTTGCTATAACAGCGGGTCTCCTTTAGGCAGCATATAATAGACATTTGAAAATACATGATTAGTACTCAAGAGAGACACAGTTATTTTATTTTGAAAATGAAGGTTATTTTAGAAGTATGAGAAAAAAATCTAAGCCTGGGATGACACCACCTTGTGAGTTTTTTGGGTTTTTTTTTAATATCTTTATTGGAGTATAATTGCTTTACAATGGTGTGTTAGTTTCTGCTTTATAGCAAAGTGAATCAGCTATACATATACATATTTCCCATATCCCCTCCCTCTTGTGTCTCCCTCCCATCCTCCCTATCCCACCCCTCTAGGTGGTCACAAAGTACCGAGCTGATCTCCCTGTGCTATGTGGCTGCTTCCCATTAGCTCCCTATTTTACATTTGGTAGTGTATATATGGCCTTGCTACTCTCTCACTTCGTCCCAGCTTACCCTCCCCCTCCCCGTGTCCTCAAGTCCATTCTCTACAGCTGTATCTTTATCCCTGTGCTGTCCCCACGTTCTTCAAAACCTTTTTTTTTGTTGTTTAGATTCCATATATATGTGTTAGCAAACAGTATTTGGTTTTCTCTTTTTGACTGACTTCACTCTGTATGACAGTCTTTAGGTCCATCCACATCACTACAAATAACTCAATTTCGTTTCTTTTTATGGCTGAGTAATATTCCACTGTATATATGTGCCACATTTCTTTATTCATCAGTCAATGGACACTAAGGTTGCTTCCATGTCCTGGTTATTGTAAATAGAGCTGCATTGAACATTGTGGTACATGACTCTTTTTGAATTATGGTTTTCTCAGGGTATATGCCCAGTTGTGGGATTGCTGGGTTGCATGGTAGTCCTATTTTTAGTTTTTTAAGGAACCTCCATTACTGTTCACCATAGTGGCTATATCAACTTACATTCCCACCAACAGTGCAAGAGGGTTCCCTTTTCTCCACACCCTCTCTAGAATGTACTGTTGCTAGATTTTTTGATGATAGACATTCTGACTGCTGTGAGGTGATGCCTCACTGTAGTTTTGATTTGCATTTCTCTAATGATTAGTGATGTTGAGCATCCTTTCATGTGTTTGTTGGCAATCTGTATATCTTTGGAGAAATGTCTATTGAGGTCTTCTGCCCATTTTTGGATTGAGTTGTTTGTTCTTCTAATATTGAGCTGCATGAGCTGCTTGTAAATTTTGGAGATTAATCCTTTGTAATTTGCTTTGTTTGCAAATATTTTCTCCCATTCTGAGGGTTGTCTTTTCATCTTGTTTATGGTTTCCTTTGCTGTGCAAAAGCTTTGAAGTTTCATTAGGTCCCATTTGTTTATTTTTGTTTTTATTTCCATTTCTCTAGGAGGTGGGTCAAAAAGGATCTTGCTGTGATTTATGTCATAGAGTGTTCTGTCTGTGTTATCCTGTAAGACGATAGTGTAGTGTCTGGCCTTACATTTATGTCTTTAATCCATTTTGAGTTTATTTTTGTGTATGGTGTTAGGGAGTGTTCTAATTTCATTCTTCTACATGTAGCTGTCCAGTTTTCCCAGCACCACTTATTGAAGAGGTTGTCTTTTCTCCATTGTATGTTCTTAATTCCTTTATCAAAGATAAGGTGACCATATGTGTGTGGGTTTATCTCTGGACTTTCTATCCTTTTCCATTGATCTGTATTTCTGTTTTTGTGTCAGTACCATACTGTCTTGATTACTGGAGCTTTGTAGTATAGTCTGAGGTCCAGGAGCCTGATTCCTCCAGCTCCGTTTTTCTTTCTCAAGATTGCTTTTGCTATTTGGGGTCGTTTGTGTTTCTATACTAATTGTGAATTTTTTTGTTCTAGTTCTGTGAAAAATGCCATAGGTGGTTTGATAGGTGTTGCATTGAATCTGTAGATTGCTTTGGATATTGCAGTCATTTTCACAATGTTGATTCTTCCAATCCAAGAACATGGTATATCTCTCCATATATTTGTATCATCTTTAATTTCTTTCATCAGTGTCTTATTATTTTCTGCATACAAGTCTTTTGTCTCCTGAGGTAGTTTTATTCCTAGGTATTTTATTCTTTTTGTTGCAATGGGAGTGTTTGCTTAATTTCTTTTTCAGATATTTCATCATTAGTGTATAGGAATGCAAGAGATTTCTGTGCATTAATTTTGTATCCTGCTACTTTACCAAATTCATTGATTAGCTCTGGTAGTTTTCCGGTAGCATCTTTAGGATTCTCTATGTATAGTATCAGGTCATCTGCAAACAGTGGCAGCTTTACTTCTTCTTTTCCCATTTGGATTCGTTTTATTTCTTTTATTTCTCTGACTTCTGTGGCTAAATCTTTCAAAATTATGTTGAATAATAGTGGCAAGAATAGACAACGTTTTCTTGTTCCTGATCTTAGAGGAAATGGTTCCAGTTTTTCACCATTGAGAATGAAGTTGGCTGTGGGTTTGTCATATATGGCCTGTATTTAGTTGAGGTAGGTTCCCTCTATGCCTATTTTCTGGAGAGTTTTTACCATAAATGGGTGTTAAATTTTGTCAGAAGCTTTTTCTGCATCTATTGAGATTATCGTATGTTTTTTCTCCTTCAGTTTGTTAATATGGTTTATCACATTGATTGATTTGCATGTATTGAAGAATCCTTGCATTCCTGGGATAAACCCCACTTGATCATGGTGTATGATCCTTTTAATGTGCTTTTGGATTCTGTTTGCTAGTATTTTGTTGAGGATTTTTGCATCTATATTCATCAGAGATATTGTTGTGTAATTTTCTTGTAGTAAATTTGTCTGCTTTTGGTATCAGGGTGATGGTGGCCTCATAGAATGAGTTTGAGAGTGTTCCTCCCTCTGCTATATTTTGGAAGAGTTTGAGAAGGATAGGTGTAAGCTCTTCTTTAAATGTTTGAAAGAATTCACCTGTGAAGCCATCTGGTCCTGGGCTTTGGTTTGTTAGAAGTTTTCTAATCACAGTCTCAATTTCTTGTGATTGGTACTTGTGATTGGTCTATTTATATTTTCTATTTCTTCCTGGTTCAGTCTCAGAAGGTTGTGCTTTTCTAAGAATTTGTCCATTTTTTCCAGGTTGTCCATTTTGTTTGCATAGAGTTGCTTGTAGTAATCTCTCATGATCCTTTGTATTTCTGAAGTGTCAGTTGTTACTTCACCTTTTTCATTTCTAATTCTATTGATTTGAGTCTTCTCCCTTTTCTTCTTGATGAGTCTGGCTAATGGTTTATCCATTTTGTTTATCTTCTCAGAGAACCAGTTTTTAGTTTTATTGATCTTTGCTATCATTTACTTCATTTCTTTTTCATTTATTTCTGATCTGATCTTTATGATTTCTTTCCTTCTGCTAACTTTGGGTTTTTTTTCCTTCCTTTTCTAATTAGTTTAAGTTTTAAGTTAGGTTGTTTATTTCAGATGTTTGTTGTTTCTTGAGGTAGGATTGTATTGCTATAAACTTCCCTCTTAGAACTGCTTTTGCCCCATCCCATAGGTTTTGGGTCCTCTTGTTTTCATTGTCATTTTTTTCTAGGTGTTTTTTGATTTCCTCTTTGATTTCTTCAGTGATCTCTTGGTTATTTAGTAGTGTATTGTTTAGCCTCCATGTGTTTGTATTTTTTACAGATTTTTATCCTGTAATTGATATCTAGTCTCATAGCTTTGTGGTTGGAAAAGATACTTGATATGATTTCAGTTTTCTTAAATTTACTATGGCTTGATTTGTGACCCAAGATGTGATCTACCCTGGAGAATGTTCCATGAGCGCTTGAGAAGAAAGTGTATTCTGTTGTTTCTGGATGGAATGTCCTATAGATATCAGTTAAGTCCATCTTGTTTAATGTATCATTTAAAGCTTTATTTCCTTATTTATTTTCATTTTAGGTGATCTGTCCGTTGGTGAAAGTCTGTTAAAGTCCCCTACTATGAATGTGTTACTGTCGATTTCCCCTTTTATGGCTGTTAGCATTTGCCTATAATTCGAATATCGATGCATTTAATGTTGTCCCAGAGTTCTTTGAGACTGTCCTCAATTCGTTTCATTCTTTTTTCTTTATTCTGCTCTGTGATAGTTATTTCCACTATTTTATCTTCCAATTGACTTATCCATTTTTCTGCCTCAGTTATTCTGCTATTGACTCCTTCTAGAGAATTTTAAATTTCATTTATTGTAGTGTTCATCATTGTTTGTTCACTCTTTAGTTGTTCTGTGTCCTTGTTAAACATTTCTTGTATTTTCTCCATTCTATTTCCAAGATTTGGGATCATCTTTATTATCATTTCTCTGAATTCTTTTTCAGGTAGACTGCCTATTTCCTTTTCATTTGTTTGGTCTGGTGGGTTTTTACCTTGCTCCTTCATCTGCTCTGTGTTTCTCTGTCTTCTCATTTTGCTTAACTTACTGTGTTTGGGGTCTCCTTCTTGCAGTCTACAGGTTTGTAGTTCCCATTGTTTTTGGTGTCTGCCCCCAGTAGGTAAGGTTGGTTCAGTGGGTTGTGTAGGCTACCTGGTGGAGGGGACTGGTGCCTGTGTTTTGGTGGATGAGGCTGGATCTTGTCTTTCTGGTGGACAGGACCACATTGGGTGGTGTGTTTTGAGGTGTCTGCGACATTATGATTTTAGGCAGCCACTCTGCTAATGGGTGGGGTTGTGTTACTTTCTTGCTAGTTGTTTGGCATAGGGTGTCCAGCACTGTAGCTTGCTGGTCATTGAGTGGAACCAGCCCTTAGCGTTGAGATGGAGATCTCTAGGAGAGCTTTCGCTGTTTGATATTGTGTGGAGCCGGGAGGTCTCTGGTGGACCAATGTCCTGATCTCGGCTCTCCCCTTTCAGAGGCACAGGCCTGACACCTGGCCAGAGCACTAAGACCCTCTCAGCCATACAGCTCAGAAGAAAAGGGAGAAAAAAAGAAAGAAAGAAAAAAAAATTAAAATAAAGTTATTAAAAATTTTAAAAATGATTAAAAATAAAAGATTTTAAAGTAATAATAAAAAAAAACGGACAGACAGAACCCTAGGACAAATGGTAAAAGCAAAGCTCTACAGACAAAATCACACAAAGAACCATACACTTACACATTCACAAAAAGCGAGAAAATAATATATACCTGTATCTAAAAAAAGAAAACAAAAAAGCGAGAGAGCAACCAAATCAATAAAAAACTACCAATGATAATAAACTCTGAATACTAAACTAAGATAAACATAAAACCAGAAACAAATTAGATGTTTAAAGCAAACCCCAATTCTACCATTGCTCCCAAAGTCTACTGCCTCAATTTCGGGATTATTCTATTTTGTCTATTTTTGTATTCCACAGATGCAGGGTATATCATGTTGACTATGGAGTTTGAATCCACTGCTCCTGAGACTGCTGGGAGATATTTCCCTTTCTCTTCTTTGTTCGCACAGCTCTGGGGGTTCAGCTTTGGATTTGGCCCCGCCTCTGCATGGAGGTCGCCTGAAGCTTTGTGTTCTTCGCTCAGACAGGCTGGGGTTAAAATAGCACCTTATTAGGGGGCTCTGGCTCATCAGGCTTGGGGGAAGGGAGGGGTATGGAATGGGGGGAAAGCCTGTGGTGGTAGAGGCTGGCATGACGTTGCAACAGCCTGAGGATCACGGGACCCTGGCAGTGGCGGGCTGCACAGGCCCCTGGGAGGGGAGGTGTGGATAGTGACCTGTGCTCGCACACAGGCTTCTTGGTCGCAGCAGCAGCCTTAGCGTTTCATGCCCATCTCTGGTGTCTGCGCAGATAGCTACAGCTCGCGCCCATCTCTGGTGCTCGTTTAGGAGGTATTCTGAATTCCCTCTCCTCGTGCACCCCCAAACAATGGTCTCTTGCCTCTTAGGCAGTTTCAACCTCTTTCCCAGACTGCCTCCCAGCTAGCTGTGGCACACTAGCCCTCTTCAGGCTGTATTCACGCAGCCAACCCCAGTCGTCTCCCTGGGGTCTGACCTCCGAAGCCCGAGCCTCAGCTCCCAGCCCCCGCTCGGCCCGGCGGGTAAGTAGACAAGCCTCTCGGGCTGGTGAGCGCTGGTCAGCACCGATCCTCTGTGTGGGAATCTCTCCGCTTCACCCTCTGCACCCCTGTTGCTGCAGTCTCCTCTGTGGCTCCAAAGCTTGCCCCCCACCCCACCCCACCCCCACCCATCTCCATCAGTGAAGGGGCTCCTAGTGTGTGGAAACTTCTCCTCCTTCACAGATCCCTCCCACTGGTGCAGGTCCCGTCCCTATTCTTTTGTCCCTGTTTTTTCTTTTTTCTTTTGCCCTACCCTGCTACATGGGGGAGTTTCTTGCCTTTTGGGAGGTCTGAGGTTTTCTGCCAGCGTTCAGTAGGTGTTCTGTAGGAGTTGTTCCACATGTAGATGTATTTGTGGGGAGGAAAAGTGATCTCCACATCTTACTCCTCTGCCATCTTGAAGGTTTCCCCCTTGTGAGGTTTCTGAATGTACACTCCTCCTTCCCTGAGTTCAGACCATGAAGAAATCTTACTTAGACCTTGGTAATAGGTTTCCTAGCCTGCCGCTCTTAAACCTCCCATTCAGTTTCCACAACATGGCTAAATATATTCTCCTAAGCCCAGTTTGAAAATCTCCACTGATTTGGGGGGCTTGACATTCTCATCTTTCTGCTATATGGATCCAATGAACCAATTTAGTGTCATAACTCACCACATTGCCATAAGTTCATTGTTGTTCTAGGTAAAGTCTCCCAGGACTTTTCAACATTCCTCACAACAAAGTCTTTGCTTTATCTCTCTGTGCGCTGAAGTTACTTCTATGTGAAATGTTGTCATGAATCCCGTACATGTCCAGGATATCAGGGTTGCACTCATTTTAAAATTGAAAATATGTTCTATGTAAATTAGAAAATTTCTTTTAGGTAAGTTTAGATCTAGCAGTCAGGGTATTGGATTTATATTGTTAGGTGTTGACTCAAATAACTTGGGTCACATGCAAAATAAATGAGAATCAGGTTGTCCTTCCTCTTTCTTAGCTTTAAAAATACTGCAAACCCAAAGATTTCTCATTAAGGGCAGTAATGGACCATTGACAGAATATAGAAAGGGCTTTATTACTCACCATAGTGTTTGCCAAATGGGCAGCTGACATAACTGAATAATCATTGACTTATTTTTATTTGACCTGAGGCCAGTCCTTTTAAAGAGAATTGTCCTAGTTTGAAGTGAATGAAATATTATTTGCACCATCCTACCTCCCCTCTGAGAGTTATCTCTTCTGTCTTTTGATACATTATTCCTTAAAAGCTCAGAGGCCTCCCAAGACTTCCCATTTTCCAAATGTCACATTTCCTTCAGAGCCACCTGCTAAACAGATTGTCATAATATAGGCCTCTTCTACCCTCCGAAGATCAAGTTGTCAAAGCTGTCTTAGTAAGCAGTGTA
>NW_006794161.1:1759526-1781859 GCF_000442215.2 Lipotes vexillifer | reverse complement strand
AGTGTAGGGAAACAGAAAGTCAAGCAACTCAGTGAGCTTAAGTCTTCTTATCTAAAAATGAAGACATTAAAATCTATTGTCACAAGTAAATGAACTAATAACACATGAGAGAATATTAGAACAGTGCCTGCATATGACTGTTTTAAAAAAATTATATTCTTGTCCCGTGCCAAAAAGAGGTGCTCTGATCGCATTCACCTAGGTAACCAGTAATGATTATATCTCCAGCACAATTCTTTATCCTGTGGGTAGCGTAATGGTCATGATTACTAGGATTGTCCATAGATATTCCTGTGTGGATGCTGTGCTATCCATCTGTACCCTCCTTCAGGACTGAAGGACTGACTCCCCTACTTGCTAGAATGTTGCTTCCTGATAGCTTAGAGCTGTCAGTTCTCTCCAGAAATTTCCCTCCACTGAAAATATCTACTTCTCCTCAGGTCACATGCCTCCAAGGGGGCTAATCTGCATCCAGTGACTGACACCTCAAACCAGCACAAATCCAAAGGGCCTTCCCCGTTCAACAGTCTGTTGCAGAGTTAGCTTCCCAGGGAAACACACCAAGTAACATCCCTCAAGCCAAAACAGACTACCACACCTTCCAGCAGGTTTGTACTTCACACTGCATTTTGCGTTCTGAACAGCACAATTCCAATCCGATCAAGGAAGGCGTTCTTGTCACTCAATCTCACTATTCCCACATCCAAGGAAACACAGACTATTCATTTTTTAAAAATAATGTACTTTATTTTTTAGAGCAGTTTTAGGTTTACAGCAAAATTGAGCAGACGTTACAGAGATTGTCCCTACACACTGGTCCCCACACATGCATAGCGTCCCCCATTATCAACATGCCCCACCAGAGTGGAACATTTGTTACATATGCATTCACTGCTACAAACTATCCTCTGAGCACTACTTTCACTGCATTCCACACATTTTCATAAGCTGTGTTTTCATTTTCATTTAGTTCAAATATTTTAAAACTTGAGATTTCTTCTTTGACCCACATATTATTTAAAAGTATGCTGTTTAATCTCCAAATATTTGGGGGAATTTCCAGCTATCATTTTATTATTGATTTCTAGTTTAATTCCACTGTGGTCTGAGAGAAGACATTGTGTGATTTCTACTCTTTTGTATTTGTTAAGGTATATTTTATGGCACAGAATGTGGTCTATCTTGGCAAATGTTCCATGCAAACATGAGAAGATTGTGTATTCTGCTGTTGTCGAGTGACGTAGACTATAGATGTCTATTATAGCCAGTTGATTGGTGGTATTGTTGGTTCAACTATGTCCTTGTTGATGTTCTGCCTGCTGGATCTGTTCATTTCTGATAGAGGGATGTTGGAGTATCCAGCTGTGATAGTGGCTTCATCTATTCTTACAGTTTTATCAATTTTTTCCTCATTTTGTTGCTAGGTAAAAACACCTTAAGGATTGTTATGTCTTCTGGAAGAATTGACTCCTTTATCATCATTTAATGTCCCTCATTATTTTTTCTCCTTCAATTTTAAAGGATAATTTCTCAGAGTACAGAATTCTAGGTTGGTGGGGGATTTCTCTCAAGAGGTAAAGTGTTTTTTTGTCCTCTGGCTTTTTCAGGATCTGTCCTTTACCTGTGATTTTCTGTAGTTTGAATATAATATGCTCAGATGTCATTTTGTTTTTTTTTTGTTGTTGTTAGCATTTATCCTGCCTGCTATTCTCTGAGGTTTCTGGATCTGTGGTTTGGTGTCAGACATGAATTTGGGGGAAATTCTTAGTCATTATTGTCTCAAATATTTCTTCTGTTCCTTTCTTCTCCTTCTGGTATTCCCATTACATATATGTTATGCCTTTTGTACTTGTCCCACAGTTCTTGACTGTTCTGTTCTGCTTTTATTCATTGTTTTTTCTCTTTTTTCAGTTTTTGAAGATTTCTGTTTAGATATCCTCAAGCTCAGAAAATTTTTCCTCAGTTGTGCCTAGTCTACTAAGTCCTCAAAGACACTCATCATTTCTGTTACAGTGTTTTTGTTCTCTGGTACTTCTTTTTGGTTCTTTTTTAGAATTTATATATCTCTGCTTAGGTTGCCCATGTGTTCTTGCATGCTTTCTACTTTATTCACTAGATCCCTTAGTATCTTACTCGTAGTTGTTTTCAGTTCCCAGTGTGATAATTCTAACATCAGTGCCATATTTGAGTCTGGTTTCTGATACTTGCTCAATCTCTTCAAACTGTGTTTTTTGCCTCTTAGTATACCTTGTCATTGCACTAGGTGAAAGGTACTGCTGCAGTGGGCTTTTAGTAATGTGATGGTAAGGTGTGGTGGGGGAAGAGAAGTGTTCTACAGTCCTACAGTTAGGTCCCAATTTAGTGAGTCTGTGCCTCTGGACTGTGAACTTCACAAGTGCTTCTTAGTCCTCCCTCCCCAACCAGGATGGAACAGGATGTCTAGAGTAGGCTGGAGTTGGGTACTTCCCTTCCGCCAGTTCAGTTAGACTCTGATATATAGTAAGTCCCGTACATACGAACCTTCAAGTTGCGAACTTTCGAAGATGCGAACGTGCGTTCCATCAATGTCAGGCCTGAGTGAAACTGCAGCTTGCCCTCCATCTCCTGTTGCTGAGGATCCTTCAGCTCTACCATTTCCCACCTCCCCTCCCTCCTCCAGTCAGTAACTCTTCTTGCCTTCACTTGATGAGTTGGGTACTTCCCTTCCGCCAGTTCAGTTAGACTCTGATATATAGTAAGTCCCGTACATACGAACCTTCAAGTTGCGAACTTTCGAAGATGCGAACGTGCGTTCCATCAATGTCAGGCCTGAGTGAAACTGCAGCTTGCCCTCCATCTCCTGTTGCTGAGGATCCTTCAGCTCTACCATTTCCCACCTCCCCTCCCTCCTCCAGTCAGTAACTCTTCTTGCCTGTTCACTTGATGCCAGCCCCTGTATGCCAGCTGTTGCGCTGTACTACTGTACTTTTCAAGGTACTATACTGTAAGATTAGAAATGTTTTCTTTATTTTTTGTTTGTTTTTTATGTATTTGTGTGAAACGTATTATAAACCTATTACGATACAATAGTATGTAGCTGATTGTGTTAGTTGGGTACCCAGGCTAAATTTGTTAGATTTAGGAAAAAATTGGACTTAGAAACATGCTCTCAGAATGGACCTTGTTCGTATGTAGGGGACTTACTGTATTCCCAGCAGGTTATGCACGGGTTAAGTGGTTTCTGCTGAGGACAGACCTTGTTAAGAAGAATAGAGTGCTCTGGCATGTTTCAAAATGGTTCCTTTTCCCCTCCCTCTGCTGGAAGCATGAGGGGATTTTTTACTGATCTTCACTGTGACAACCTGATCAAGCTCCAGGAGGTAAAACTTCTCAAAGTATGGGAGATCTCCTCTGACTGAGTCCCCTTGGAATTTTAAACTCTCAGACCTGTCCACACTGAGCCTCTGGCAGTTTGTCAATTACAGTTCAGGTTTTCCTACCCTGGCACTGGTTTCCAAGAGGTTTCTGCTCTGGTAAGTTGTGATTCTGGTAAGTTGTATTTACCTTTATATCTCTACAATTTGGGGGTGAGGTAGCAATTTTCCCTGTGACCTCACTTCTCTTAGGGATCTAAAGACAGTTGTTGATTTTACAGTTCGTTCAGTGTTTTATTTGTTCAGATACAGTGGTGACTTCCAAGCTCCTTACATCTGAACCAGAAATTTGAAGTTTAGTCTGTGTTCTTAACTCTGAAATCTCTTAAACTTATGACTCTTTTTCATTCATATTTCCACTGCTTTTGTTCACTTATTTCTTCTCTGATTTATTGTAATAGCATACTAATTGGTGCCATGTTTTTCTCATGGTGCCTCTTCAGTACATTTAAAATGTATTAGTATAGATTCATGTACAGAGTTTTAATATTCAGTGATTTCCCTAGGTCCCCCAAGGACACACTTGTGGTTTATAATAATTTTGAAGACAGAAGATTCTTAGATTGTTTGTTCAAATGATCACTCCTTCCTCCACAAAAAATAAAGTTATCCAGAAATACAAAATTTTTAAATAACTTTAGATAGATTTTTTTGAAGGAAGATTGTAGTACCATAAACCAAAGTTATTTAAGTTGTTATTAATCTTTCTGCTTTGCAGTGAATGAGCTGAAGATTGTTCTTTAAATCAGGTCTTGCTAGGAATTAGGGTAAGGTCATGAGGACTTAGTAGTGTGGGAAGGGTGTAGAAAGGATGACAGCAAATAGGACAAATTGGACAGAATAAATAAACTGGAGGCTCAAATGACAACAGTAAATTTCCAGTTGACTGAGGAGTGGACTTTCTGTAGTTTATCTGTTCCTGAACATAACTGACTTTATGAATAGCATCACTCTTCTCATCACCTTCCTTCACCTGTAACACTCTGAGTGTTCCTTGAGAACAATAAATACATGGTTTTGCCTAGGGTAACAGCTATTCCAAGAAAATCATAGGTGGGAAATAAATTACCTATAACATGTCCATCATATATTACTATAGGGAAAAAGAACACACACACATGCACACAGACATACTCACACTCACTCGCTAAGGCTGCTGGATAGAGAGCTTGCTTGCCTTGGCTACTCAGTTCAACAAGAAGCAGTCGGTCTTCTACAGTGTGCAGGGCTCTTCATGATGCAGCTTTTCCTTAACTCCACAGGAACTTCTCTTGTTACCACACCACACGGCCACCCTAGTCATACTAAGCGTCTTAGCCTCCACAGACGTGACATTCTTTCTCTGGACTCCAAAGATTATGCACAAATTGCTTCCTCTGTCTCGAATTTCTTAACTACTTTAAACTCCTCCAATTTGGATAGCTCCTCTAATCTTTCAAGTATCAAATTTAATGTCTTATCCTCTTAAAATTGAAAACAAAACCAAACACTTTCTATTACCCTACGTGAGGCCAGGTATTCTTCCTACCACTCTTGGCTTATCCAGCGAATAGTATTCACCAATACACGAAACAGAATCATTTCATTTTTGATTCATCAAATGTGGTTCCAAAATACCTAGGAAAGATGCTAAGTATTATTTACTGTTGTAGTCTTAAATCTTGACATAGTGCCTGATGTATGGTAGGCACTCAGAATGTGTTGACAGAATGAGTGATTTCTGGGTAGAATGAGTATTCTTTTTGCTAACTTGATAGAATCAAACTGTTGCTTTGAATGTGGTTAGGCATAGTTCTAAGCTGTGGACATTTTGGGGAAAATTTTTTTCTCAAAGTATTTATATAATTTTAGGGCTCTGCATCAATCAAAATGGAACAAGGTATATTGCATGAACAGACAATGCCAAGATCTCAGGGACTTGAAACAACAATGATTTCATATAGTGTTTATACTACATGTGGATAAAATTGCATGGAGATGGTATTCATGGAATGAGGAGACCAGAATTCTAAGGACAGAGTACTCGGGAATATTTAACAAGTAAAATAAAGAGGAAATTTTTCTGTATTTAAGTATAATTACATGGAGATAATTACTTCTATCAGTTTCTACTGCACGGAAATGCATTTATGTGTACCTATGTGAGCAAAAATAAAGTTTATAGTTGTGTCTTTAAGAATATTTAAATGTCCAAGCTAGGCTATTCATTACATTTTCTTATATAAGTGAGGCATTTGTATTTTGAATTATGACTATTTTTCTCTAAAAGAGTAATTATTAATTTCTTAAAATTTTTCCAATAATATTCCAGAATAAACACACATGAAAGGACATTTCCTTTTTAGATACATGAATTAGCAAGAATGAAAAACTTTCTCACAGAAGACTTTAATGACAATTTGTGAATTGTTGGCGTGTTACTATATTTTTTCAGGTTTTAGGACTTATATTAGTTCTAATCAAATTCCAAAACCTTATTATTTTTATGATTTGTTTGAAGTATTTGATTATTAGCAGTGATTCTAGTTCTTTGGGAAATTGTTGTTTTCCAGTTGATGTGCTGGCATTCTCTAGCTTATTTCCCACAAGTGGAGAGAATGTCTGACTTTAAGAATTTTATATTTTATGTCTTTTACTACTGAGAGAACAGATTATGACACTTTGTTAGATGGTAATATATATCACCTCCTACTATTGCCCAGCTTCTTCTAGCTTATTGCTTCCTTCTGTAGGCAATATTTTCAAGAAAGGACCAAATCTGCCCTTGCATGGAATAGGTAGATTGATAAATGTATGATATAATTTGAGTGGTTTCAAATTCTCCCACCAATCAGTTCCAGTGTCTCACATTCCCACATTGGCCAGCCTTCTTAAGAGTCACTATTCTTTATAATGTTAACTCAAACTAACTCAAATGTTAACTCTTTTCTCTATGTCATTCCCTGTTTTCACATTTTTATTTCTCAGAGTTTTAAAGAACAATTGTAAATTAGTGAGCTATTTTAGAAATGTAAATAAAAAGGAAAGGAAGAGAGAGAGGCTTCATCCACAGGCCAGATGCGATTAGCACAGCTCAAATCAATTATTTCCTTTCTTGTCCCATAAGAATTTTTTTTTTGTCAGATTTATTTCTAAATATTTATACACTATTGTAAATGAACAATTAAAATATTCTTTTGGGATTTTTAGTATATAATAGAAATACAGTTGACTCTTTGTATATCAAATTGTATCTTTTAGAAATATACTACCTTGCTAAAATCAAGTCCTTTTCCCTTTTTGCCTTACTGCATTACCTAAGATTTCTAGTAAATCATTGAATTGAAATGGTCCACATGTATACCTTTGTTCTGTAGCATCTCTAAATTTGTTTCATTCTTCTAAATGCTGTTGGTTTTAGTAAGCAATAACCTTGCCTGAATTTCAAATGTGAAATATCTTACCCCACAATATACAACACTGAATGGTTCAGCAAGTTTACAGATTTCTTCAGGCTTCAAATTTTCTCTAGGTTATCTGGGGCATCCAACATGCACTGGTTAGTAGTCAGCAGGGATGCATAGAGGGTTTATAAACTCAGTCTATCTATGGCCCTATCACTCCCCAAACAGACTTTTATCTGCTCTATCAGCTACACTGAAGTGAGTCTATCCTGTCCAGCCAGAAAGAGGGCAGGTGTCTGTAGCCTGAGCTGAGAGTGAGGGTTGAAGTAGCAAAACAGGAGAGCATCCAGGCAAGAAAGCCGCAAACTTTCCACTAGCAGTTTTCATGTAAATGCACTTCTCAACTTATTGTCCCCTTTGGTAAATTTCTAGTGCAGTGAAATTTTTAAAAATAATTTTTTCCAGTTGTATACTTGTTTTGAGGGATTTGCTTGACTTTCCCACACTTCCATTACCAGGACTTCAAAACATATTTAATAAAATGTAGACAAAAATATTCAGGAATCCAATATAGGTAAAGATTTATTAAATGGAAAAAAGCACTAATTATAAATGAAAAAATAAATTGGACTACTTTAAATTTAAGAATTTTTGTTCATTTATAGATATCACTAAGAGAATGAAAAGGAGAAAATATGTGCAACATATTTAACAAAAAACTTACTCAAATATAGCTCTCTCTAGTATGGCACCAGCAGGAAGGGAAGAGTTGTAACATCACAGCCCCATCAGCATGTCCCTGAAAGACAATGAAGAAGGAAATCCTCTGTATGTGCAGCACTTTGAGAATCACACCTGGGTGTTAAGTTTTGCCTTTCAGGTGAAATGTCGAGAGGTCCCAATCTACACTGATTCACTGTCTTGATAGTAACTGTATTAGTCAGGATTACCCAGGGAAACAGAACAGAGAGAGAGAGAGAGAGAGAGAGAGGAGATATTAGTTGATTTTAAGGAATTGGCTCATGCAGTTATGGAGCAGACACATCCAAAATCTGCAGGGTGGATGTATAGGAAGAATCAATTTTGTAGTTCAGTTTGAAAGGCTGTTTGCTGTCAGAATTCCTTCTTATTTGGGAGAAGTCAGTCTTTGTTCTATTAAGGGCTTCAACTGATTGAGTGAGGCCCACCCACCTTATGGAGGATAATCGACTTTACTCGAAGTCCACTGATTTTTTTTGAATTTTATTTTATTTATACAGTAGGTTCTTATTAGTTATCTATTTTATACATATTAGTGCATATATGTCAATCCCAACCTCCCAGTTCATCCCACCACCACCACCCCCCTTTCGCCTTTGGTGTCCATACGTTTGTTCTCTACATCTGTGTCTCTATTTCTGCCTTGCAAACGGGTTCATCTGTACCATTTCTCTAGATTCCACATATATGTGTATAATACAATATTTGTTTTTCTCTTTCTGACTTACTTCACTCTGTATGACAATATCTAGGTCCATCCACGTCTCTACAAATGACCCAATTTCGTTCCTCTTTACGGCTGAGTAATATTCCATTGTATATATGTACCGCATCTTCTTTATCCATTCATTTGTTGGTGAGCATTTAGGTTGCTTCCATGACCAGGCAAAAGGTACTGCAATGAACATTGGGGTGCATGTGTCTTTTGGAATTATGGTTTTCTCTGGGTATATGCCCAGTAGTGGGATTGCTGGGGCACATGGTAATTCTATTTTTAATTTTTTAAGGAACCTCCATAGTGTTCTCTGTAGTGGCTGTATCAATTTACATTCCCACCAACAGTGCAAGAAGCTTCTGTTTTCTCCACACCTCTCCAGCATTTGTTGTTTGTAGATTTTCTGATGATGCCCATTCTAAGTGGTGTGAGGTGATACCTCATTGTAGTTTTGATTTGCGTTTCTCTAATGATGAGTGATATTGAGCAGCATTTCATGTGTCTCTTGGCCATCTGTATGTCTTTGGAGAAATGTCTATTTAGGTCTTCTGACCATTTTTGGATTGGGTTATATGTTTTTTTGATATTGAGCTGCCTGAGCTGTTTATATATTTTGGAGATTAATCCTTTGTCCATTGATTCATTTGCAAATATTTTCTCCCATTCTGAGGGTTGTCTTTTCATCTTGTTTATAGTTTCCTTTGCTGTGAAAAAGCTTTTAAGTGTCATTAGGTGCCATTTGTTTACTTTTGATTTTATTTCCATTACACTAAGAGGTGGGTCAAAAAAGACCTTGCTGTGATTTATGTCAAAGGTTGTTCTTCCTTCGTTTTCCTCTAAGAGTTTTATAGTGTTTGGCCTTACATTTAGGTCTTTAATCCATTTTGAGTTTATTTTTGTATATGTTTTTTGGGGGTGTTCTAATTTCATTCTTTTACATGTAGCTGTCCAGTTTTCCCAGCAACACTTATTGAAGAGACTATCTTTCTCTCTCTTTCTCCACTGTATATCCTTGCCTCCTTTGTCATAGATTAGTTGACCATAGGTGCATGGGTTTCTCTCTGGGCTTTCTATCCTATTCCATTGATCTATATTTCTGTTTTTGTGCCAGTACAGTATTGTCTTGATTTCTGTAAGTTTGTAGTATAGTCTGAAGTCAGGGAGCCTGATTCCTCCGGCTCCATTTTTTTCCCTCGAGATTGCTTTGGGTATTCTGAGTCTTTGGTGTCTCCGTACAAATTTTAAGATTTTTTGTTTTAGTTCTGTAAAAAATGCCATTGGTAATTTGATAGGGATTGCACTGAATCTGTAGATTGCTTTGGGTAGTATAGTCATTTCCACAATGTTGATTCTTCCAATCCAAGAACATGGTATATCTCTCCATCTGTGGGTATCATCTTTAATTTCCTTCATCAGTGTCTTATAGTTTTCTGCATACAGGTCTTTTACCTCCCTAGATTGGTTTATGCCTAGGTATTTTATTCTTTTGGTTGCAATGGTGAATGGGATTGTTTCATTAATTTCTCTTTCTGATCTTTCCTTGATAGGGTATAGGAATGCCAGAGATTTCTGTTTATTAATTTTGTATCCTGAAATTTTACCAAATTCATTGATTAGGTCTAGTAGTTTTCTGGTGGCATCTTTAGGATTATCTGCATATGGTATCATGTCATCTGCAAACAGTGACAGTTTTACTTATTCTTTTCCAATTTGGATTCCTTTTATTTCTTTTTCCTCTCTGATTGCCATGGCTGGGACTTCCAAAACTGTGTTGAATAATAGTGGTGAGAGTGGACATCCTTGCCTTGTTCCTGATCTTAGAGGAAATGCTTTCAGTTTTTCACCACTGAGAATGATGTTTGCTGTGGGTTTGTCATATATGGCCTTTATTATGTTGAGGTTCGTTCCCTCTACATCCACATTCTGGAGAGTTTTTTTCATAAATAGGTGTTGAATTTTGTCGAAAGCTTTTTCTGAATCTATTGAGATTATCATATGGTTTTTATACTTCAATTTGTTAATATGGTGTATCACATTGATTGATTTGCGCATATTGAAGAATCCTTGAATCCCTGCGATGAATCCCACTTGATCGTGGTGTATGATCCTTTTAATGTGTTGTTGGATTCTGTTTGCTAGTATTTTGTTGAGGATTTTTGCATCTATATTCATCAGTGATATTGGTCTGTAATTTTCTTTTTTTGTAATATCTTTTTCTGGTTTTGGTATCAGGGTGATGGTGGCCTCATAGAATGAGATTGGGAGTGTTCCTTCCTCTGCAGTTTTTGGGAAGAGTTTCAGAAGGATGGGTGTTAGCTCTTCTCTAAATGTTTGATGGAATTCACCTGTGAAGCCATCAGGTCCAGACTTTTGTTTTTTGGAAGATTTTTAATCACAGTTTCAAATTCATTACTTGTGATTGGTCTGTTCACATTTTTCTATGTTGTTGTGTTTAATGTTGTCCCAGAGGTCTCTTAGGCTCATGTCTTGTCATTCTTTTTTCTTTATTCTGTTCCATGGCAGTGAATTCCATCATTCTGTCTTCCAGGTCAGTTATCCATTCTTCTGCCTCAGTTATTCTGCTATTGATGCTTTCTAGTCTATTTTTCATTTCAGTTATTATATTGTTCATCTGTTTGTTTGTTCTTCAATTTTTCTAGGTGTTTGTTCTTTAATTATTCTAGGTCTTTGTTAAACATTTCTTGCATCTTCTCAACCTTTGCCTCCATTCTTTTTCTGAGGTCCTGGATCATCTTCACTATCATTATTCTGAATTTTTTTTTGTAAGGTTGTCTATCTCCTCTTCATTTCATTGTTTTTCTGTGGTTTTATCTTGTTTCTTCATCTGATACAAAATCCTCTGCCTTTTCGTTTTGTCTGTCATTCTGTGAATGTGGTTTTCATTCCAGAGGCTGCAGGATTGTAGTTCTTGCTTCTGCAGTCTGCAAAGACTGGATGAGGCTATCTGAAAGGCTTGTGCAAGTTTCCTCATGGGAGGGACTGGTGGTGGGTAGAGCTGGCTGTTGCTCTGGTGGACAGAGCTCAGTAAAACTTTAATCTGCTTGTCTGATTAAAACTTTAATCTGCTTGTCTGCTTGCAGTTCCCTCCCTGTTGGTTGTTTGGCGTGAGGTCACCCAGCACTGGTAGCTACATGTTCTTTGGTGGGGTGGACTCTGGGAGGGCTCACACCAAAGAGTATTTCTCAGAACTTCTGCTGCCAGTGTCCTTGTCCCACAGCCACCCTCTGTCTCTTCAGGATACCCTCCTACACTAGCAGGTAGGTCTGGTTCAGTCTCCCCTGGGGTCACTGCTCCTTCCCCTGGGTCCCGACGTGCACACTGCTTTGTGTGTGCCCTCCAAGGGTGGAGTCTCTGTTTCCCCCAGTCCTGTCAAAGTCCTGCAATCAAATCCCACTAGCCTTCAAAGTCTGATTCTCTAGGAATTCCTCCTCCCATTGCCAGGGCCCCAGGTTGGGAAGCCTGACGTGGGGCTCAGAACCTTCCCTCCAGTGGGTGGACTTCTGTGGTATAAGTGTTCTCCAGTTTGTGAGTCACCCACCTAGCAGTTATGGCATTTGATTTTATTGTGATTGTGCCCCTCCTACCATCTCATTGTGGCTTCTACGTTGTCTTTGTATATGGGGTATTTCTTTTGGTGAGTTCCAGTGTCTTCCTGTCAATGATTCTTCAGGAGTTCGTTGTGATTATGCTGCTCTCGCAAGAGGGAGTGAGCACATGCCCTCCTACTCCACCATCTTCCATAAGAATTATTAATCAAGGCAACATCAGAAAGGGTCAAGGAAAACTATCCATCTGTGACTTACGAATACATCTTTTCTTCTGTTAAAGAGGATGCATATATTTCTTTTTTTTTTTTTTAAGAAGATGTTGGGGGTAGGAGTTTATTAATTTATTTATTTTTGCTGTGTTTGGTCTTCGTTTCTGTGCGAGGGCTTTCTCTAGTTGTGGCAAGCAGGGGCCACTCTTCATCGTAGTGCGCGGGCCTCTCACTATCACGGCCTCTCTTGTTGCAGAGCATAGGCTGCAGACGTGCAGGCTCAGTAGTTGTGGCTCACAGGCCTAGTTGCTCCGCGGCACGTGGGATCCTCCCAGGCCAGGGCTCGAACTCATGTCCCCTGCATTAGCAGGCAGATTCTCAACCACTGTGCCACCAGGGAAGCCCCAGATGCATATATTTCTTAATCCTCATTTTATTCACTTGTTTCAAAATCTTCCAGAGATTTTTTTTCTCTAATTAAGTTGAAAGGTAAGTGGTAGTGGAAGACACCAAATTCCATTTTAATTATTCCCACAGTCTTGCTTAGGAAAGGCTTACTCTCTTGGAGGCAGTGTAAGGAGTTATATGGGGCATCAATGGATTGATAAGAATCTCTAAAAGAATTTACTTCCTTGATTACATCTGCACTTTGCCTAGAGCCTGATTTCGAGGCTTTCTACCTACTGACTCATCTTGACAACCAGCCAAAAGGAATTTCAAGGCACACACAGAATGTAGCGGCTCATTCAGCCTTTTCTGCACTCAGGAGAAACCGTTTCCATGCACAAAGTTATTCATGTTAAAGTCCCACCTAGAAAAATGTATGGAGTAGAAAATTTGGGGATTTAAAATTTTTGAAAACTTATCATGTTGTCCTGAGGCTCTCTAATCCTTATTTGAACCTCCCCTGCCCCACCTCCTCCTGTCTCCCCATAGACCCCGAAAATTTACTGCTTCCTCCTCAGTTTCCTGGAGGACAAACTATGGAAATCAGGAACTTACTTGGAAGATCTTTCTGAGCAGGGGACATGTTTTATTTGTCCTTTTATTTTTACCTCCCTTAGAGTCCCTGAGGCATAGAAGACCCTTAAAACTTATGTATTGATTTTCTGACTGCTGTACTGACTAAATGTTGTGTAAATGGAAGAAAAGCAGTGAATAATCATATTTATTAATACAGATACTTTACTACCTTCCTTGCCCTTCCTCTATTCTTTAAGTTATTTTAAGAGGGCGATCATTGTAATTAGCTTATTCTTCATTATATTTTGCCTTTTTAAAAATAATTCTTAACACTGTTTTGGTTTATAGCCTGCTATACTTGTTATTTTAAAGGCCTCAAATTTACGATGAAAACAAAACCACATGTAAAACTAGTGTGCCTTTGTAACTATTTGAAACCAATATATTTGTTTTTTTCTTGTTTTCTCTCCTTTTCTTTGTGATTTGGAAACACTAAGCCCAAAGAAAGCACAATTTGTTCAGGTCAAGGAGGTATTCCTCAGAGGGAATATAGTCTACTTTCTTGTGGTTCTTTATCTTTTCCTATAAGGCTTTCAAAAAGGTAATGTCAAGAACCTGTTATACTTAACAACAATTGGGCAAATGCTTTATTTTGCCTGCTGTCTCATACCAGTTCTATGACTCTGTGATAATAAGAAGAAATTAAAGGAGTGAAGATATACCTGTCAGAGGTACAAAAAATAAAAAGGAAGGTGAAAAGGAAGTAGTAAGCAAAATGGAACTCAAAGAGAGTAAGCAAAATGCAAATACAGAGTACTGTAAAGTAGGATATTAATAAATTATTGACATAAAAATCTGAGAGAAGTATGGGAGTTTATGAAATCTGGGTGAAAACAGAAACTTGGAATTTCATGGTGAGTGATATGTAGAGATTATATAATAAAAAGTTTTTATGTCATGAAATAGAGCCCTGGATATTCTTCTCAAAGTAATTCAGCCAGTTCAGGGCCAAGACAAAGTTACAATACAGGTTTTTCTGCTTGAAGCCATTAAAAAAGTTATTCATGTTATTAATATAAACTCTTTGAGAACAGAGATTTTCATCTGCTTCACTGTGGTGTCTCTACGGTCAAAAACAATGCCTGTCAATATTAGGCACTCAACTAGTAATTTTGGGATACATTTGTGGGATACATGAATGTGTACTGAATACATTGATGCATTAAGACAGTTTTTGAAGGGTTTGTGAGATAGCTTCTTTGTTAATAATAAGGTCCAAGATATATAAGCCCTGAAATATTTGATATTATTTTCTTAAATACTCTTGAAATTTTAGCAAACAGGTGGAATTATATGTAACTACTGATATTTGAACACTTTTCACCTATAGAGATAGCAATTTTGTGTTTCAATTGAAAAATCACTGACATAAATTCAATAATGTATCATTCTAAGACTATGAAAAAATAATAATTGTATATAGTGTTGGAAAAATAATATATCAGCTGTGTTAATGATCTCTGATAATGGCAGAAAGGTTATTTATCTGATTAGGCTGGATGATTTAGGAAGAATCATCCTGGAAGCTTGTTAAAATGTACATTTCTGAGTCCCTACCAATTGAGATTCTGGACTAGAAAATCAAGCCTAAACTCCTCAGCCTGGCGTTCGCGCCCCTCTGAATCAGGTCGTAGCTTTGGTGTGGTGTCCATCACCATCTCTTCAGCAGCTCTTTACTACCCTCTTCACTCTCAGTCACACGTCTTTGCCGTCTGCTCTCTCTATGTAGAATGCTGCACTAGTTTGTCAAATTAATACATTTCTGACCATTTCTTCACAGATTTACTTAACTGTTTGTTTAATGTCTGTCTCCCTCAGTAGCCAGTAAAATCCCCAGTGGCAGGACCATTCACCAGCATTTACCAAGACCTTGGGAAATTTCTCTGGTAAATAGAATGTGATCCATGAATATTTGTGATATCCATAGTTGAATGGCATGTGTACACTTTCCTATAGTACAAGGCATAATGACATAAATATGAAATACAACTATACCAGCCATGCAGTAGGACTGCCATGGGTGGGTTTATTAGTTCTCCTGGAATTGGGGAGTAGTTTTTGGAATGTCTTCATCAAATTGATGGCAAGTCAGAGTTGCATTTATGATTGAAGGCTAGGGATTTTCTCCATAGGCAAGGACTGACTGGGGGTCTTAGTTCTCTCTCTCTCTCTCTTTCTCTAGCTCTCGCTCTTTTTCTTGCTCTCCCTCAAAATGGCACATGTTGTAAGTATTTTTTCATTCATTGCTCCTCTGTTGTTTTTTACTATCTACTCCTTATCATAGTTTGAGTATCTTTTTTTTTTTTTTTTTTTTTTTTTTTTATAAGGATTATAATACACAGGACGCCGACATGCCCAGTTAGGTGTCACCCCGCTGGGGCCCCCAGTCCAGAAGCAGGGCAGTGATTTCCGTCATAAGCGATGTTACCTGGTGACACAGGTGACACCTGGATAAAGCTTTCAGGGGAGCACAGCTGGGAAGTTAACCCAAGGTCACATTTCCACAGCAAGGGAGAAACCTTTAACAAAAATGACCTTTGTCTCAGGCTGGCAATAGGAACTATTTATACCGGGTTACGTAAATTAATCGAAAAGTAAAATGGCCCCAACCACCTCCATCATTTCCAGAAGTATTTTTTAAGACTTAATACTCAGTTATAAAAATTGGTATGCTGCATTGTTTTCATCAGTTGTGAACTAAAAAAAATTATAATGATACAATCTAGAATAAATGTTTTTGACACCTACAGCTTTTGATCACATTTAATAATATGTATTTCTATTTATATCTGTATTTTGTATGCAGAGAAGTCTACTCGAGTGATTAGTAAAAGTCTTTCTAATATACAAGTATATTACATTGAGATTAAAAGTGTACATTAGACAAATAGCAACAGCAGCACACATGACACTTTGTTGTACAACCTGCCTGTTTCCCTTATTTTTGGATATCGTATCCAGGCATTTAGTGTCTCTCTCTCTCTCTCTCTCTCTTTTTTTTTTTCTTTTTAGGGCTCCAAAGCAATTAATTATTTCTAATTTTTGTTATTACAAATAATGCTATAATTAGTAACCTCTTACATATGTTATTTCACATTTGGTGAGAATATATCTGAAGGTTAAATTTAAAGTCCTAGAAGTGGAATTACTGATTTAAAGAGTGCTTTTATAATTTTGAAAGACATTGCCACATTATACTGGTCAGAAGTTGTGTCAATATACTCCACTTTCTGTGGAGAAAGTATATTAAAACATACAATTTTAAGGGAAAAAAAGTAAAATGTAATATTAGACTTTTTTTTTTTTTTTTCTTGCGTTATGCGGGCCTCTCACTGTTGTGGCCTCTCCCATTTGCGGAGCACAGGCTCCGGACGCGCAGGCTCAGTGGCCATGGATCACGGGCCCAGCCGCTCCGCGGCATGTGGGATCTTCCCGAAACGGGGCACGAACCCGCGTCTCCTGCATCGGCAGGCGAACTCTCAGGCACTGCGCCACCAGGGAAGCCCCAGTTTGAGTATCTTAATTAGTGGTTTTGTCTTTTGTTTAACTAGCTTATTGTTATACTATGAGTGTTTTTCTCTTTCATAGTGGATTCCTATTATTTTTCTATAATTCTCTTGGTATTTGTGCTCAGTGTAAAAGGGAGTTGGCTTTTGGAAGCATTCCAGAAACTTTGACCTATGATTTACAACATTTACTTAATGAGACAAAAGAAAACAAACAAAAGAACATTTTTGAACATCCCCAGAGACTTTCCCCATTAACATATAATTTTAGATTGTTTCAGTTCCTGCTATTGGCAGTCTTAGGAGCTGCCAGTTCACACAGTGCCTTCAAATTTACATGAGAAGGCAATGAGAACATATGGGAACAAAGTTCTGTTTTTCATATTCTCCACTTTAACCTTTCCCTTTAAAATTAAGTCAGCATGAGAGGAAATAAACACTTTGTCTCCATTGTACAATGGGAGTGATATCCTCCTCCATTTCCCCAATTATAATCAGGTTCCAGATGGCTGCCTTAACATGCGAATTTTCAATCAGGTTGACTCCAAAGAGCAGTTTAGCAAGTATTTTTACCAGGTGGAGGCCAACTGTTTCTAAGATTGGAGCCAAAGGGCCAAATAGTAATCCAAAACTGTTCACAGGACTTACAAGTCAAATTTGGAGCAAGATATCTTGTGTTAAAGAACTATTTGACATTTCACCTGAAAAAGGAAAAACAATTATGAGAAGACAACTTAGAATTGATGCAGCACTACATAGCTGTCAAAAAAACTGGGACTTGTTTTGCAAAATATTTTATGAACAATTATCAAGATGTAAAAGTTAAAGGGGAAATAGAATGATTAAAAACCCACTGCTTTTTCTGAGCTATTTCTCCTGCTTCATGGGAAAAGAAAAGAAAGAAACAAGTGCTTGTGAAAATCTATAGATCTAAGAATTTTACCCATTTTTGTTTTTATAAAAGGGAAACCAAAAAGCATTAAATATCAACTGCTTCATCCTGGTCATATGTGAAATGGAATTGCCTAGATAGATATTTATTCCCTGTAGTGTTCACACAATGATTTGACATTTTATTGACTTCAGAATTAAAAACCAAAATTCTCAGTCTTAAACCTTAGAGGGGAAAAATATTCTAAATCTAAAGTTTTACCTTTCCGCAATGATTATACTATTTTATTGAATAACTGAGTCTCTCTCTCTCTCTCTCTCTCTTTTAAGGAAGACTTGACAAATTCATATTGACTTCTAATTCATTAACTCCTCAGGTAGATATCATTATAGTTTTCCTTAATTATTTGTTGAGATATTTCCTTTCTATCAAATATTTTTGTTACAGGTTATATTCTCTTTCTAGATAGTTTCAGCAATTACAAAACTTCATCATTTAAGAAACTGTTTTTTTTCCCCCACAATATAAAATATGTTGGTGATACTTTAAGTAGAAATGATTTTTGTTTATTGAGCTCCATTTGTGTATGAAATATTGGGGCAAGAAATTTGCACACGTTATCTCTAATTTATTAGCATTTTCTCATGTATAACAGCAGGTAGTAATGGTGTTTACCTCTTTGTGCTGTTGTGAAGAGCTGGTAAATGAAAGCACTTAGAATAATGCTGGCCACATGGTAATATCTATATGTGTTAAGTATTATTTAATATAGCACCTATAAAATATAATGTTTATATTTATATGTTACCTAATAGAATTGTCCCATAAG
Organism: Lipotes vexillifer; assembly: GCF_000442215.2. NCBI lineage: Eukaryota > Metazoa > Chordata > Mammalia > Artiodactyla > Lipotidae > Lipotes > Lipotes vexillifer. The sequence continues at coordinate 1,763,561 of NW_006794161.1, read as the reverse complement.
GTTAATATTTAAATGTTGAGAAAATTGAAGCTTAGGAGTTTAAGTAACTGGCCCAATTTTACGAAGTATAGAAGCCAAAATCTCGAACTCCAAAGCCCAAGTTCATAAGCTGCCTCTCCCGAAGTTGCTTCAGTATTTCCCACACCACGTGGAGTTCCCAGTGTATGGAATATAAATATGAGGGAGAACTGAGCCTTAGCACATGTGCTAAGTTATAGAGATGCCTACCATGTTTATAGGAGAAGCACTTGCCTGAATTCTGCTCTACACATGGGGTCTTTCATTCCATTTTGTGTTTACTGGATGCTACTCCTTTTTTCAAGTCCTACTTTTGTCTTAGGTGTGTTGCTTTCTGGCTCTCCTACCCATTCTCCGTCTGATTCCATCTTTCATCTCCATGCTAAGAGGAGGAAGGTTACTCTAGTTTAAAGTAAAACCATCCAATCTTTCCTAGTGAAAACCAGAAAGTTTTTCCCCTGCAGCTTCTCAGTAATCAGTAGGCATGGCACACTTGTCTCAATTAGTCCCAAAGACTTTCTTAATTTTAGTTTGCAGTTTTTAATGGTGGCTAGGAATACCTCAAATGACTCTGAAAGGATTAAGGTAGGTTCTCTTAAGTGACTGTGTGAATTTGTATTGAAGAAATACATTTTTTGGTGAATATGATGCTAGAACCAAACAACGTGATTGCTGTGAGGAAGGAAAGCTTATCTCTCCATTAAAAAAAAAAGTCTGACAGAAAATAATTTCATTTCCCTTTTTGATGTATCATATGATCTTTGTAAAAGCAAAACCAGATGGAAATAAATAGATGTTTTAGGCAAGAATCCATAAGTCAGGAAGAAATTGGGGGGGGGAACTACTTTGAGATTTCATTTTCATCTTTGCTAGTATACATATACCTGCTTATCTAGGTCAAGGGACCCCTGTGCCTCTTTAATTAATGAATTATAAACATGTAATTACTGGGATAAAAGTCAAGAAGAAAAGTCATCCTGCAACTTCCTGCCTTTCAGTCAGTAGTATAGGCAGAGCTTCCGTCACTGTTCCTGTCTCTCAGTGTTAGCCTTCATCCTAATGACCCAGAGGTAACCTTTCCTGATTATAAGATTTTCCAGCAAGAATAAATAGAATTTCTCCTGCAGACGTGCTGTGGAAATTGGGACTACTTATAATGATATTTCTCAAGATACTACTCTAAAATGGTTACTTTGAATAGTTGCATGCTTTAAATCTGGCTAAGTAATTTATCAGGACATATAACTTAACATTTATAATTTATGAGACATCCAGAAAATAAAGTAACGTTTCTGTCTTTCTTGCTTTTACTATCTCTGGGCCACAAATCCTTGAATGAAGGTAGCCGTCACAGCATGTCTAACTTGAGAATAACTGAAGGAGTCAAAATTATCTGTTGAGAATGACTAAACACTTAGTGTGAATTAAGATATTTGAGAACTAACTTAGGAATACTTACCATGCATACTGAGAAACTGGAAAGTTCTAACAGCTTCCAGGTGCTCATCTCTCAATGATAACATTTACTTATGAGACTAAATATATTCTTATATACTTAGTAATTCATTCCTTTTTTGATGAATCATTATCTCTTCTGTTTAGCCAATTTCCACATCTCTAAAAAACATTTTCTGTTTTGCTTAATTTACCAAATGTTATGACCTTTAATTTTCCTCTTATGACTCAGAATCCTATGACACGCACAAGTTTGAACATGTAATATGTGTGTTTATGGACGGTGGGGCTAAATAAATGTTGATTTCACTTGACTGAAACTCAGGTTCAAGTCTTAATAGATACTTTTTGGATGTAAAAAATGATCTGGTAGGGAATGATCCTAATCATCAGAATTTTTTTGATCATCTAAAAAATTGTCAATAATTTATGGGGAATTTTAATTTTCTTTTCCAAATTTTTCACTAGTTTATCATGTTGAAAATATTTATTTATAGTGTTTTATTGTTGCCTTTGCTGTTTATTTGTTTTATTTTTCTTCACTAATTTTTTATGAAGCCAGTTCTACTCACCAAATACATGTACTAGATACATATCTCTCTTTTTAATTCAGTTAAAGTATGTGAGACATTAGGTGCTATGGACTGAATGTGTCCTACCAAAATTCAATATGTAGAAGCATTAATTCCCAATGTGTTGGTATTTAGTGATGGGACCTTGGGGAGGTAATTAGGTTTAGATGAGATCATGAGGGCAGAGCCCCTGTGATGGGATTAATACCCTTAAAAGAAGATGGAGGGACCAGAGCTTGTTTTCCTTGCAAGAAGGGAGCTGTCTATAAACCAGGAAGAGAGGCCTCACCAAGAACCTGACCATGCTGATCTTGACTTCCAGCATCCAAAACTGTGAGAAATAACTGTTGTTTAAACCACCCAGTCTATGATATTGTTATAGCATTATGAACTGACTAAGATATTAGGGTTTATCTCCTGAGTGTTCTTTTTTTGAGTTGTTTATATTGTATGCATAGATGAGTGAGGTGTGCACTAAGCCCACATGGAGCTTACAACCTAGAGCAGAAATCAGAATACATATACCAGCTGCCACAATACAAACTGAAAATTCAGTGATAGTATGAGAGCCACATCCCATCTGCCATATAAAGAAGAAGAAAAGAGAAAGAATATTTCCAGCTTGAGGAGTTGTTTTACCCTTGAGGAACAAATTAGATTAAAAAAAAATTTTTAACATTTATTTTCAAAATTATGGAAATCAGAAAGGACAGTATAGTGAAACCTATATACCCAATAATCCCTTAGATTCAACTGTTATTAACATTTTGCCATATTTGCTTCCAAAAATTAGATTTTGATGGTGGAAAAGCCAGGGTAGACATTTTAGTTAAAAGAAACTTTATAAAGAAAGGCACTGGAGTAAAGTCACTCAGGGATTGCTTAAGAAGAAGACATAAGAGGATAAGGGACAAAAGAGAAGCCAAGGTTAGCATATAACTTGCATTTGGATCATATGAACATCAAGCTCAAGAACATGTGTAATGGGATGCTGGGGAGAGAAGGGATCTAACTTCTTTTGTGTAAAGCCCTATGCTGCATGTTCTCATCTGTATTATTTTATATAAGATGTGCTGAACTTTTTCTGTAGATAAGAGATTTTTTTTTCTTCAGAGGTACTATTTGGAAAGAATTTCTAACATGCTGGGTTGAATGGCTTTCAGGGAAGAAAGAATGGAGACCTGGAGGTCAGTTTAGAGGGCTAGGTATGTGAGTCCTAATGAAAGAAAACTGAATACAGGACATGGCGAAGGACAAGGAGCACATTTGCTAATACAATTTTAGTTAACTTTCAAGGATGTGGCAACTGACTTGGTGTGGATCATGAAGGGAAAGAAGAGGCAAAATTAAGAAGGGAATAATAATAAGCTGATATTTAATGAAAACTTACTCTGTGTCAAGCACAATGCTAAATATCTCAAATTATATGTTTGTGATTCTCAAAGTCACATGCCATAGGTTTTCCTATTTTCAAAAAGAAGAAATTGAGGCAGAAAGAAGTCAGAACACTTTTATGGATAAAAAGAACTTGCAAGTAGAAGACTATCTTGCAAGTCCAGTTCTATGGTTTGATTCTACAAGCTCTCACTTTTCTACTTTACCTCCCTAAAATGCATTTACAAGGAGATTTTGAGTCTTAATGAAGCAAAAAGGGATGATGCTATTAATAATGACAATAGGAAAAACTAGCCACGGAGAATGATAATGAGTTTGGTTTGGATACTGAAGCAGAAACTCTGGCTGTCATGTCCATTTTCCTCTCCTTCCATAATCAATTTCCTTCCAATTTTTAACTATTACCTGGTTGTCTAGAGTAAAGAATACATTTTCCAGCTTCTCTTGCAAACAGGTGTTGAAATGTGACAAAATTCTGGCCAGTAGGAAGTAAATGAAATGCTACATTTAGTTTCCAAGGAATGTCATTAAGGAACAAATTTATGCTTCTCTGCCACCCGTTTACCCCGATAGATGGAAGGCAGGGGCCATGGCT
>NW_006794161.1:1746351-1759516 GCF_000442215.2 Lipotes vexillifer | reverse complement strand
AGCAGGAATTCTGAAAGATTTATTGTTCGGGTCATGAGACCGGAAGCCACAACCAAACAGTAATAAGATAGAAGTCTCCTGGATCCGTGCTACTGTGAAATTAGAGGGAGAATAAACTTGTTTAAATTATGATTACTCTAGTATTTTTCCTATGTGAAAAGCATAATCTTGTCCTACCAGATACAAACATACTGATTTTGATTTATGTTGCTTCATCAAACATTCTTTTTTCCTATTGTGTAAAAGTAATAAGTACCTTCAATGTCTAAATGCCTGTATTTTTATTTACATTTTGTTCTCATTTACCATCTTAGACACACTGAATTGTTATTTTTAGCAATGTGTTTTTTGTTAATATTCCTTTCTTCTGTGAAAACATTTTGTGTAGCTGGAAAGAATTTAGAAGTCCGATATGATTTAGGGCTAAATCTCACCTATGCCACATATTAGCTATATATTTGTGAAAAATTCCTCAATCTTGCCGAAAATTATTTTTCTCAGCTGTAAAAACAAAGATAAGAATATCTGCCACAAAATTTGCTGTATAGATTAAATAAACTAATATATAGAAAATGTTAAGTAAAAACTTAGTTGTCCTCTAGTTCATGAACAGTGCCTGGCACACAATGAGTGATATTTGTTGAGTGAATTCTAGTTTTACAGATGGAAACCCCCAAATAAATGTAGTCCAAGTATTGAACTCAAAACGATATTGTGAAAACTCTGGTCAAGAAAGGCTGAGGAGCTATTACCATTTTTTTTTTCCCCCTCTGAGAGTTGACTATTAACAGAATGCCTCATGTAACTTTTCTTTTTTTTAACATCTTTATTGGAGTATAATTGTTTTACAATGGTCTTATGTAACTTTTGATTTAAGTTTTTATGAAAGAAAAGAGTTCACAGAGAAGTAAGTTCCTGGATGAAAAAGGGCCTAAATTTGCATGTCAATTTCTCAAAATTTACAGAGTACTTAGGTAATACAAAAGTAATGCGAACATTTGCTTTTCATAACATATAGTATCCCTTAATTCTGATTCTTAGTTGAACTCTTGTGACCTAGTCATATAAATTTACGAACTAGTCATATGAATTTATCACATTTAAAAGGCAGTGGATGCTAATATTAGAATTGTTTATATAATTATTATCATCATCAAATAAATACTACTAATAATAAATGCATAAATATGGTAATAGTTGGAAAACCTTCAGTGAAAAAATGTTTCTAGAATCAGTCAGGAGTTTTATATGGAGCATCTTCTTTGGTTATCAAATGAATGTTTGATTTCCAAGAAAATTGTGGGAACCTTAAGAAAATATGTGTCACTTTAGAATGAACTGTTAAGCATCTATCTAGTCCTTGTGGGGCTTTGGCTTGTTCCAAGTTACTTCCCTAAATAACTGATAAATGTATAATATAAGATAAATAATTGAAGGGTCTATGTAGTCTGGAATTCAAGGAGAATTTTGGTGTGGGAAAGAAGGGTTTAAGCACAAAAACAGGAAGGGGAATGAGTTATTAAGGAATGGCACCTCAGTGCTGGGAATTATGGATTGGATCTACCTTTGATGTTTTGGGAGATGCAGTTATAGATACTCATTGCTTTAAATGATTTGAGTTTTTGGAGTGCGTTCCGTTGAACGAGGCACTTGGTGGACTTAGAGGTAGTGCTTGGCCTGTTATTTATGTTACCTGGCGGTTGTAATATGAAAAGATTTTCAATTTTTATTTCCTAATAAGTGTCATTCTAACTGGATGTAAAGAGATAATGGAGATATTGAGACGATTCGACTCTTTGGCTCAGATATGCATCTGAAACTGTGTGGAGCAGTCATTCCAGGTGACACAATGTTGGTGTATTAGATGCTGGAACTCTGGAGCTAAGCATAAAGTAGTGATTGATTCTTAGTAACTAATCTCAAACTGGGGCATGTATGTTTTGTATGCATTCTGAGTATCCTTTGGAAGAGGAAAAGTAAAAGTACAATAAAAGATGAAATCATGAGGATGCTTATAGGTATAGTTATGCTTCTTCCTTGTTCTGAAATAGAAGGTAGGCTCCTTTAGATGGAGACCAGGCCTGGTTTATTCCTAGCCTTAGGACAGCAATTATTTATTAAATGAATACAAGTGGAGAATTTAAATGACCATCCCACATTATGCTAAAACAGTCTCTCCTTTTGAGTGTGTGTGTGTGTTTGTATGCATATATTATAGACTACAAGTGAGAGTTCATATATATATGTATATATGTCATATATATACAAATATAAGATCATATATAAAATGTGTATATGTGTATATATATGCAAGATAATAATAGTAATGATAATTATAGTTAACATGTGTTAAACTTTTATTATGTTCTAGACACAGTGCTGGGCACTGAAGTGTTCTGTTTAAGAATAACATAATTCCATTAACTATAAAATGTCTACAAACATTGATTGTACTATTAGGAAAATGAATATGAATAAAATATCGAATAGTTAGTGGTAGTGCAAAATATAAACCCACATATATTTGACTTCAGAGACAATGCTCTTAAGCAGTGTGTGTACATTTATAAAGATGTCTAAAAGATCAGATGGACAACAAGTATGTTTTTACTGACTCTTTTTTTACTGAATTAAGTATAATTCACTTCTAACAAAATGTTGAAAAATGTTTTCACTTCCGTATGCAGTCTCATATACATGCACAGAATAAAGAAAATGCTATTCCAGTTATATCATTCTCTTATTTTTAAGATGATAGTCTAAAGTGATAAAGTGCACCAATGAAGCTAGTTAACTGTGAATGTATTCACGGTAAACTATATTATTATTATTTTTTTAAAATCAGGGGTGATATTATTTATTTATTTATTTATTTATTTATGGCTGTGTTGGGTCTTCGTTTCTGTGCGAGGGCTTTCTCTAGTTGTGGCAAGCGGGGGCCACTCTTCATCATGGTGCGCGGGCCTCTCACTGTCGCGGCCTCTCTTGTTGCGGAGCACAGGCTCCAGACGCGCAGGCTCAGTAGTTGTGGCTCACGGGCCTAGTTGCTCTGCGGCATGTGGGATCCTCCCAGACCAGGGCCCGAACCCACGTCCCCTGCATTGGCAGGCAGACTCCCAACCACTGCGCCACCAGGGAAGCCCTAAACTATATTATTACTTGCTGCTTTTAAATAAAGCAGGAATCTGATTCATAGTGGTATTCATTACCTACATCTATATAAGCACAAAACAGAATACTATTGATATATAGAACATAATTGTATTATATAAATTATGAAATCAGAATTATTTTTATCCCCACTCTTTTTATTGGTTTGGAATCATAGGTTTGACCTCTGGATAGGTCTTTAGTCTGTGAACCTCTTTGCAGGTTCCTCAGCTCTTAGCCTGGACATTCTCCAGAGCTCTCTCATGTCCTGGACTCTACTCAACGCTGGCAGCCTTCTAAGTCACCTGATAAATTTGTTGGAGCAGTATTCTCAAATGTCATGTATGCTGCTTCCGAAATCCAAATAGACTAACCAAACTATGTACTTCTTTCTTAGAGGTAACATATACAAGGTATAATAACCTGCTCTTTTCCTTTAAGGGGATATCCTAAAAATCACCAGGCTCCTAAGACCCTCTCTGATGATCTGGCCCATGAATCTTGGTAGGTTTATCTTCCACCCTCTAGTTCAAAAGTGTCTAACAAGGCCATCCAGAGTACTTGGGCTTTATATTCACCAGTACCAATTTGTATGTCATTTTCTCTCTCTATATAGAACCAGAGTGACATTGTGCAGAATATGAAGCATCCTGTGTACTGTATTACGACAGATAGCAAGCACTTTAACAAAGCCTAGGACCATGACTGTAAATGCTTATTGATGCCATTCCCATGTAAAGGCAGACTGATTTTTAAAATTCTCTTTATTGATGGGGATGGAAAAAATATATTTGTGAGATCAATAGATACATACTAAGTGCCGTAGGTTGCGCTGATGTGTTCCAGTAAAAATAACACATCCACATTGCAGCTGTAAATGGAGCCACTTTGTTAAGTCCAAGGTATTCCATTGTCATCCATATGGTTTTTGCAAAATACGGCTGTAATGTATGACAGTAGAGAAGGACCAGGTTAATAACCACATATTTTTGTTTTGTTTGAGGAAATATTCTGAAGACACTCATTAATGCATATTCCATTTGTCCTCTTTGGTGCTTTATTTCCCTTGGAATTGATAGGAATAACAAAAATAAAGAGAATTCCTGGCCCCAATTATCCTTAACTATTTTTGGCTGGATAATCCATTTTTTCTATGTTTAGGATAGATTGTTTCCAGCTGAGTCACAAGATTATTTCAAATGGAAGCAATCTATCCTAAACATAGATATTCTATTAACTAGCTCAGAGCTTTTAGCATCTGGCTGTGAACATGTTGTGTCTTTTTGTTTGTTTTTTGTTTTTTCCTGTATCTCTCCTGCACATTTACCCAAGTAAACAGAATTTGCAAGCATTGGTCCAGCCATCTGAACTTTTAATAAACTCCACAGCTGATTTTTGCACTATTGGGTTGAAAACTTGTTAAAGTCAATTGTTTCTCTTTGTCTTAAACCATCTCTTTCAAAGCTCTATTTTGATTATATTTTCCTGCTTTACTCATGCTCATGAGATATATATTGAGATGATGGCCTAGGACCTAAGAAAATAATATACATATCAATTAACTAATTATTCTTATTTTTAAATAATTATGGGGCTTCTCTGGTGGCCCAGTGGTTGAGAGTCCGCCTGCCGATGCAGGAGACACGGACGGGTTCGTGCCCGGTCCGGGAAGATCCCACATGACGCGGAGCGGCTGGGCCCGTGAGCCATGGCCGCTGAGCCTGCGCGTCCGGAGCCTGTGCTCCGCAACGGGAGAGGCAAACAGTGAGAGAGGCCCGCGTACCGCAAAAACAAACAAAAAACATTCATAAATAACTATGGTCTCTCTTTCTAGGACTCTGTGGCCTTCAGTTCCTGGTGTTGGTTATCTTATGTAATGGACTTTTTTCCAAATTTCATTCTTAGAATCTAAGTTCATATGGGAAAAATAAATAACTCTTATGGAGGGTTTGGATTATATCGACTCTATTATTAAGTTATGGCTCTTTAGGCTTAGGCTTTTTCTTCCTTGTACACTTTTATTCATTTATTTAAAAAAAATTTTATTGGTGCTATAGTTGATTTAAAATGTTGTGTTAGTTTCAGGTGTACAGCAAAGTGAATCTGTTATACATATACGTATATCCACTCTTTTTTAGATTCTTCTCCCATATAGGCTCTTATGTAGTATTGAGTAGACTTCCCTGTGCTATATACAGTAGGTCCTTGTACACTTTTAAATATTACAGGGGTGGCCATAGAACTATTTGAAGTTTGAAAATATGAGTCTCTTGATATATGAAGTTGTTGTTTTTGTTGATCCTTAGGATCCTAGCATGGAAACTGAAAAACAGAGAAAACTCTTCATGTGCTCTATGTTAGGGCAATCTGAATATATTCACATTACTCAATACCATTTAATGCTTCTAGAACCCTTGGTTTTACTTCTTTTTTAAAATTTTTGTTTCTTTACTTTTAAGTAATATTTGCAAATGTTTAAAGATACAGAACCTCTAAAAAGAAAAAGTGCAGTCTATGTCCCATTTCTGCCTAGCCCCAGTCCCATTTTTCTGAAATAATCTCTTTAAACTATTACTGGTTTTAGTTTTCATTGCAGTTCCTCCACAATTGTATGTGCAGTGAGCATAATGTTGTGGTTAAAAGTGTAGAGTCTGGGTTCAAATCCTTGCTTCACCACTTATTAGCTGGATGAGCTTTGGCTTATTAACCTTCAGTGCCTCTGTAAAATAGAGATGGAAGTATCAACTTTATAAGTTGTAATACATTGAAGTATTTTAGAATAGTGTATGGCATGTAATATCATCTATTCTTTTTTTTTGAATTTTATTTTATTTATTTTTTTATATAGCAGGTTTTTAATAGTTACCCATTTCATACATATTAGTGTATATATGTCAATCCCAATCTCCCAGTTCATCACACCACCACCCCTGCCACTTTCCCCCCTTGGTGTCCATACGTTTGTTCTCTACATCTGTGTCTCAATTTCTGCCCTGCAAACCGGTTCATCTGTACTATTTTTCTAGGTTCCACATATATGCATTAACACACAATACTTGTTTTTCTCTTTCTGACTTACTTCACTCTGTATGACAGTCTCTAGCTTCATCCATGTCTCTACAAATGATCCAATTTCGTTCCTTCTCATGGCTGAGTAATATTTCATTGTATATACGTACCACATCTTCTTTATCCATTCATGTGTCGATGGGCATTTAGGTTGCTTCCATGACCTGGCTATTGTAAATAGGGCTTCAATGAACATTGGGGTACATGTGTCTTTTTGAATTATGGTTTTCTCTGGGTATGTGTCCAGCAGTGGGATTGCTAAATCATATGGTAATTCTATATTTAGTTTTTTAAGGAACCTCCATACTGTTCTCCATAGTGGCTGTATTAATTTACATTCCCACCCACAGTGCAAGAGGGTTCCCTTTTCTCCACACCCTCTCCAGCATTTGTTGTTTGTAGATTTTCTGATGATGCCCATTTTAACTGGTGTGAGGTAATACCTCATTGTAGTTTTGATTTCCATTTCTCTAATAATTAGCGATGTTGAGCAGCTTTCCATGTGCCTCTTGGCCATCTGTATGTCTTCTTCGGAGAAATGTCTATTTAGGTGTGTGCCCATTTTTGGATTGGGTTGTTTTTTTAATATTGGGCTGCATGAGCTGCTTGTAAATTTTGGAGATTAATCCTTTGTCAGTTGCTTCATTTGCAACTATTTTCTCCCATTCTGAGGGTTGTCTCTTCATCTTGTTTTTTGTTTCATTTGCTGTGCAAAAGCTTTTAAGTTTCAGTAGGTCCCATTTGTTTATTTTTGTTTTTATTTCCATTACTCTAGGAGGTGGATCAAAAAAGATCTTGCTGTGATTTATGTCAAAGAGTGTTCTTCCTATGTTTCCCTCTAACAGTTTTATAGTGTCCAGGCTTACATTTAGGTCTCGAATCCATTTTGAGTTTATTTTTGTGTATGGTGTTAGGAAGTGTTCTAATCTCATTCTTTTACATGTAGCTGTCCAGTTTTCCGAGCCCCACTTATTGAAGAGACTCTTTTTTCTGCATTGTGTATCCTTGCCCCCTTTGTCATAGATTAGTTGACCAGAGGTGCGTGGGTTTCTCTCTGGGCTTTCTATCCTGTTCCATTGATCTATATTTCTGTTTTTGTGCCAGTACCATATTGTCTTGATTACTGTAGCTTTATAGTATAGTCTGAAGTCAGAGAGCCTGATTCCTCCAACTCCATATTTTTCCCCCAAGACTGCTTTGGCCATTTGGGGTCTTTTGTGTTTCCATACAAATTGTGAAATTTTTTGTTCTAGTTCTGTGAAAAATGCCAGTGGTAGTTTGATAGACATTGCATTGAATCTGTAGATTGCTTTGGGTAGTAGAGTCATTTTCACAATGTTGATTCTTCCAATCCAAGGACATGGTATATCTCTCAATCTGTTCGTGTCATTTTTAATTTCTTTCATCAGTGTCTTATGGTTTTCTGCATTCAGGTCTTTTGTGTCCCTAGATAGGTTTATTCCTAGGTATTTTATTCTGTTTGTTGCAATGGTAAATGGGAGTGTTCGCTTAATTTCTCTTTAAGATTTTTCATCATTAGTGTATAGGAATGCAAGAGATTTCTGTGCATTAATATTGGATCCTGCAACTTTACCAAATTCATTGATTAGGTCTAGTAGTTTTCTGGAGGCGTCTTTAGCATTATCTATGTATAGTATCATGTAATCTGCAAACAGTGACAGTTTTACTTCTTCTTTTCCAATTTGGATTCCTTTTATTTCTTTTTCTTCTCTGGTTGCCATGGCTAGGACTCCCAAAACTATGTTGAATAATAGTGGTGAGAGTGGCCATCCTTGTCTTGTTCCTGATCTTAGAGGAAATGCTTTCAGTCTTTTACCATTGAGAGTGATGTTTGCTGTGGGTTTTGCCATATATGGTCTTTATTATGTTGAGGTAGGTTCCCTCTACGCCTACTTTCTGGAGAGTTTTTGTAATAAATGGGTGTTGAATTTTGTCAAAAGCTTTTTCTGCATCTATTGAGATGATCATATGGTTTTTATTCTTCAATTTGTTAATATGGTGTATCACGTTGATTGATTTGCATATATTGAAGAATCCTTGCATCCTGGGATAAACCCCACTTGATCATGGTGTATGATCCTTTTAATGTGTTGTTGGATTCTGTTTGCTATTATTTTGTTGAGGATATTTGTATCTATATTCATCATGGATATTGGTCTGAAATTTTCTTTTTTTGTAGTATCTTTGTCTGGTTTTGGTATCAGGGTGATGGTGGCCTCATAGCATGAGGTTGGGAGTGTTCCTTCCCCTGCAGTTTTTGGGAAGAGCTTGAGAAGGATGGGTGTTAGCTCTTCTCTAATGTTGGAGAGAATTCACCTCTGAAGTGAGCTGGTCCTGGACTTTTGTTTGTTGGAAGTTTTTTAATCACAGTATCAATTTCATTACTTGTGATTGGTCTGTTCAGATTTTCTATATCTTCATGGTTCAGTCTTGGAAGGGTATACTTTTCTAAGAATTTGTCCATTTCTTCTGGGTTGTCCGTTTTATTGTCATAGAGTCACTTGTTGTAGTCTCTCAGGATACTTTGTATTTCTGTGGTGTCTGTTGTAACTTCTCGGTTTTCATTTCTAATTTTATTGATTTGAGTCCTCTCCCTCTTTTTCTTGATAAGTCTGGCTAATGGTTCATCAATTTTGTTTATCTTTTCCAAGAACCAACTTTTAGTTTTATTGACCTTTGCTCTTGTTTGCTTTGTTTCTATTTCATTTATTTCTGCTCTGATCTTTATGATTTCTTTCCCTCTGCTAACTTTGGGTTTTGTTTTTTCTTCTTTCTCTAGTTCCTTTAGGTGTAAGGTGAGATTGTTTATTTGAGATTTTTCTTTTTTGGGGTAGGATCATATTGCTATAAAATTCCCTCTTAGAACTGCTTTTGCTGCATCCCATAGGTTTGGGATCGTCATGTTTTCATTGTCTTTTGTCTCTAGGTACTTTTAGATTTCCTCTCTGATTTCTTCAGTTATCTCTTGGTTATTTAGTAACGTATTGTTTAGCCTCTATGTGTTTGTGTGTTTTATGTTTTTTTCCCTGTATTTGATGTATAATCTCATAGTGTTGTGGTCAGAAAAGATGCTTGATATGATTTTAGTTTTCTTAAATTCACCAAGCCTTGATTTGTGACCCAAGACGTGATCTATCCTAGAGAATGTTCCATGCACACTTGAGAAGAAAGTGTAATCTGCTGTTTTTGGATGGAATGTCCTATAAATATCAATTAAACCTATGTGGACTCTTGTGTCATTTAATTCTTGTGTTTCCTTATTAATTTTCTGTTTGGATGATCTGTCCATTGGTGTAAGTGAGGTGTTAAAGTCCCCCACTATTTTTGTGTTACTGTCGATTTCCTCGTTTATAGCTGTTAGCAGTTTCTTTCTGTGTTGAGGTGCTTCTATGTTGGATGCATATAAATTTATAATTTTTATATCTTCTTCTTGGATTGATCCCTTGATCATTATGTAGTGTCCTTCCTTGTCTCTTATGACATTTTTTATTTTAAAGTCTATTTCATCTTTTTTGCATTTGCATGGAATATCTTTTTTCCATCCCCTTACTTTCAGTCTTTATGTGTCCCTAGGTATGAAGTGGGTCTCTTGTAGACAGCATATATATAGGTCTTGTTTTTGTATCCATTCAGCAAGCCTCTGTCTTTTCATTGGAGCATTTAATCCATTCTAGTTTAAGGAAATTATTGATATGTATATTCCTATTACCATTTTCCTAATTGTTCTGGGTTTGTTTTTGTGGTCCTTTTCTTCTATTGTGTTTCCCACTCAGAGAATTCCTTTAGCATTTGTTGTAGAGCTGGTTTGGCGGTGCTGAATTCTCTTAGCTTTTGCTTGTCTGTAAAGCTTTTGGTTTCTCCATCGAATCTGAATGAGATCCTTGCTGGGTAGAGTAATCATGGTTGTAGGTTCTTCCCTTTCATCACTTTAGCTATATCATGCCTCTCCCTTCTGACTTGTAGAGTTTCTGCTGAGAAATCAGCTGTTAACCTTATGGGTGTTCCCTTGTATGTTATTTGATGTTTTTCCCTTGCTGCTTTCAATAATTTTTGTCTTTAATTTTTGCCAATTTGATTACTATGTGTCTCAGCATGTTTCTCCTTGGGTTTATCCTGTATGGGACTCTCTGTTCTTGGACTTGGGTGACGATTTCATTTCCCATGTTAGGGAAATTTTCGACTATAACCTCTTCAAATATTTTCTTGGGTCCTTTCTCTCTCTCTTCTCCTTCTTGGACCCCTATAATGCGCATGTTGTTGAGTTTAATGTTGTCCAAGTGATCTCCTAGGTTGTCTTCATTTCTTTTCATTCTTTTTTCTTTATTCTGTTCCACAGCAGTGAATTCCACCATTCTGTCTTCCAGGTCACTTATCTGTTCTTCTGCCTCAGTTATTCTGCCATTGATTCCTTCTAGTGTATTTTTCATTTCAGTTATTGTATTGTTCATCTCTCTTTGTTTGTTCTTTAATTAATTCTTCTAGGTCTTTGTTAAACATTTCTTGCATCTTCTTGATCTTTGTCCCCATTCTTTTTCTGAAGTCCTGGGTCATCTTCACTATCATTATTCTGAATTCTTTTTCAGGAAGGTTGCCTATCTCCACTTCATTTAGTTGTTTTTCCTGGGTTTTATTTTGTTCTTTCATCTGGTACATAGCCCTCTGCCTTTTCATATTGTCTATCTTTCTGTGAATGTGGTTTTTTTTCCACAAACTGCAGGATTGTAGTTCTTCTTGCTTCTGCTGTCTGCCCTCTGGTGGATGAGGCTATCTAAGAGGCTTGATGGGAGGGACTGGTGGTGGGTAGAGCTCAGTAAAACTTTAATCTGCTTCTCTGCTCATGGGTGGGACTGGGTTCCCTCCCTGTTGGTTGTTTGGCCTGAGGCAACCCAACATTGTAGCCTACCTGGGCTCTTTGGTGAGGCTAATGACAATCTCTGGGAGGGCTCACACCAAGGAGTACCTCCCAGAACCTCCACTGCCAGTGTGCCTGTCCCCAAGGTGAGCTGTAGCCACCCCCACCTCTGCAGGGGACCCTCCAACACTAGTAGGTAGGTCTGGTTCAGTCTCTTATGTGGTCACTGCTCCTTCCCCTGGGTCCCAATGCGCACACTACTTTGTGTGTGCCCTCCAAGCGTGGAGTCTTTGTTTCCCCCAGTCCTGTTGAAGTCCTGCAATCAAATCCCACTAGCCTTCAAAGTCTGATTTTCTAGGAATTTCTCCTGTTGCCAGACTCCCAGGTTGCAAAGCCTGATGTGGGGCTCAGAACCTTCACTCCATTTTGCGGACTTCTGTGGTATAAGTGTTCTCCAGTTGGTGAGTCACCCACCTAGCAGTTATGGGATTTGAATTTTTTGTGATTTCACCCCTCCTACCATCTCATTGTGGCTTCTCCTTTGTCTTTGGATATGGGGTATCTTTTTTGGAGAGTTCCAGGGTCTTCATGTCAATGATTGTTCAACAGTTAATTGTGATTCCAGTGCTCTCGCAAGAGGGAGTGACAGCATGTCCTTCTACTCTGCCATTTTGAACCAATTCAGTTCTGTAGGTCAGAAATCCAGCACCGCCTGGCTATGTTCTTTCCTCAGAGTATCACAAGGCTAAAATCAAGGTATAAGCCAAGCTGAGTTCTTGCGTGTGAGATCTGGGGAAAAGCCAATTCATTCTTGGAGCAGAAAAAAATTCACCTTCTTGCTATGGTAGGCCGAAGTCCTATTTCCTTGATTGCTATCAGCCAGAACCACTCTTAGCTCCTAGAGGCTGCCCACATTCCTTGCCATCCCATCTATTCTTAATACCTCCAAATTTCTAAATACTTTAGTTATATCTCTGTTTTTTGAATCATCAATCTTAAATATTTTCTATTGATGAGACAAAGATCTAACTCACAAAAACCAGTTTGTCTGGCTGCTCCTCTGCAACCATTTCTGTTTGTATTTTAGGGCATGGCTTCCTTGTTTTTATTTCACCTTTCAGTGATTTTTTTTTATCCCTTTAGCCTTTTTCAGATATGTGTTGGAATCTCCTGTACTCAAAGTTCTCCTTGCATTCATTTTATTAGTTTATACATTTATTATGTGTTTACTATTATTTGAGTGGGGTTTTGGAGGAAAGGAGGTAACAAACATGAGCTTAGTTTGTCATATTGTAAGATTAGACAGCTTCTTGAGTTTAAAAATCATATGTATTAAGAAATCAAAAGGGAGATAGAAGAAGGCTAAATGATAGGTACTTTCATGTAAATAGGAAAGACAGAAATTTGTGCAAGATTACTTTGAGTTACCTAATATTTCTGATACTTGATTTCCCATCTGGAAAATAAAGTGGATAAATAAGATGATTTCTAAGTTCCTTCCAACTTGAACATTTTATCCTTTTATTGATTTTCTCTTATGCTGGCTTAATCTGTTTCAATAAAACATAATCTACACATACTGCCTTTCTGTTTGTATCCCCAGTATGTTCATGATTGCACATGAGCAGTGAAATCTGATAAATATCATAGAACATTCTGCCACCCTTCATTAATGATCACCTTCTTTCAAGGTTAGCAATTAAAAGGAAAGAACTTATAAGCCTTTTATCTTAATTCTTATTGAAATTTAGGCTCAGTAATGCCCATTTTAATTAATGTAGTTGGGTAATACTTAGTTGTGTATTGGGGGAACATATGCATAATTTGACCAAATAAATCTGGCAGACTATTATGGTCTTCAGGAATGCTTACTTGTTCTCCAATGCTGAGTTTGTTAGCCCTTCAAAAGCAAACATCCAGGATTCGTCATGATTTTTCCTGTTCCTCCATATTCAACATCTAATCAATTCATTAGCAAGTATGATTTACTTCTAATACATATTTATCTAGTCTTTTCTTATCAACTACACCAATGCCACCCTCTCTTGGGTCACCCCTATAACTCTAGCCTCC